>NC_088300.1:40212920-40534215 GCF_032854445.1 Liolophura sinensis | reverse complement strand
CAGTCCAGTTAAGCCGTCTGATGATGCAGCGGAAGGCAATATCTTTTCCCCGATGGTGGATTACTTTCTAAGTAAAGGGAACTCGTCCTTTCTACTAGCAGACGAAGATTCCAGAGATAGTGGAATAGGCTTTGAAGACAGTTTCACCAATGATGAGTGTCCACTTTCGATTTTTAGCAGGCGTTTTATACAGCTTAGTAAGGTAAAATCACGTTTATATCGTTTTACGTAATCACTACCAGCATTCTGTGTGGTATTATTTTGGAGAATAGAATTCATGGCATGATTTGCCAGAACAATATAACAATTAATGAAAGATGTTTTACCCTATAGGTGCCCGAACCTAGGAAAAAACATTGCCCATATAGCCAAAAGCGAAGGCGTTCGCAAAGCGACGAAGATGAGTCATCTGTCCAGAAGAGAAAGAGATCTGACGACATGATGGAGACAAGCAAGTGTTTACTTAGACCGCCCAATTTCCAGTCAGAAGATCAAATTAAAACTGCCCTAGACAGAGGTAATCATAATAATGGTGAATCTTCTCAAAACTGCTTACAATATTACTGCAAGATGCATTTTACCTACATACTAAAAATATTACCACTGCAGAGTATTTAAATGTTTATTTCTCCTTGGCAGTGTCGGAAAATCCAGACCTGATCAGTGACGGCAGCGTGGCCTACTGTCTGCCAACTGTTCCAGGCAAGCATCAAGATCTCAAGTCCATCACGCCGGAAACTTTGGCGCGGCTTCAAAACCACGAATTTAATGACGTAGTAGAAGAATTCCTCATTGTGGATTGCAGATATCCCTATGAGTTTCAAGGCGGCCACATCAAAGGAGCTGTCAACTATTACACCAAGGACAGTATTGTGGAAAACCTTATTTCCAAACCAGTCATTACCAGGAGTAGAGGAACGAAAAGAAGCATTCTAATATTTCACTGTGAATTTTCATCTCAAAGAGGTCCACAAATGTCTCGATTTTTAAGGAGCCAAGACAGGCAGATGAACAAGGATCGATATCCGCAGCTGTGTTATCCTGAGATTTACTTACTTCACGGCGGATACAAAAACTTCTTTGAGAAAGAAAAGGTAGGTACATAAGCATATTGTTGATTTAGGCTTTTGGTAACAAGCATGACTATATTCAAAAGTAATCACCAGAAAGTTTAAGTCCATGTACTTGATATTATGCTCAGGCACAATTGAGTAATGTTGTTTATTCTTATCTTTGTAGGAACTCTGCACGCCACAGGCCTATCTGCCGATGCACCATGAAGATTTCAGGGAGCACATGCGAACATTCTGTCGCCAGTCTAAGACGTGGGCTGTGCAAAAGAAGAGTCGTTCAGCATTAAGATTTTTCTTTTAAGGCTTGACAGTCAATCAATTCTTATTTTTCATGGTGGGTGTTGACCAAACATACATTTGTTGTTTTGTACGCATCAAGTCTATACTTGTTTGTGGACATATAGTCTGTTCTTCTTTAAATCTTGACACCTATGTTTGTTTGTTTGTTGATATTATCCCAGTGCTATCGTTTGTGTGTGACCTATATATGCGGAAATAAAAGATGCATTTTGAATGTTATCTAAGTTTTTTTCTTATTTTCTACGATGTATGTTTGCAAAATGTGCAGGATAACATGTATGAATAGAAAATCGTAAATATAAATATTTAACCTTTGAATAAAAATTGTAATATTATAGACAGACGGGATTTTAAATTCATATTCAGTAGTGTTTGCCTAAAAGCTCTAAAAGACATACTGTTCTTCCATGCCCCGAGGCGACCCCCAAGCTCACTTAAAGTGACATTCACATATAGTGTGTGAAAGGTACGATTATTGTTTGACACCCAAAGTGAAAATCGTTGGGCGACCTCTCAAGCTTACTTAAAGTGACAGATGCATATAGTGTGTAAAAGGTACGATTAATGTTTGACACCTGGACTGTAAGTCCTAGCTTGATGACAGAATAAGAGATTCGCACACACTGTAGTACTTGTATCGATGATTATGCACACTATGAGACACATTTTCTGCACCAAGCCCACGTGCTTCTCGAACAAATTTTAGCGGCTGTTCTGTGTACACACCAGACTTTAGACTGTCATTGAAAAACTCTTTCCAAAATTTGTTTTAAAGTGAATTTGTGTAATATTTACTTTTCTTAAGGCTTACCAATAAACATGAACCGAAATAATTTGTAGCAAACGTTTGTTTGCCTTATATAATATGTATGACGAAATCAAGCGCAATCATATATTGCACGCCACAGATCTACCTGAAGATGCACCATGAAGATTTCAGGGAGCACATGCGAACATGCCGTCGCCAGTCTAAGGCCTGGGCTGGGGAAAGGAGAGTCGTTCATGTATGCCGTCATTGTTGTAGCAAAAAAAGTTAGAGATATGAAGCAATTCATGTGGTAAAAGTCATGTTCTAATTATACTGTATCCCGTGTGCATAGTTTACCTGTCGCGAAAGCACCATGTGGCCCGTTACGAGCTATAATATCACTGTATTTTGTAGATTATGAAACACAAGGCAAGCAACAATTTTACTGAGCACATGCATAAATGTATTAATACAACACATTTGCAGTCGAAAATTAAGTTTCCTACAAGCTGTGGCATGAGGCAGATGCTGACACAAGTATACAAAACACTTTCTTGTTTTCAATTCAAAAGAGTTTTTGTTCAGAAGTTGACTGTTCGGAGATTCGAAAGTATAAAACAGGTTTTAAATGAACTGTAGATAAAAGGCAGACGAGTGCCTTACGCAAGTTACCTGCAAGTATAACCTGTACTTTCTCTACGTGCACTCAGCGTCTCTGGTGCCGTCAGTGTTTTCAAGTTTGCATAGATTACCTACACGCTAACAATCAAACTAGTTAAGTGGTCACTACAGGAAACAACATTCATGAAAAAAGTGTATCAGGTGGTGTAAAAAAATGCCTGAGAAGGTTTTACTTAGCACAAAATGGTGAGTGCATTCTAGTTGTTCCAAGCGCCCTTCTTCGTAATAAAGCAAGTCGAAAAATAGTGTTTTATGGGGTATATATGGGGAACTTGGCATTGGAAATAAATACGATTTTGAACTGTGAACAATGATTTTTGAGCCGTGAACAATGTTATCTTTCTGACAGTTTCTTCTTGTAATGACACTGAATGCCTTTCAAACACTCCCTTGCATGTCAATGGTCATAATATCTAGCCTTGTTCATTTTGTCGTCTGTGAAGAAGCTAACTACGATGTCTTCTCACCTCGGGTGGCCCTTTCTTTATGTAGCATCTCCCACGTGTTACATAGATAACAACACCTGCGGCATGGAGTGAATCTGGGTGGTGAGTAAAGGACATCAGCGCTAATCCTGCACTGCTGAACTGGATTATCGGAAAGTGATTAACTTGTTTTTCTACAGACTGTTTCTTTCAAGCCATGTGAAGATGGCATGAGTTTTCATTGGCCATTGAAACAGAACTCCGGCTAGCTTGAACTACGGAGAGTTTTTTTTATCAACAAGAGATATAAATCAGAATTTAATAAACTGAACTTCAGTCCGAGTATTTACTAAAACCAACTGTCAAAGAAACAAATTATCTATGATGGCATATTCATTACCTAAGAAGTTGTTTGAGGACGACTGCTCCTTTGAATTACACAGTCCAGTTAAGCAGTCTGATGATGCAGCGGAAGGCAATATCTTTTCCCCGATGATGGATTACTTTCTAAGAAAAGAGAACTCGTCCTTTCTACTAGCAGACGAAGATTCCAGGGATAGTGGAATAGGCTTTGACGACAGTTTCACCAATGAAGAGTGTCCACTTTCGATTTTTAGCAGGCCTTTTATACAGCTTAGTAAGGTAAAATCACGGTTATGTCGTTTTACGTAATCACTACCAGCATTCTGTGTGGTATTATTTTGGAGAATAGAATTCATGGCATGATTTGCCAGAACAATATAACAATTATTGAAAAACATTTTACCCTATAGGTGCCGGAACCTAGGAAAAAACATTGCCCATATAGCCAAAAGCGAAGGCGTTCGGAAAGCGACGAAGATGAGTCAAATGTTCAGAAGAGAAAGAGATCTGACGACATGATGGAGACAATGAAGTGTTTACTCAGGCCGTCCAATTTCCAGTCAGAAGATCAAATCAAAACTACCCTAGACAGAGGTAATAATAATAATGGTGAATCTTCTTAAAACTGCTTACAATATTACTGCAAGATGCCTTTTACCTACATACTAAAAATATTACCACTGCAGAGAATTTAAATGTTTATTTATCCTTGACAGTGTGGGAAAATCCAGACCTGATCAATGACGGCAGCGTGGCCTACTGTCTGCCAACTGTTCCAGGCAAGCATCAAGATCTCAAGTCCATCACGCCGGAAACTTTGGCGCGGCTTCAAAACCACGAGTTTGATGACGTAGTAGAAGAATTCCTCATTGTGGATTGCAGATATCCCTATGAGTTTCAAGGCGGCCACATCAAAGGAGCTGTCAACTATTACACCAAGGACAGTATTGTGGAAAACCTTATTTCCAAACCAGTCATTACCAGGAGTAGTGGAACGAAAAGAAGCATTCTAATATTTCACTGTGAATTTTCATCCCAAAGAGGTCCAAAAATGTCTCGATTTTTAAGGAGCCAAGACAGGCAGATGAACAAGGATCGATATCCGCAGCTGTGTTATCCTGAGATTTACTTACTTCACGGCGGATACAAAAACTTCTTTGAGAAAGAAAAGGTAGGCACATAAGCATTTAGTTTATTTAGGCTTTTGGTATCCAGCAAGACTATATGTAAAAGTAACCACCAGAAAGTTTAAGTCCATGTACTTGATATTATGCTCAAGCACATTTCAGTAATGTTGTTTATTCTTATCTTTGTAGGAACTCTGCACGCCACAGACCTATCTGCCGATGCACCATGAAGATTTCAGGGAGCACATGCGAACTTTTCGTCGCCAGCCTAAGACGTGGGCTGGGGAAAAGAAGAGTGGTTCAGCGTTGAGATTAGTCTTTTAAGGCGTGAAAGTCAATTAATTTTTTTATTTCATGGTGGGTGTTGACCAAACATACATTTGTTGTTTTGTACGCATCAAGACTGTATTAGTTCGTGGACATATAGTCTGTTTTTATTTAAATCTTGACACCTATGTTTGTTTGTTTGTTGATATTATCCCAGTGCTATCGTTTGTGTATGACCTATATATGCGGAAATAAAAGATGCATTTTGAATGTTATCTAAGTTTTCCTCTTACTTTCTACGATATTTTCTTAGCAAAATATGTAGGATATGAATAAAATGTATGAATAAAAAATCGTAAATATAAACATTTAAATTTTGAATAGAAATTGTAATATTATAGACAGACGGGATTCTAAATTCATATTCAGTAGTGTTTGGCTAAAAACATTAGAAAACAAACTGTTCTTCCATGCTCGGAGGCGACCCCAAGCTCACTTAAAGTGACATTCACATATAGTGAAAATCGTTGAGCGACCCCTCAAGCTTACTTAAAGTGACAGATGCATATAGTGTGTAAAATTTACGATTAATGTTTGACACCTAGACTGTAAGTCCTAGCTTGATGACAGAATAAGAGATTCGCACACACTGTAGCACCCGTATCGATGATTATGCACACTATGAAACACATTTTCTGCACCATGCCCCCTTGCTTCTCGAACAAATTTTAGCGGCTGTTCTGTGTACACACCTGACTTTAGACTGTCATTGAGAAACTCTTTCCAAAATTTGTTTTAAGGTGCATTTGTGTAATATTTACGTTTCTTAAGGACTACCAATAAACATGAACCGAAATTATTTGTAGCAAACGTTTGTTTGCCTTATATAATATGGATGACGATATCAAGCGCAATCACAGATTGCACGCCACAGATCTACCTGCCGATGCACCATGAAGATTTCAGGGAGCACATGCGAACATGCCGTCGCCAGTCTAAGACCTGGGCTGGGGAAAGGAGAGTCGTTCATCTATGCCGTCATTGGTGTAGCAAAAAAAGTTAGAGATATGAAGCAATTCGTGTGGTAAAAGTCATGTTCTAATTATACTGTATCCCGTGTGCATAGTTTACCTGTCGCGAAAGCACCATGTGGCCCGTAACGAGCTATAATATCACTGTATTTTGTGGATTATGAAACACAAGGCAAGCAACAATTTTACTGAGCACATGCATGAATGTATTAATACAACACACATGCAGTCGAAAAATAAGTTTCCTACCAGCTGTGGCATGAGGCAGATGCTGATACAAGTACACAAAACACTTTCTTCTTTTCATTTCAAAAGAGTTTTTGTTCAGAAGTTGACTGTTCGGAGATTCGAAAGTATAAAACTGGTTTTAAATGAACTGTAGATAAAAGGCAGACGAGTGCCTTACGCAAGTTACCTGCAAGTATAACCTGTACTTTCTCTACGTGCACTCAGCGTCTCTGGTGCCGTCAGTGTTTTCAAGTTTGCATAGATTACCTACACGCTAACAATCAAACTAGTTAAGTGGTTACTACAGGAAACAACATTCATGAAAAAAGTGTATCAGGTGGTGTAAAAAAATGCCTGAGAAGGTTTTACTTAGCACAAAATGGTGAGTGCATTCTAGTTGTTCCAAGCGCCCTTCTTCGTAATAAAGCAAGTCGAAAATTAATGTTTTATGGGGTATATATGGGGAACTTGACATTGGAAATAAATACGATTTTGAACTGTGAACAATGATTTTTGAGCGGGGAAGAATGTTATCTTTCTGACACTTGCCTCTTGTAATGACACTGAATGCCTTTCATACACTCCCTTGCATGGCCATGGTCAAAATAATGAGGCTTGTTCATTTTGCCGTCTATGAAGACGCTAACTATGATGCCTTCTCACCTCGGGTGGCCCTTTCTTTATGTAGCATCTCCCACGTGTTATGTAGATAACAACACCTGCGGCATAAAGTGAGTTTGGGAGGTGAGTAAAGAACATCAGCGCTAATCCTGTATTGCTGAACTGGATTATCGCAAAGTGATTAACTTGTTTTTTCTACAAACTGTTTCTTTCAAGCCATGTAGAGATGGCATGAATTTTCATTGGCCATTGAAACAGAACTCCGGCTAGCTTGAACTACTGGGAGTTTTTTTATCAACAAGATATATAAATCAGAATTTAATAAACTGAACTTCAGTCCGAGTATTTACTGAAACCAACTGTCAAAGAAACAAATTATATATGATGGCATATTCATTACCTAAGAAGTTGTTTGAGGACGACTGCTCCTTGGAATTACACAGTCCAGTTAAGCAGTCTGATGATGCAGCGGAAGGCAATATCTTTTCCCCGATGATGGATTACTTTCTAAGAAAAGCGAACTCGTCCTTTCTACTAGAAGACGAAGATTCCAGAGATAGTGGAATAGGCTTTGACGACAGTTTCACCAATGATGAGTGTCCACTTTCGCTTTTTAGCAGGCCTTTTATACAGCTTAGTAAGGTAAAATCACGGTTATGTCATTTTACGTAATCACTACCAGCATTCTGTGTGGTATTATTTTGGAGAATAGAATTCATGGCATGATTTGCCAGAACAATATAACAATTAATGAAAAATGTTTTACCCTATAGGTGCCCGAGCCTTGGAAAAAACATTGCCCATATAGCCAAAAGCGAAGGCGTTTTGAAAGCGACGAAGATGAGTCACCTGTTCAGAAGAGAAAGAGATCTGACGACATGATGGAGACAAGCAAGTGTTTGCTCAGACCGTCCAATTTCCAGTCAGAAGATCAAATTAAAACTGCCCTAGACAGAGGTAATCATAACAATGGTGAATCTTCTCAAAACTGCTTACAATATTACTGCAAGATGCATTTTACCTACATACTATTACATACATATTACCACTGCAGAGTATTTAAATGTTTATTTCTCCTTGGCAGTGTCGGAAAATCCAGACCTGATCAGTGACGGTAGCATGACCTACTGTTTGCCAACTGTTCCAGGCAAGCATCAAGATCTCAAGTCCATCACGCCGGAAACTTTGGCGCGGCTTCAAAACCACGAGTTTGATGACGTAGTAGAAGAATTCCTCATTGTGGATTGCAGATATCCTTATGAGTTTCAAGGCGGCCACATCAAAGGAGCTGTCAACTATTACACCAAGGACAGTATTGTGCAAAACCTTATTTCCAAACCAGTCATTACCAGGAGTAGAGGAACGAAAAGAAGCATTCTAATATTTCACTGTGAATTTTCTTCCCAAAGAGGTCCAAAAATGTCTCGATTTTTAAGGAGCCAAGACAGGCAGATGAACAAGGATCGATATCCACAGCTGTGTTATCCTGAGATGTATTTACTTCACGGCGGATACAAAAACTTCTTTGAGAAAGAAAAGGTAGGCACATAAGAATTTTGTTTATTTAGGCTTTTGGTATCCAGCAAGACTATATGCAAAAGTAATCACCAGAAAGTTTAAGTCCATGTACTTGATATTATGCTCAGGCACATTTCAGTAATGTACTTTATTCTTATCTTTGTAGGAACTCTGCACGCCACAGAACTATCTGCCGATGCACCATGAAGATTTCAGGGAGCACATGCGAACTTTTCGTCGCCAGTCTAAGACGTGGGCTGGGGAAAAGAAGAGTGGTTCAGCGTTGAGATTAGTCTTTTAAGGCGTGAAAGTCAATTAATTTTTTTATTTCATGGTGGGTGTTGACCAAACATACATTTGTTGTTTTGTACGCATCAAGACTGTAATAGTTCGTGGACATATAGTCTGTTTTTCTTTAAATCTTGACACCTATGTTTGTTTGTTTGTTGATATTATCCCAGTGCTATCGTTTGTGTGTGACCTATATATGCGGAAATAAAAAATGCATTTTGAATGTTATCTAAGTTTTCTTCTTATTTTCTACGATATCTGCTTAGCAAAATATGTAGAATATGAATAAAATGTATGAATAAAAAATCGTAAATATAAACATTTAAATTTTAAAAAGGAAGTGTAATATTATAGACTGACGGGATTCTAAATTCATATTCAGTAGTGTTTGGCTAAAAACATTAGAAAACAAACTGTTCTTCCATGCCCCGAGGCGACCCCAAGCTCACCTAAAGTGACATTCACATATAGTGAAAATCGTTGAGCGACCTCTCAAGCTTACTTAAAGTGACAGATGCATATAGGGTGTAAAATTTACGATTAATGTTTGACACCTAGACTGTAAGCCCTTGCTTGATGACAGAATAAGAGATTCGCACACACTGTAGTACCCGTATCGATGATTATGCACACTATGAGACACATTTTCAGCACCATGCCATCTTGCTTCTTGAACAAATTTTAGCGGCTGTTCTGTGTACACACCAGACTTTAGACTGTCATTGAGAAACTCTTTTCAAACTTTGTGTGAAAGTGAATTTGTGTAATATTTACGTTTCTTAAGGACTACCAAAAAACATGAGCAGAAATTACCTTTACCAAGCGTTTGTTTTCCCTTAAATAATATGGATGACGAAATCAAGCGCAATCATAGATTGCACGCCACAGATCTACCCGCCGATGCAAGATGAAGATTTCAGGAAGCACATGCGAACATGCCGTCGCCAGTCTAAGACCTGGGCTGGGGAAAAGAAGAGCCGTTCATCTATGCTGTAGCAAAAAATTAGAGATATGAAGCAATTCGTGTGGTAAAAGTCATGTTCTAATTATACTGTATCCCGCGTGCATAGTTTACCTGTCGCAAAAGCACCATGTGGCCCGTTACGAGATATAATATAACGGTATTTTGTGGATTATGAAACACAAGGCAAGCAACAATTTTACTGAGCACATGCATGAATGTATTAATACAACACACATGCAGTCGAAAAATAAGTTTCCTGCAAGCCGTGACAAGAGGCAGATGCTGACACAAGTACACAAAACATTTTCTTGTTTTTATTTCAAAAGAGTTTTTGTTAAGGAGTTAATTGTTTGGAGTTTAGAAGTATAAAACAGGTTTTAAATGAACTATAGCTAAACGGCAGACATGTCCCTTGCGCAAGTTACCTGTAAGTATAACCTGTACTTTCTCTACGTGCACTCAGCGTCTCTGGTGCCGTCAGTGTTTTCAAGTTTGCATAGATTACCTACACGCTAACAATCAAACTTGTTAAGTGGTCACTACAGGAAACAACATTCATGAAAAAAGTGTATCAAGTGGTGTAAAAATATGTCTGAGAGGTTTTACTTAGCAAAAATTGGTGCGTGCATTCTAGTTGTCCCAAACGCCCTTCTTCGTGATAAAGCGAGTCGATGATTACTGTTCTATGGGGTATATATGGGGAACTTGACATTGGAAATAAATACGATTTTGAACTGTGAACAATGATTTTTGAGCCGAGAACAATGTTATCTTTCTGACAGTTTCTTCTTGTAATGACACTGAATGCCTTTCAATCACTCCCTTGCATGTCAATGGTCATAATATCGAGCCTTGTTCATTTTGACGTCTGTGAAGACGCTAACTACGATGCCTTCTCACCTCGGGTGGCCCTTTCTTCATGTAGCATCTCCCACGTGTAACATAGATAACAGCACCTGCGGCATGGAGTGAATCTGGGTGGCGAGTAAAGAACATCAGCGCTAATCCTGTATTGCTGAACTGGATTATCGGAAAGTGATTAACTTGTTTTTCTGCTTTTTTTTTTTTAAGCCATGTGGAGATGGCATGAATTTTCATTGGCCATTGAAACAGAACTCCGGCTAGCTTGAACTACTGGGAGTTTTTTTTCATCAACAAGATATATAAATCAGAATTTAATAAACTGAACTTCAGTCCGAGTATTTACTGAATCCAACTGTCAAAGAAACAAATTATCTATGATGGTATATTCATTACCTAAGAAGTTGTTTGAGGACGACTGCTCCTTGGAATTACACAGTCCAGTTAAGCAGTCTGATGATGCAGCGGAAGGCAATATCTTTTCCCCGATGATGGATTACTTTCTAAGAAAAGCGAACTCGTCCTTTCTATTAGCAGACGAAGATTCCAGAGATAGTGGAATAGGCTTTGAAGACAGTTTCACCAATGATGAGTGTCCACTTTCGCTTTTTAGCAGGCCTTTTATACAGCTTAGTAAGGTAAAATCACGTTTGTGTCGTTTTACGTAATCACTACCAGCATTCTGTGTGGTATTATTTTGGAGAATAGAATTCATGGCATGATTTGCCAGAACAATATAACAATTAATGAAAGATGTTTTACCCTATAGGTGCCCGAGCCTAGGAAAAAAACATTGCCCATATAGCCAAAAGCGAAGGCGTTCGGAAAGTGACGAAGATGAGTCACCTGTTCAGAAGAGAAAGAGATCTGACGACATGATGGAGACAAGCAAGTGTTTACTCAGACCGTCCAATTTCCAGTCAGAAGATCAAATTAAAACTGCCCTAGACAGAGGTAATCATAATAATGGTGAATCTTCTCAAAACTGCTTACAATATTATTGCAAGATGCATTTTACCTACATACTAAAAATATTACCACTGCAGAGTATTTAAATGTTTATTTCTCCTTGGCAGTGTCGGAAAATCCAGACCTGATCAGTGACGGCAGCGTGGCCTACTGTCTGCCAACTGTTCCAGGCAAGCATCAAGATCTCAAGTCCATCACGCCGGAAACTTTGGCGCGGCTTCAAAACCACGAGTTTGATGACGTAGTAGAAGAATTCCTCATTGTGGATTGCAGATATCCCTAAGAGTTTCAAGGCGGCCACATTAAAGGAGCTGTCAACTATTACACCAAGGACAGTATTGTGGAAAACCTTATTTCCAAACCAGTCATTACCAGGAGTAGAGGAACGAAAAGAAGCATTCTAATATTTCACTGTGAATTTTCATCTCAAAGAGGTCCAAAAATGTCTCGATTTTTAAGGAGCCAAGACAGGCAGATGAACAAGGATCGATATCCGCAGCTGTGTTATCCTGAGATTTACTTACTTCACGGCGGATACAAAAACTTCTTTGAGAAAGAAAAGGTAGGTACATAAGCATATTGTTGATTTAGGCTATTGGTAACAGCCAAGACTATATAAAAAAAGTAATCACCAGAAAGTTTAAGTCCATGTACTTGATATTATGCTCAGGCACAATTGAGTAATTTTGTTTATTCTTATCTTTGTAGGAACTCTGCACGCCACAGGCCTATCTGCCGATGCACCATGAAGATTTCAAGGAGCACATGCGAACATTCCGTCGCCAGTCTAAAACCTGGGCTGGGGAAAAGAAGAGTGGTTCAGCAATAAGATTAGTCTTTTAAGGCTTGAAAGTCAATCAATTCTTATTTTTCATGGTGGGTGTTGACCAAACATACATTTGTTGTTTTGTACGCATCAAGTTTATACTTGTTTGTGGACATATAGTCTGTTCTTGTTTAAATCTTGACACCTATGTTTGTTTGTTTGTTGATATTATCCCAGTGCTTTCGATTGTGTACGACCTATACATGCGGAAATAAAAAATGCATTTTGAATGTTATCTAAGTTTTCTATTTATGTTCTACGATGTACGTTTGCAAAATGTGCAGGATAACAAGTATGAATAGAAAATCGTAAATATAAACATTTAACCTTTGAATAAAAATTGTAATATTATAGACAGACGGGATTCTAAATTCATATTC
Organism: Liolophura sinensis; assembly: GCF_032854445.1. Taxonomy (NCBI): domain Eukaryota; kingdom Metazoa; phylum Mollusca; class Polyplacophora; order Chitonida; family Chitonidae; genus Liolophura; species Liolophura sinensis. Next base: position 40,521,542 of record NC_088300.1, on the reverse strand, counting down.
AGTAGTGTTTGACTAAAAACCTTAAAAGACATATTGTTCTTCCATGCCCCGAGGCGACCCCCAAGCTCACTTAAAGTGACATTCACATATAGTGTGTAAAAGGTACGATTAATGTTTGACACCCGAAGTAAAAATCGTTGGGCGACCCCTCAAGCTTACTTAAAGTGACAGATGCATATAGTGTGTATAAGGTACGGTTAATGTTTGACACCTAGACTTTAAGTCCTTGCTTGATGACAGAATAAGAGATTCGCACACACTGTAGTACCCGTATCGATGATTATGCACACTATGAGACACATTTTCTGCACCATGCCCCCTTGCTTTTCGAACAAATTTTAGCGGCTGTTCTGTGTCCACACCAGACTTTCTCAAGGCCTACTAAAAAACATGAGCAGAAATTACCTTTACCAAAATTTTGTTTTCCCTTATATAATATGGACGACGAAATCAAGCGCAATCACAGATTGCACGCCAAAGATCTACCTGCCGATGCACCATCAAGATTCCAGGGACCACATGCGAACATTCCGTCGCCAGTCTAAGGCCTGGGCTGGGGAAAAGAAGAGCCGTTCATGTATGCCGTCGTAGATGTAGCCAAAAAAAAAAAATAGAGATATGAAGCAATTCGTGTGGTAAAAGTCATGTTCTAATTATACTGTATCCCGTGTGCATAGTTTACCTGTCGCGAAAGCACCATGTGGCCCGTAACGAGATATAATATAACGGTATTTTGTGGATTATGAAACACAAGGCAAGCAACAATTTTACTGAGCACATGCATGAATGTATTAATACAACACACATGCAGTCGAAAAATAAGTTTCCTGCAAGCCGTTACATGAGGCAGATGCTGACACAAGTAGACAAAACACTTTCTTGTTTTTATTTCAAAAGAGTTTTTGTTAAGGAGTTAATTGTTCGGAGTTTAGAATTATGACAGGTTTTAAATGAACTGTAGCTGAAAGGCAGACGAGTGCCTTCAGCAAGTTACCTGCAAGTAAAGCCTGTACTTTCTCCACGTGCACTCAGCGTCTCTGGTGCCGTCAGTGATTTTAAGTTTGCATAGATTACCTACACGCTACCAATCAAAAGTATTAAGTGGTCACTACAGGAAACAACATTCATGAAAAAAGTGTATCAAGTGGTGTAAAAATATGTCTGAGAAGGTTTTACTTAGCACAAAATGGTGAGTACATTCTAGTTGTTCCAAACGCCCTTCTTCGTAATAAAGCGAGTCGAAAATTAATGTTTTATGGGGTATATATGGGGAACTTGGTATTGGAAATAAATACGATTTTGAACTGTGAACAATGATTTTTGAGCGGGGAAGAATGTTATCTTTCTGACAGTTGCCTCTTGTAATGACACTGAATGCCTTTCATACACTCCCTTGCATGGCCATGGTCAAAATATTGAGCCTTGTTCATTTTGCCGTCTGTGAAGACGCTAAATATGATGCCTTCTCACCTCGGGTGGCCCTTTCTTTATGTAGCATCTCCCACGTGTTACATAGATAACAACACCTGCGGCATGGAGTGAATCTGGGTGGTGAGTAAAGAACATCAGCGCTAATCCTGCACTGCTGAACTGGATTATCGGAAAGTGATTAACTTGTTTTTTCTACAGACTGTTTCTTTTAAGCCATGTGAAGATGGCATGAGTTTTCATTGGCCATTGAAACAGAACTTCGGCTAGCTTGAACTGCGGGGAGTTTTTTTTATCAACAAAATATATAAGTCAGAATTTAATAAGCTGAACTTCAGTCCGAGTATTTACTGAAACCAACTGTCAAAGAAACAGGTTATCTATGATGGCATATTCATTACCGGTACCTAAGAAGTTGTTTGAGGACGAATGCTCCTTGGAATTACGTAGTCCAGTTAAGCAGTCTGATGATGCAGCGGAAGGCAATATCTTTTCCCCGATGATGGATTACTTTCTAAGAAAAGGGAACTCGTCCTTTCTACTAGCAGACGAAGATTCCAGAGATAGTGGAATAGGCTTTGACGACAGTTTCACCAATGATGAGTGTCCACTTTCGCTTTTTAGCAGGCCTTTTATACAGCTTAGTAAGGTAAAATCACGTTTGTGTCGTTTACGTAATCACTACCAGCATTCTGTGTGGTATTATTTTGGAGAATAGAATTCATGGCATGATTTGCCAGAACAATATAACAATTAATGAAAAATGTTTTGCCCTATAGGTGCCCGAGCCTAGGAAAAAACATTGCCCATATAGCCAAAAGCGAAGGCGTTCAGAAAGCGACGAAGATGAGTCACCTGTTCAGAAGAGAAAGAGATCTGACGACATGATGGAGACAAGCAAGTGTTTACTCAGACCGTCCAATTTCCAGTCAGAAGATCAAATTAAAACTGCCCTGGACAGAGGTAATCATAATAATGGTGAATCTTCTCAAAACTGCTTACAATATTATTGCAAGATGCATTTTACCTACATGCTAAAAATATTACCACTGCAGCGTATTTAAATGTTTATTTCTCCTTGGCAGTGTCGGAAAATCCAGACCTGATCAGTGACGGCAGCGTGGCCTACTGTCTGCCAACTGTTCCAGGCAAGCATCAAGATCTCAAGTCCATCACGCCGGAAACTTTGGCGCGGCTTCAAAACCACGGGTTTGATGACGTAGTAGAAGAATTCCTCATTGTGGATTGCAGATATCCCTATGAGTTTCAAGGTGGCCACATCAAAGGAGCTGTCAACTATTACACCAAGGACAGTATTGTGCAAAACCTTATTTCCAAACCAGTCATTACCAGGAGTAGAGGAACGAAAAGAAGCATTCTAATATTTCACTGTGAATTTTTATCTAAAAGAGGTCCAAAAATGTGTCGATTTTTAAGGAGCCAAGACAGGCAGATGAACAAGGATCGATATCCGCAGCTGTGTTATTCTGAGATTTACTTACTTCACGGCGGATACAAAAACTTCTTTGAGAAAGAAAAGGTAGGTACATAAGCATATTGTTGATTAGGCTATTGATAACAGGCAAGACTATATAAAAAAAGTAATCACCAGAAAGTTGAAGTCCATGTACTTGATATTATGCTCAGGCACAATTGAGTAATGTTGTTTATTCTTATCTTTGTAGGAACTCTGCACGCCACAGGCCTATCTGCCGATGCACCATGAAGATTTCAGGGAGCACATGCGAACATTCCGTCGCCAGTCTAAAACCTGGGCTGGGCAAAAGAAGAGTGGTTCAGCAATAAGATTAGTCTTTTAAGGCTTGAAAGTCAATCAATTCTTATTTTTCATGGTGGGTGTTGACCAAACATAGATTTGTTGTTTTGTACGCATCAAGTCTATACTTGTTTGTGGACATATAGTCTGTTCTTGTTTAAATCTTGACACCTATGTTTGTTTGTTTGTTGATATTATCCCAGTGCTTTCGATTGTGTACGACCTATACATGCGGAAATAAAAAATGCATTTTGAATGTTATCTAAGTTTTCTATTTATGTTCTACGATGTATGTTTGCAAAATGTGCAGGATAACATGTATGAATAAAAAATCGTAAATATAAACTTTTAAATTTTTAATAGAAATTGTAATATTATAGACAGACGGGATTCTAAATTCATATTCAGTAGTGTTTAACTAAAAACCTTAGGAGATATATTGTTCTTCCATGCCCGGGGGCGACCCCCAAGCTCACTTAAAGTGACATTCAGATATAATGTGTGAAATATACGATTATTGTTTGACACCCAAAGTGAAATACGTTGGGCGACCCCTTAATCGTAAAATTGACGATTAATGTTTGACACCTGGACTGTAAGTCCTTGCTTGATGACAGAATAAGAGATTCGCACACACTGTAGTAACCGTATCGATGATTATGCACACTATGAGGCACATTTTCTGCATCATGCCCCTTGTGTCTCGAAAAAATTTTAGCGGTTGTTCTGTGTCCACACCAGACTTTAGACTGTCATTGAGAAACTCTTTCAAAAATTTGTGTTAAGGTGAATTTGTGTAATACTTACGTTTCTGAAGGCCTACCAAAAACATGAGCAGAAATTACCTTTACCAAACGTTTGTTTGCCTTATGTAATATGGATGACAAAATCAAGCGCAATCATAGATTGCACGCCACAGATCTACCTGCCGATGCAAGATGAAGATTTCAGGGAGCACATGGGAACATTCCGTCGCCAGTCTAAGACCTGGGCTGGGGGAAAAGAAGAGCCGTTCATGTATGCCGTCATAGATGTAGCAAAAAATTAGAGATATGAAGCAATTCGTGTGGTAAAAGTCATGTTCTAATTATACTGTATTCTGTGTGCATAGTTTACCTGTCGCGAAAGCACCATGTGGCCCGTAACGAGATATAACATAACGGTATTTTGTGGATTATGAAGCACAAGGCAAGCAACAATTTTACTGAGCACATGCATGAATGTATTAATACAACACACATGCAGTCGGAAAATAAGTTTCCTACAAGCCGTGACAAGAGGCAGATGCTGACACAAGTACACAAAACAATTTCTTGTTTTTATTTCAAAAGGGTTTTTATTAAGGAGTTAATTGTTCGGAGTTTAGAAGTATAAAACAGGTTTTAAATGAACTATAGCTAAAAAGCAGACGTGTCCCTCGCGCAAGTTACCTGTAAGTATAGCCTGTACTTTCTCTACGTGCACTCAGCGTCTCTGGTGCCGTCAGTGTTTTCAAGTTTGCATAGATTACCTACACGCTAACAATCAAACTTGTTAAGTGGTCACTACAGGAAACAACATTCATGAAAAAAGTGTATCAAGTGGTGTAAAAATATGTCTGAGAACGTTTTACTTAGCAAAAATTGGTGCGTGCATTCTAGTTGTCCCAAACGCCCTTCTTCGTAATAAAGCGATTCGATGATTACTGTTCTATGGGGTATATATGGGGAACTTGGCATTGGAAATAAATACGATTTTGAACTGTGAACAATGATTTTTGAGCCGTGAACAATGTTATCTTTCTGACAGTTTCTTCTTGTAATGACACTGAATGCCTTTCAAACACTCCCTTGCATGTCAATGGTCATAATATCGAGCCTTGTTCATTTTGACGTCTGTGAAGACGCTAACTACGATGCCTTCTCACCTCGGGTGGCCCTTTCTTTATGTAGCATCTCCCACGTGTTACATAGATAACAACACCTGCGGCATGGAGTGAATCTGGGTGGTGAGTAAAGAACATCAGCGCTAATCCTGTATAGCTGAACTGGATTATCGGAAAGTGATTAACTTGTTTTTTCTACAGACTGTTTCTTTCAAGCCATGTGCAGATGGCATGAATTTTCATTGGCCATTGAAACAGAACTCCGGTTAGCTTGAACTGCGGGGAGTTTTTTTTAATCAACAAGATATATAAATCAGAATTTAATAAACTGAACTTCAGTCCGAGTATTTACTGAAACCAACTGTCAAAGAAACAAATTATCTATGATGGCATATTCATTACCTAAGAAGTTGTTTGAGGACGAATGCTCCTTGGAATTACACAGTCCAGTTAAGCAGTCTGATGATGCAGCGGAAGGCAATATCTTTTCCCCGATGATGGATTACTTTCTAAGAAAAGGGAACTCGTCCTTTCTATTAGAAGACGAAGATTCCAGAGATAGTGGAATAGGCTTTGACGACAGTTTCACCAATGATGAGTGTCCACTTTCGATTTTTAGCAGGCCTTTTATACAGCTTAGTAAGGTAAAATCACTTTTGTGTCGTTTTAGGTAATCACTACCAGCATTCTGTGCGGTATTATTTTGGAGAATAGAATTCATGGCATGATTTGCCAGAACAATATAATAATTAATGAAAAATGTTTTACCCTATAGGTGCCCGAGCCTAGGAAAAAACATTGCCAATATAGCCAAAAGCGAAGGCGTTCGGAAAGCGACGAAGATGAGTCACCTGTCCAGAAGAGAAAGAGATCTGACGACATGATGGCGACAAGCAAGTGTTTACTCAGACCGTCCAATTTCCAGTCAGAAGATCAAATTAAAACTGCCCTAGACAGAGGTAATCATAATAATGGTGAATCTTCTCAAAACTGCTTACAGTATTATTGCAAGTTGCATTTTACCTACATACTATTACATACATATTACCACTGCAGAGTATTTAAATGTTTATTTCTCCTTGGCAGTGTCGGAAAATCCAGATTTAATCAGTGACGGCAGCGTGGCCTACTGTCTGCCAACTGTTCCAGGCAAGCATCAAGATCTCATGTCCATCACGCCGGAAACTTTGGCGCGGCTTCAAAACCACGAGTTTGATGACGTAGTAGAAGAATTCCTCATTGTGGATTGCAGATATCCCTATGAGTTTCAAGGCGGCCACATCAAAGGAGCTGTCAACTATTACACCAAGGACAGTATTGTGGAAAACCTTATTTCCAAACCAGTCATTACCAGGAGTAGTGGAACGAAAAGAAGCATTCTAATATTTCACTGTGAATTTTCATCTCAAAGAGGTCCAAAAATGTCTCGATTTTTAAGGAGCCAAGACAGGCAGATGAACAAGGATCGATATCCGCAGCTGTGTTATCCTGAGATTTACTTGCTTCACGGCGGATACAAAAACTTCTTTGAGAAAGAAAAGGTAGGTACATAAGAATTTTGTTTATATAGGCTTTTGGTATCCAGCGAGACTATATGCAATAGTAACCACCAGAAAGTTTAAGTCCATGTACTTGATATTATGCTCAGGCACAATTGAGTAATGTTGTTTATTCTTATCTTTGTAGGAACTCTGCACGCCACAGAACTATCTGCCGATGCACCATGAAGATTTCAGGGAGCACATGCGAACATTCCGTCGCCAGTCTAAAAAGTGGGCTGGGCAAAAGAAGAGTGGTTCAGCGTTGAGATTAGTCTTTTAAGGCGTGAAAGTCAATTAATTTTTTATTTCATGGTGGGTTTTGACCAAACATACATTTGTTGTTTTGTACGCATCAAGACTGTAATAGTTCGTGGACATATAGTGTGTTTTTCTTTAAATCTTGACACCTATGTTTGTTTGTTTGTTGATATTATCCAAGTGCTATCTTTTGTGTATGACCTATATATGCGGAAATAAAAGATGGATTTTGAATGTTATCTAAGTTTTCTTCTTATTTTCTACGATATTTGCTTAGCAAAATATGTAGGATATAAATAAAAAATCGTAAATATAAACATTTAAATTTTAAATAGGAATTGTAATATTATAGACTGACTTGATTCTAAATTCATATTCAGTAGTGTTTGGCTAAAAACATTAGAAAACAAACTGTTCTTCCATGCCCCGAGGCGACCCCAAGCTCACTTAAAGTGACATTCACATATAGTGAAAATCGTTGGGCGACCAATCAAGCTTACTTAAAGTGATAGATGCATATAGTGTGTAAAATATACGATTAATGTTTGACACCTGGACTGTAAGTCCTTGCTTGATGACAGAATAAGAGATTCGCACACACTGTAGTACTTGTATCGATGATTATGCACACTATTATTACTTGCTTCTCGAACAAATTTTAGCGGCTGTTCTGTGTACACACCAGACTTTAGACTGTCATTGAGAAACTCTTTTCAAACTTTGTGTAAAAGTGAATTTGTGTAATATTTACGTTTCTTAAGGACTACCAAAAACATGAGCAGAAATTACCTTTACCAAACGTTTGTTTTCCCTTATATAATATGGATGACGAAATCAAGCGCAATCATAGATTGCTCGCCGCAGATCTACCTGCCCATGCAAGATGAAGATTTCAGGGAGCACATGGGAACATTCCGTCGCCAGTTTAAGACCTGGGCTGGGGGAAAAGAAGAGCCGTTCATCTATGCCGTCATAGATGTAGCAAAAAATTAGAGATATGAAGCAATTCGTGTGGTAAAAGTCATGTTCTAATTATACTGTATCCCGTGTGCATAGTTTACCTGTCGCGAAAGCACCATGTGGCCCGTTACGAGATATAATATAACGGTATTTTGTGGATTATGAAACACAAGGCAAGCAACAATTTTACTGAGCACATGCATGAATGTATTAATACAACACACATGCAGTCGAAAAATAAGTTTCCTGCAAGCCGTGACAAGAGGCAGATGCTGACAAAAGTACACAAAATATTTTCTTGTTTTTATTTCAAAAGGGTTTTTGTTAAGGAGTTAATTGTTCGGAGTTTAGAAGTATAAAACAGGTTTTAAATGAACTATAGCTAAAAGGCAGACGTGTCCCTTGCGCAAGTTACCTGCAAGTATAGCCTGTACTTTCTCTACGTGCACTCAGCGTCTCTGGTGCCGTCAGTGTATTCAAGTTTGTATAGATTACCTGCACGCTAACAATCAAACTTGTTAAGTGGTCACTACAGGAAACAACATTCATGAAAAAAGTGTATCAAGTGGTGTAAAAATATGTCTGAGAACGTTTTACTTAGCAAAAATTGGTGCGTGCATTCTAGTTGTCCCAAACGCCCTTCTTCGTGATAAAGCGAGTCGATGATTACTGTTCTGTGGGGTATATATTGGGAACTTGGCATTGGAAATAAATACGATTTTGAACTGTGAACAATGATTTTTGAGCCGTGAACAATGTTATCTTTCTGACAGTTTCCTCTTGTAATGACACTGAATGCCTTTCATACACTCCCTTGCATGGCCTTGGTGAAAATATTGAGCCTTGTTCATTTTGCCGTCTGTGAAGACGCTAAATATGATGCCTTCTCACCTCGGGTGGCCCTTTCTTTGTGTAGCATCTTCCTCGTGTTTTAAAGATAACAACACCTGCGGCATGGAGTGAATCTGGGTGGTGAGTAAAGAACATCAGCGCTAATCCTGTATTGCTGAACTGGATTATCGGAAAGTGATTAACTTGTTTTTTCTACAGACTGTTTCTTTCAAGCCATGTGCAGATGGCATGAATTTTCATTGGCCATTGAAACAGAACTCCGGCTAGCTTGAACTGCGGGGAGTTTTTTTTAATCAACAAGATATATAAATCAGAATTTAATAAACTGAACTTCAGTCCGAGTATTTACTGAAACCAACTGTCAAAGAAACAAATTATCTATGATGGCATATTCATTACCTAAGAAGTTGTTTGAGGACGAATGCTCCTTGGAATTACACAGTCCAGTTAAGCAGTCTGATGATGCAGCGGAAGGCAATATCTTTTCCCCGATGATGGATTACTTTCTAAGAAAAGGGAACTCGTCCTTTCTACTAGCAGACGAAGATTCCAGAGATAGTGGAATAGGCTTTGACGACAGTTTCACCAATGATGAGTGTCCACTTTCGCTTTTTAGCAGGCCTTTTATACAGCTTAGTAAGGTAAAATCACTTTTGTGTCGTTTTAGGTAATCACTACCAGCATTCTGTGCGGTATTATTTTGGAGAATAGAATTCATGGCATGATTTGCCAGAACAATATAATAATTAATGAAAAATGTTTTACCCTATAGGTGCCCGAGCCTAGGAAAAAACATTGCCAATATAGCCAAAAGCGAAGGCATTCGGAAAGCGACGAAGATGAGTCACCTGTCCAGAAGAGAAAGAGATCTGACGACATGATGGCGACAAGCAAGTGTTTACTCAGACCGTCCAATTTCCAGTCAGAAGATCAAATTAAAACTGCCCTAGACAGAGGTAATCATAATAATGGTGAATCTTCTCAAAACTGCTTACAGTATTATTGCAAGTTGCATTTTACCTACATACTATTACATACATATTACCACTGCAGAGTATTTAAATGTTTATTTCTCCTTGGCAGTGTCGGAAAATCCAGATTTAATCAGTGACGGCAGCGTGGCCTACTGTCTGCCAACTGTTCCAGGCAAGCATCAAGATCTCATGTCCATCACGCCGGAAACTTTGGCGCGGCTTCAAAACCACGAGTTTGATGACCTAGTAGAAGAATTCCTCATTGTGGATTGCAGATATCCCTATGAGTTTCAAGGCGGCCACATCAAAGGAGCTGTCAACTATTACACCAAGGACAGTATTGTGGAAAACCTTATTTCCAAACCAGTCATTACCAGGAGTAGTGGAACGAAAAGAAGCATTCTAATATTTCACTCTGAATTTTCATCCCAAAGAGGTCCACAAATGTCTCGATTTTTAAGGAGCCAAAACAGGCAGATGAACAAGGATCGATATCCGCAGCTGTGTTATCCTGAGATTTACTTGCTTCACGGCGGATACAAAAACTTCTTTGAGAAAGAAAAGGTAAGTACATAAGAATTTTGTTTATATAGGCTTTTGGTATCCAGCGAGACTATATGCAATAGTAACCACCAGAAAGTTTAAGTCCATGTACTTGATATTATGCTCAGGCACAATTGAGTAATGTTGTTTATTCTTATCTTTGTAGGAACTCTGCACGCCACAGAACTATCTGCCGATGCACCATGAAGATTTCAGGGAGCACATGCGAACATTCCGTCGCCAGTCTAAAACGTGGGCTGGGCAAAAGAAGAGTGGTTCAGCGTTGAGATTAGTCTTTTAAGGCGTGAAAGTCAATTAATTTTTTATTTCATGGTGGGTTTTGACCAAACATACATTTGTTGTTTTGTACGCATCAAGACTGTATTAGTTCGTGGACATATAGTGTGTTTTTCTTTAAATCTTGACACCTATGTTTGTTTGTTTGTTGATATTATCCAAGTGCTATCTTTTGTGTATGACCTATATATGCGGAAATAAAAGATGGATTTTGAATGTTATCTAAGTTTTCTTCTTATTTTCTACGATATTTGCTTAGCAAAATATGTAGGATATGAATAAAAAATCGTAAATATAAACATTTAAATTTTAAATAGGAATTGTAATATTATAGACTGACTTGATTCTAAATTCATATTCAGTAGTGTTTGACTAAAAACATTAGAAAACAAACTGTTCTTCCATGCCCCGAGGCGACCCCAAGCTCACCTAAAGTGACATTCACATATAGTGAAAATCGTTGGGCGACCAATCAAGCTTACTTAAAGTGATAGATGCATATAGTGTGTAAAATATACGATTAATGTTTGACACCTGGACTGTAAGTCCTTGCTTGATGACAGAATAAGAGATTCGCACACACTGTAGTACTTGTATCGATGATTATGCACACTATTATTACTTGCTTCTCGAACAAATTTTAGCGGCTGTTCTGTGTACACACCAGACTTTAGACTGTCATTGAGAAACTCTTTTCAAACTTTGTGTAAAAGTGAATTTGTGTAATATTTACGTTTCTTAGTGACTACCAAAAACATGAGCAGAAATTACCTTTACCAAACGTTTGTTTTCCCTTATATAATATGGATGACGAAATCAAGCGCAATCATAGATTGCTCGCCGCAGATCTACCTGCCCATGCAAGATGAAGATTTCAGGGAGCACATGGGAACATTCCGTCGCCAGTTTAAGACCTGGGCTGGGGGAAAAGAAGAGCCGTTCATCTATGCCGTCATAGATGTAGCAAAAAATTAGAGATATGAAGCAATTCGTGTGGTAAAAGTCATGTTCTAATTATACTGTATCCCGTGTGCATAGTTTACCTGTCGCGAAAGCACCATGTGGCCCGTTACGAGATATAATATAACGGTATTTTGTGGATTATGAAACACAAGGCAAGCAACAATTTTACTGAGCACATGCATGAATGTATTAATACAACACACATGCAGTCGAAAAATAAGTTTCCTGCAAGCCGTGACAAGAGGCAGATGCTGACAAAAGTACACAAAATATTTTCTTGTTTTTATTTCAAAAGGGTTTTTGTTAAGGAGTTAATTGTTCGGAGTTTAGAAGTATAAAACAGGTTTTAAATGAACTATAGCTAAAAGGCAGACGTGTCCCTTGCGCAAGTTACCTGCAAGTATAGCCTGTACTTTCTCTACGTGCACTCAGCGTCTCTGGTGCCGTCAGTGTATTCAAGTTTGTATAGATTACCTGCACGCTAACAATCAAACTTGTTAAGTGGTCACTACAGGAAACAACATTCATGAAAAAAGTGTATCAAGTGGTGTAAAAATATGTCTGAGAACGTTTTACTTAGCAAAAATTGGTGCGTGCATTCTAGTTGTCCCAAACGCCCTTCTTCGTGATAAAGCGAGTCGATGATTACTGTTCTGTGGGGTATATATTGGGAACTTGGCATTGGAAATAAATACGATTTTGAACTGTGAACAATGATTTTTGAGCCGTGAACAATGTTATCTTTCTGACAGTTTCCTCTTGTAATGACACTGAATGCCTTTCATACACTCCCTTGCATGGCCTTGGTGAAAATATTGAGCCTTGTTCATTTTGCCGTCTGTGAAGACGCTAAATATGATGCCTTCTCACCTCGGGTGGCCCTTTCTTTGTGTAGCATCTTCCTCGTGTTTTAAAGATAACAACACCTGCGGCATGGAGTGAATCTGGGTGGTGAGTAAAGAACATCAGCGCTAATCCTGTATTGCTGAACTGGATTATCGGAAAGTGATTAACTTGTTTTTTCTACAGACTGTTTCTTTCAAGCCATGTGGAGATGGCATGAATTTTCATTGGCCATTGAAACAGAACTCCGGCTAGCTTGAACTGCGGGGAGTTTTTTTTATCAACAAGATATATAAATCAGAATTTAATAAACTGAACTTCAGTCCGAGTATTTACTGAAACCAACTGTCAAAGAAACAAATTATCTATGATGGCATATTCATTACCTAAGAAGTTGTTTGAGGACGAATGCTCCTTGGAATTACGTAGTCCAGTTAAGCAGTCTGATGATGCAGCGGAAGGCAATATCTTTTCCCCGATGATGGATTACTTTCTAAGAAAAGGGAACTCGTCCTTTCTATTAGAAGACGAAGATTCCAGAGATAGTGGAATAGGCTTTGACGACAGTTTCACCAATGATGAGTGTCCACTTTCGATTTTTAGCAGGCCTTTTATACAGCTTAGTAAGGTAAAATCACGTTTGTGTCGTTTTACGTAATCATTACCAGCATTCTGTGTGGTATTATTTTGGAGAATAGAATTCATGGCATGATTTGCCAGAACAATATAACAATTATTGAAAGATGTGTTACCCTATAGGTGCCTGAGCCTAGGAAAAAACATTGCCCATATAGCCAAAAGCGAAGGCGTTCGGAAAGCGACGAAGATGAGTCACCTGTTCAGAAGAGAAAGAGATCTGACGACATGATGGAGACAAGCAAGTGTTTACTCAGACCGTCCAATTTCCAGTCAGAAGATCAAATTAAAACTGCCCTAGACAGAGGTAATCATAATAATGGTGAATCTTCTCAAAACTGCTTACAATATTACTGCAAGATGCATTTTACCTACATACTAAAAATATTACCACTGCAGAGTATTTAAATGTTTATTTCTCCTTGGCAGTGTCGGAAAATCCAGACCTGATCAGTGACGGCAGCGTGGCCTACTGTCTGCCAACTGTTCCAGGCAAGCATCAAGATCTCAAGTCCATCACGCCGGAAACTTTGGCGCGTCTTCAAAACCACGAGTTTGATGACGTAGTAGAAGAATTCCTCATTGTGGATTGCAGATATCCCTATGAGTTTCAAGGCGGCCACATCAAAGGAGCTGTCAACTATTACACCAAGGACGGTATTGTGGAAAACCTTATTTCCAAACCAGTCATTACCAGGAGTAGTGGAACGAAAAGAAGCATTCTAATAATTCACTCTGAATTTTCATCTCAAAGAGGTCCACAAATGTCTCGATTTTTAAGGAGCCAAGACAGGCAGATGAACAAGAATCGATATCCGCAGCTGTGTTATCCTGAGATTTACTTACTTCACGGCGGATACAAAAACTTCTTTGAGAAAGAAAAGGTAGGTACATAAGCATATTGTTGATTTAGGCTTTTGGTAACAGGCATGACTATGTGCAAAAGTAATCACCAGAAAGTTTAAGTCCATGTACTTGATATTATGCTCAGGCACAATTGAGTAATGTTGTTTATTCTTATCTTTGTTGGAACTCTGCACGCCACAAGCCTATCTACCAATGCACCATGAAGATTTCAGGGAGCACATGCGAACATTCTGTCGCCAGTCTAAAACGTGGGCTGGGCAAAAGAAGAGTGGTTCAGCAATAAGATTATTCTTTTAAGGCTTGGCAGTCAATCAATTCTTATTTTTTATGGTGGGTGTTGACCAAACATACATTTGTTGTTTTGTACGCATCAAGTCTATACTTGTTTGTGGACATATAGTCTGTTCTTGTTTAAATCTTGACACCTATGTTTGTTTTTTTGTTGATATTATCCCAGTGCTTTCGATAGTGTATGACCTATATATGCGGAAATAAAAAACGGATTTTGAATGTTATCTAAGTTTTTTTCTTATTTTCTACGAGGTATGTTTGCAAAATGTGCAGGATAACATGTATGAATAGAAAATCGTAAATATAAACATTTAACCTTTGAATAAAAATTGTAATATTATAGACAGACGGGATTCTAAATTCATATTCAGTAGTGTTTGACTAAAAACCTTAAAAGACATACTGTTCTTCCATGCCCCGAGGCGACCCCCAAGCTCACTTAAAGTGACATTCACATATAGTGTGTGAAAGGTACGATTATTGTTTGACACCCAAAGTGAAAATCGTTGGGCGACCTCTCAAGCTTACTTAAAGTGACAGATGCATATAGTGTGTAAAATTTACGATTAATGTTTGACACCTAGACTGTAAGTCCTAGCTTGATGACAGAATAAGAGATTCGCTCACACTGTAGTACCCCTATCGATGATTATGCACACTATGAGACACATTTTCTGCACCATGCCCACTTGCTTCTCGAACAAATTTTTGCGGCTGTTCTGTGTACACACCAGACTTTAGACTGTCATTGAGAAAATCTTTCCAAAATTTGTTTTAAGGTGAATTTGTGTAATACATTACGTTTCTGAAGGCCTATCAAAGAAACATGAGCAGAAATTACCTTTACCAAGCGTTTGTTTTCCCTTATATAATATGGATGACGAAATCAAGCCCAATCACAGATTGCACGCTACAGATCTACCCGCCGATGCACCATGAAGATTTAAGGGACCACATGCGAACATTCCGTCGCCAGTCTAAGACCTGGGCTGGGCAAAAGAAGAGCCGTTCATCTATGCCGTCATAGATGTTGCAAAAAATTTGAAATATGAAGCAATTAGTGTGGTAAAAGTCATGTCCTAATTATACTGTATCCCGTGTGCATAGTTTACCTGTCGCGAAAGCACCATGTGGCCCGTAACGAGATATAATATAACGGTATTTTGTAGATTATGAAACACAAGGCAAGCAACAATTTTACTGAGCACATGGATGAATGTATTCATACAAAACACATGCAGTCGGAAAATCAGTTTCCTACAAGCCGTGACAAGAGGCAGATGCTAACACAAGTACACAAAACACTTTCTTGTTTTTATTTCAAAAGAGTTTTTGTTAAGGAGATAATTGTTCGGAGTTTAGAATTATGACAGGTTTTAAATGAACTGTAGCTGAAAGGCAGACGAGTGCCTTACGCAAGTTATCTGCAAGTAAAGCCTGTACTTTCTCCACGTGCACTCAGCGTCTCTGGTGCCGTCAGTGATTTTAAGTTTGCATAGATTACCTACACGCTACCAATCAAAAGTGTTAAGTGGTCACTACAGGAAACAACATTCATGAAAAAAGTGTATCAAGTGGTGTAAAAATATGTCTGAGAAGGTTTTACTTAGCACAAAATGGTGAGTGCATTCTAGTTGTTCCAAGCGCCCTTCTTCGTATTAAATCGAGTCGAAAATTAATGTTTTATGGGGTACATATGGGGAACTTGGCATTGGAAATAAATACGATTTTGAACTGTGAACAATGATTTTTGAGCCGTAAACAATGTTATCTTTCTGACACTTGCCTCTTGTAATGACACTGAATGCCTTTCAAACACTCCCTTGCATGGCCATGGTCAAAATATTGAGCCTTGTTCATTTTGCCGTCTGTGAAGACGCTAAATATGATCCCTTCTCACCTCCTGTGGCCATTTCTTTATGTAGCATATCCCACGTGTTATATAGATAACAACACCTGCGGTAAAGAGTGAATCTGGGTGGTGAGTAAAGAACATCAGCGCTAATCCTGTATTGCTGAACTGGATTATCGGAAAGTGATTAACTTGTTTTTTCTACAAACTGTTTCTTTCAAGCAATGTGGAGATGGCATGAATTTTCATTGGCCATTGAAACAGAACTCCGGCTAGCTTGAACTGCGGGGAGTTTTTTTTATCAACAAGATATATAAATCAGAATTTAATAAACTCAACTTTAGTCCGAGTATTTACTGAAACTAACTGTCAAAGAAACAAATTATCTATGATGGCATATTCATTACCTAAGAAGTTGTTTGAGGACGAATGCTCCTTGGAATTACACAGTCCAGTTAAGCAGTCTGATGATGCAGCGGAAGGCAATATCTTTTCCCCGATGATGGATTACTTTCTAAGTAAAGGGAACTCGTCCTTTCTACTAGCAGACGAAGATTCCAGAGATAGTGGAATAGGCCTTGACGACAGTTTCACCAATGATGAGTGTCCACTTTCGATTTTTAGCAGGCCTTTTATACAGCTTAGTAAAGTAAAATCACGTTTATGTCGTTTTACGTAATCACTACCAGCATTCTGTGTGGTATTATTTTGGAGAATAGAATTCATGGCATGAATTGCCAGAACAATATAACAATTAATGAAAGATGTTTTACCCTATAGGTGCCCGAGCCTAGGAAAAAACATTGCCCATATAGCCAAAAGCGAAGGCGTTCGGAAAGCGACGAAGATGAGTCACCTGTTCAGAAGAGAAAGAGATCTGACGACATGATGGAGACAAGCAAGTGTTTACTCAGACCGTCCAATTTCCAGTCAGAAGATCAAATTAAAACTGCCCTAGACAGAGGTAATCATAATAATGGTGAATCTTTTCAAAACTGCTTACAATATTATTGCAAGTTGCATTTTACCCACATACTAAAAATATTAACACTGCAGAGTATTTAAATGTTTATTTATCCTTGGCAGTGTCGGAAAATCCAGACCTGATCAGTGACGGCAGCGTGGCCTACTGTCTGCCAACTGTTCCAGGCAAGCATCAAGATCTCAAGTCCATCACGCCGGAAACTTTGGCGCGGCTTCAAAACCACGAGTTTGATGATGTAGTAGAAGAATTCCTCATTGTGGATTGCAGATATCCCTATGAGTTTCAAGGCGGCCACATCAAAGGAGCTGTCAACTATTACACCAAGGACAGTATTGTGGAAAACTTTATTTCCAAACCAGTCATTACCAGGAGTAGAGGAACGAAAAGAAGCATTCTAATATTTCACTGTGAATTTTCATCCCAAAGAGGTCCAAAAATGTGTCGATTTTTAAGGAGCCAAGACAGGCAGATGAACAAGGATCGATATCCACAGCTGTGTTATCCTGAGATGTACTTACTTCACGGCGGATACAAAAACTTCTTTGAGAAAGAAAAGGTAGGCACATAAGAATTTTGTTTATTTAGGCTTTTGGTATCCAGCAAGACTATATGCAAAAGTAATCACCAGAAAGTTTAAGTCCATGTACTTGATATTATGCTCAGGCACATTTCAGTAATGTAGTTTATTCTTATCTTTGTAGGAACTCTGCACGCCACAGAACTATCTGCCGATGCACCATGAAGATTTCAGGGAGCACATGCGAACTTTTCATCGCCAGTCTAAGACGTGGGCTGGGGAAAAGAAGAGTCGTTCAGCGTTGAGATTAGTCTTTTAAGGCGTGAAAGTCAATTAATTTTTTTATTTCATGGTGGGTGTTGACCAAACATACATTTGTTGTTTTGTACGCATCAAGACTGTAATAGTTCGTGGACATATAGTCTGTTTTTCTTTAAATCTTG
Source organism: Liolophura sinensis (assembly GCF_032854445.1). Classification (NCBI taxonomy): domain Eukaryota; kingdom Metazoa; phylum Mollusca; class Polyplacophora; order Chitonida; family Chitonidae; genus Liolophura; species Liolophura sinensis. Next base: position 40,503,651 of record NC_088300.1, on the reverse strand, counting down.
ACACCTCTGTTTGTTTGTTTGTTGATATTATCCCAGTGCTATCGTTTGTGTGTGACCTATATATGCGGAAATAAAAGATGCATTTTGAATGTTATCTAAGTTTTCTTCTTATTTTCTACGATATCTGCTTAGCAAAATATGTAGAATATGAATAAAATGTATGAATAAAAAATCGAAAATATAAACATTTAAATTTTAAAAAGGAAGGGTAATATTATAGACTGACGGGATTCTAAATTCATATTCAGTAGTGTTTGGCTAAAAACATTAGAAAACAAACTGTTCTTCCATGCCCCGAGGCGACCCCAAGCTCACCTAAAGTGACATTCACATATAGTGAAAATCGTTGAGCGACCTCTCAAGCTTACTTAAAGTGACAGATGCATATAGGGTGTAAAATTTACGATTAATGTTTGACACCTGGACTGTAAGTCCTTGCTTGATGACAGAATAAGAGATTCGCACACACTGTAGTACCCGTATCGATGATTATGCACACTATGAGACACATTTTCAGCACCATGCCCCCTTGCTTCTTGAACAAATTTTAGCGGCTGTTCTGTGTACACACCAGACTTTAGACTGTCATTGAGAAACTCTTTTCAAACTTTGTGTGAAAGTGAATTTGTGTAATATTTACGTTTCTGAAGGACTACCAAAAAACATGAGCAGAAATTACCTTTACCAAGCGTTTGTTTTCCCTTATATAATATGGATGACGAAATCAAGCGCAATCATAGATTGCACGCCACAGATCTACCTGCCGATGCAAGATGAAGATTTCAGGGAGCACATGCGAACATGCCGTCGCCAGTCTAAGACCTGGGCTGGGGGAAAAGAAGAGCCGTTCATCTATGCTGTAGCAAAAAATTAGAGATATGAAGCAATTCGTGTGGTAAAAGTCATGTTCTAATTATACTGTATCCCGCGTGCATAGTTTACCTGTCGCAAAAGCACCATGTGGCCCGTTACGAGATATAATATAACGGTATTTCGTGGATTATGAAACACAAGGCAAGCAACAATTTTACTGAGCACATGCATGAATGTATTAATACAACACACATGCCGTCGAAAAATAAGTTTCCTGCAAGCCGTGACATGAGGCAGATGCTGACACAAGTACACAAAACATTTTCTTGTTTTTATTTCAAAAGAGTTTTTGTTAAGGAGTTAATTGTTCGGAGTTTAGAAGTATGGCAGGTAATAAATGCACTGTAGCTGAAAGGCAGACGAGTGCCTTACGCAAGTTACCTGCAAGTAAAGCCTGTACTTTCTCTACGTGCACTCAGCGTCTCTGGTGCCGTCAGTGATTTTAAGTTTGCATAGATTACCTACACGCTACCAATCAAAAGTGTTAAGTGGTCACTACAGGAAACAACATTCATGAAAAAAGTGTATCAAGTGGTGTAAAAATATGTCTGAGAAGGTTTTACTTAGCACAAAATGGTGAGTGCATTCTAGTTGTTCCAAGCGCCCTTCTTCGTATTAAACCGAGTCGAAAATTAATGTTTTATGGGGTACATATGGGGAACTTGGCATTGGAAATAAATACGATTTTGAACTGTGAACAATGATTTTTGAGCCGTAAACAATGTTATCTTTCTGACACTTGCCTCTTGTAATGACACTGAATGCCTTTCATACACTCCCTTGCATGGCCATGGTCAAAATATTGAGCCTTGTTCATTTTGCCGTCTGTGAAGACGCTAAATATGATCCCTTCTCACCTCCTGTGGCCATTTCTTTATGTAGCATATCCCACGTGTTATATAGATAACAACACCTGCGGTAAAGAGTGAATCTGGGTGGTGAGTAAAGAACATCAGCGCTAATCCTGTATTGCTGAACTGGATTATCGGAAAGTGATTAACTTGTTTTTTCTACAAACTGTTTCTTTCAAGCAATGTGGAGATGGCATGAATTTTCATTGGCCATTGAAACAGAACTCCGGCTAGCTTGAACTGCGGGGAGTTTTTTTTATCAACAAGATATATAAATCAGAATTTAATAAACTCAACTTTAGTCCGAGTATTTACTGAAACTAACTGTCAAAGAAACAAATTATCTATGATGGCATATTCATTACCTAAGAAGTTGTTTGAGGACGAATGCTCCTTGGAATTACACAGTCCAGTTAAGCAGTCTGATGATGCAGCGGAAGGCAATATCTTTTCCCCGATGATGGATTACTTTCTAAGTAAAGGGAACTCGTCCTTTCTACTAGCAGACGAAGATTCCAGAGATAGTGGAATAGGCCTTGACGACAGTTTCACCAATGATGAGTGTCCACTTTCGATTTTTAGCAGGCCTTTTATACAGCTTAGTAAGGTAAAATCACGTTTATGTCGTTTTACGTAATCACTACCAGCATTCTGTGTGGTATTATTTTGGAGAATAGAATTCATGGCATGAATTGCCAGAACAATATAACAATTAATGAAAGATGTTTTACCCTATAGGTGCCCGAGCCTAGGAAAAATCATTGCCCATATAGCCAAAAGCGAAGGCGTTCGGAAAGCGACGAAGATGAGTCACCTGTTCAGAAGAGAAAGAGATCTGACGACATGATGGAGACAAGCAAGTGTTTACTCAGACCGTCCAATTTCCAGTCAGAAGATCAAATTAAAACTGCCCTAGACAGAGGTAATCATAATAATGGTGAATCTTTTCAAAACTGCTTACAATATTATTGCAAGTTGCATTTTACCCACATACTAAAAATATTAACACTGCAGAGTATTTAAATGTTTATTTATCCTTGGCAGTGTCGGAAAATCCAGACCTGATCAGTGACGGCAGCGTGGCCTACTGTCTGCCAACTGTTCCAGGCAAGCATCAAGATCTCAAGTCCATCACGCCGGAAACTTTGGCGCGGCTTCAAAACCACGAGTTTGATGATGTAGTAGAAGAATTCCTCATTGTGGATTGCAGATATCCCTATGAGTTTCAAGGCGGCCACATCAAAGGAGCTGTCAACTATTACACCAAGGACAGTATTGTGGAAAACCTTATTTCCAAACCAGTCATTACCAGGAGTAGTGGAACGAAAAGAAGCATTCAAATATTTCACTGTGAATTTTCATCTCAAAGAGGTCCAAAAATGTGTCGATTTTTAAGGAGCCAAGACAGGCAGATGAACAAGGATCGATATCCGCAGCTGTGTTATCCTGAGATTTACTTACTTCACGGCGGATACAAAAACTTCTTTGAGAAAGAAAAGGTTGGCACATAAGCATTTTGTTTATTTAGGCTTTTGGTATCCAGCAAGACTATATGCAAAAGTAACAACCAGAAAGTTTAAGTCCATGTACTTGATATTATGCTCAGGCACATTTCAGTAATGTTGTTTATTCTTATCTTTGTAGGAACTCTGCACGCCACAGACCGCTCTGCCGATGCACCATGAAGATTTCAGGGAGCACATGCGAACATTCCGTCGCCAGTCTAAAACCTGGGCTGGGCAAAAGAAGAGTGGTTCAGCGTTGAGATTAGTCTTTTAAGGCGTGAAAGTCAATTAATTTTTTTATTTCATGGTGGGTGTTGACCAAACATACATTTGTTGTTTTGTACGCATCAAGACTGTAATAGTTCGTGGACATATAGTCTGTTTTTCTTTAAATCTTGACACCTCTGTTTGTTTGTTTGTTGATATTATCCCAGTGCTATCGTTTGTGTGTGACCTATATATGCGGAAATAAAAGATGCATTTTGAATGTTATCTAAGTTTTCTTCTTATTTTCTACGATATCTGCTTAGCAAAATATGTAGAATATGAATAAAATGTATGAATAAAAAATCGAAAATATAAACATTTAAATTTTAAAAAGGAAGGGTAATATTATAGACTGACGGGATTCTAAATTCATATTCAGTAGTGTTTGGCTAAAAACATTAGAAAACAAACTGTTCTTCCATGCCCCGAGGCGACCCCAAGCTCACCTAAAGTGACATTCACATATAGTGAAAATCGTTGAGCGACCTCTCAAGCTTACTTAAAGTGACAGATGCATATAGGGTGTAAAATTTACGATTAATGTTTGACACCTGGACTGTAAGTCCTTGCTTGATGACAGAATAAGAGATTCGCACACACTGTAGTACCCGTATCGATGATTATGCACACTATGAGACACATTTTCAGCACCATGCCCCCTTGCTTCTTGAACAAATTTTAGCGGCTGTTCTGTGTACACACCAGACTTTAGACTGTCATTGAGAAACTCTTTTCAAACTTTGTGTGAAAGTGAATTTGTGTAATATTTACGTTTCTGAAGGACTACCAAAAAACATGAGCAGAAATTACCTTTACCAAGCGTTTGTTTTCCCTTATATAATATGGATGACGAAATCAAGCGCAATCATAGATTGCACGCCACAGATCTACCTGCCGATGCAAGATGAAGATTTCAGGGAGCACATGCGAACATGCCGTCGCCAGTCTAAGACCTGGGCTGGGGGAAAAGAAGAGCCGTTCATCTATGCTGTAGCAAAAAATTAGAGATATGAAGCAATTCGTGTGGTAAAAGTCATGTTCTAATTATACTGTATCCCGCGTGCATAGTTTACCTGTCGCAAAAGCACCATGTGGCCCGTTACGAGATATAATATAACGGTATTTCGTGGATTATGAAACACAAGGCAAGCAACAATTTTACTGAGCACATGCATGAATGTATTAATACAACACACATGCCGTCGAAAAATAAGTTTCCTGCAAGCCGTGACATGAGGCAGATGCTGACACAAGTACACAAAACATTTTCTTGTTTTTATTTCAAAAGAGTTTTTGTTAAGGAGTTAATTGTTCGGAGTTTAGAAGTATGGCAGGTAATAAATGCACTGTAGCTGAAAGGCAGACGAGTGCCTTACGCAAGTTACCTGCAAGTAAAGCCTGTACTTTCTCTACGTGCACTCAGCGTCTCTGGTGCCGTCAGTGATTTTAAGTTTGCATAGATTACCTACACGCTACCAATCAAAAGTGTTAAGTGGTCACTACAGGAAACAACATTCATGAAAAAAGTGTATCAAGTGGTGTAAAAATATGTCTGAGAAGGTTTTACTTAGCACAAAATGGTGAGTGCATTCTAGTTGTTCCAAGCGCCCTTCTTCGTATTAAACCGAGTCGAAAATTAATGTTTTATGGGGTACATATGGGGAACTTGGCATTGGAAATAAATACGATTTTGAACTGTGAACAATGATTTTTGAGCCGTAAACAATGTTATCTTTCTGACACTTGCCTCTTGTAATGACACTGAATGCCTTTCATACACTCCCTTGCATGGCCATGGTCAAAATATTGAGCCTTGTTCATTTTGCCGTCTGTGAAGACGCTAAATATGATCCCTTCTCACCTCCTGTGGCCATTTCTTTATGTAGCATATCCCACGTGTTATATAGATAACAACACCTGCGGTAAAGAGTGAATCTGGGTGGTGAGTAAAGAACATCAGCGCTAATCCTGTATTGCTGAACTGGATTATCGGAAAGTGATTAACTTGTTTTTTCTACAAACTGTTTCTTTCAAGCAATGTGGAGATGGCATGAATTTTCATTGGCCATTGAAACAGAACTCCGGCTAGCTTGAACTGCGGGGAGTTTTTTTTATCAACAAGATATATAAATCAGAATTTAATAAACTCAACTTTAGTCCGAGTATTTACTGAAACTAACTGTCAAAGAAACAAATTATCTATGATGGCATATTCATTACCTAAGAAGTTGTTTGAGGACGAATGCTCCTTGGAATTACACAGTCCAGTTAAGCAGTCTGATGATGCAGCGGAAGGCAATATCTTTTCCCCGATGATGGATTACTTTCTAAGTAAAGGGAACTCGTCCTTTCTACTAGCAGACGAAGATTCCAGAGATAGTGGAATAGGCCTTGACGACAGTTTCACCAATGATGAGTGTCCACTTTCGATTTTTAGCAGGCCTTTTATACAGCTTAGTAAGGTAAAATCACGTTTATGTCGTTTTACGTAATCACTACCAGCATTCTGTGTGGTATTATTTTGGAGAATAGAATTCATGGCATGAATTGCCAGAACAATATAACAATTAATGAAAGATGTTTTACCCTATAGGTGCCCGAGCCTAGGAAAAATCATTGCCCATATAGCCAAAAGCGAAGGCGTTCGGAAAGCGACGAAGATGAGTCACCTGTTCAGAAGAGAAAGAGATCTGACGACATGATGGAGACAAGCAAGTGTTTACTCAGACCGTCCAATTTCCAGTCAGAAGATCAAATTAAAACTGCCCTAGACAGAGGTAATCATAATAATGGTGAATCTTTTCAAAACTGCTTACAATATTATTGCAAGTTGCATTTTACCCACATACTAAAAATATTAACACTGCAGAGTATTTAAATGTTTATTTATCCTTGGCAGTGTCGGAAAATCCAGACCTGATCAGTGACGGCAGCGTGGCCTACTGTCTGCCAACTGTTCCAGGCAAGCATCAAGATCTCAAGTCCATCACGCCGGAAACTTTGGCGCGGCTTCAAAACCACGAGTTTGATGATGTAGTAGAAGAATTCCTCATTGTGGATTGCAGATATCCCTATGAGTTTCAAGGCGGCCACATCAAAGGAGCTGTCAACTATTACACCAAGGACAGTATTGTGGAAAACCTTATTTCCAAACCAGTCATTACCAGGAGTAGTGGAACGAAAAGAAGCATTCAAATATTTCACTGTGAATTTTCATCTCAAAGAGGTCCAAAAATGTGTCGATTTTTAAGGAGCCAAGACAGGCAGATGAACAAGGATCGATATCCGCAGCTGTGTTATCCTGAGATTTACTTACTTCACGGCGGATACAAAAACTTCTTTGAGAAAGAAAAGGTTGGCACATAAGCATTTTGTTTATTTAGGCTTTTGGTATCCAGCAAGACTATATGCAAAAGTAACAACCAGAAAGTTTAAGTCCATGTACTTGATATTATGCTCAGGCACATTTCAGTAATGTTGTTTATTCTTATCTTTGTAGGAACTCTGCACGCCACAGACCGCTCTGCCGATGCACCATGAAGATTTCAGGGAGCACATGCGAACATTCCGTCGCCAGTCTAAAACCTGGGCTGGGCAAAAGAAGAGTGGTTCAGCAATAAGATTAGTCTTTTAAGGCTTGAAAGTCAATCAATTCTTATTTTTCATGGTGGATGTTGACCAAACATACATTTGTTATTTTGTACGCATCAAGTCTATACTTGTTTGTGGACATATAGTCTGTTCTTCTTTAAATCTTGACACCTATGTTTGTTTGTTTGTTGATATTATCCCAGTGCTTTCGATTGTGTATGACCTATATATGCGGAAATAAAAAATGGATTTTGAATGTTATCTAAGTTTTTTTTCTTATTTTCTACGAGGTATGTTTGCAAAATGTGCAGGATAACATGTATGAATAGAAAATCGTAAATATAAACATTTAACCTTTGAATAAAAATTGTAATATTATAGACAGACGGGATTCTAAATTCATATTCAGTAGTGTTTGACTAAAAACCTTAAAAGACATACTGTTCTTCCATGCCCGGAGGCGACCCCCAAGCTCACTTAAAGTCACATTTACATATAGTGTGTGAAATGTACGATTATTGTTTGACACCCAAAGTGAAAATCGTTGGGCGACCTCTCAAGCTTACTTAAAGTGAGAGATGCATATAGTGTGTAAAATTTACAATTAATGTTTGACACCTAGACTGTAAGTCCTAGCCTGATGACAGAATAAGAGATTCGCACACACTGTAGTAACCGTGTCGATGATTATGCACACTATGAGACACATTTTCTGCACCATGCCCACTTGCTTCTCGAACAAATTTTAGCGGCTGTTCTGTGTCTACACCTGACTTTAGACTGTCATTGAGAAACTCTTTCCAAACTTTATGTGAAGGTGAATTTGTGTAACACTTACGTTTCTGAAGGACTACCAAAAACATGAGCCGACATTACCTTTACCAAACGTTTGTTTTCCCTTATATAATATGGATGACGAAATCAAGCGCAATCATATATTGCACGCCACAGATCTATTTGCCGATGCAAGATGAAGATTTCAGGGAGCACATGCGAACATTCCGTCGCCAGTCTAAGGCCTGGGCTGGGGAAAAGAAGAGCCGTTCATCTATGCCGTCAAAGATGTAGCAAAAAATTAGAGATATGAAGCAATTCGTGTGGTAGAAGTCAAGTTCTAATTATACTGTATCCCGTGTGCATAGTTTACCTGTCGCGAAAGCACCATGTGGCCCGTAACGAGATATAATATAACGGTATTTTGTGGATTATGAAACACAAGGCAAGCAACAGTTTTACTGAGCACATGCAATAATGTATTAATACAAAACACATGCAGTCGAAAAATAAGTTTCCTACAAGCCGTGACATGAGGCAGATGCTGACACAAGTACACAAAACACTTTCTTGTTTTTATTTCAAAAGAGTTTTTGTTAAGGAGTTAATTGTTCGGAGTTTAGAAGTATGGCAGGTAATAAATGCACTGTAGCTGAAAGGCAGACGAGTGCCTTACGCAAGTTACCTGCAAGTAAAGCCTGTACTTTCTCTACGTGCACTCAGCGTCTCTGGTGCCGTCAGTGATTTTAAGTTTGCATAGATTACCTACACGCTAACAATCAAACTTGTTGAGTGATCACTACAGGAAACAATATTCATGAGAAAAGTGTATCAAGTGGTGTAAAAATATGTCTGAGAAGGTTTTACTTAGCAAAAATTGGTGCTTGCATTGTAGTTGTTCCAAGCGTGCTTCTTCTTGATAAAGCGAGTCGAAAATTAGTGTTTTATGGGGTATATATGGGGAACTTGGCATTGGAACTAAATGAACAATGATTTTTGAACCGTGAACAATGTTATCTTTCTAACAGTTGCCTCTTGTAATGGCAATGAATGTCTTTTATACACTCCCTTGCATGTCCATGGTCATAATATCGAGCCTTGTTCATTTTGCCGTCTGTGAAGAAGCTAACTATGATTCCTTCTCACCTCGGGTGGCCCTTTCTTTGTGTAGCATCTTCCTCGTGTTTTTAAGATAACAACACCTGCGGCATAAAGTGAATCTGGGAAGTGAGTAATGAACATCAGCGCTAATCCTGTACTGCTGAACCGGATTATCGGAAAGTGATTAACTTGTTTTTCTACTGACTGTTTCTTTCAAGCCATGTGAAGATGGCATGAATTTTCATTGGCCATTGAAATAGAACTCCGGCTAGCTTGAACTGCGGGGAGTTTTTATTATCAACAAGATATATAAATCAGAATTTAATAAACTGAACTTCAGTCCGAGTATTTACTGAAACCAACTGTCAACGAAACAAATTATCTATGATGGCATATTCATTACCTAAGAAGTTGTTTGAGGACGACTGCTCCTTGGAATTACGCAGTCCAGTTAAGCTGTCTGATGATGCAGCGGAAGGCAATATCTTTTCCCCGATGATCGATTACTTTTTGAGCAAAGGAAACTTTTCTACTAGAAGACGAAGATTCTAGAGATAGTGGAATAGTGGAAGCTTCAAAACCAAGAGTTTGATGACGTAGTAGAAGAATTCCTCATTGTGATTTGCAGATATCCCTATGAGTTTCAAGGCGGCCACATCAAAGGAGCTGTCAACTATTACACCAAGGACAGTATTGTGGAAAACCTTATTTCCAAGTACACGAAACACTTTGTCGTTTTCATTGCAAAAGAGTTTTTGATCAGTAGTTGATTGTTCGGAATTTCGAAAGTATAAAACAGGTAATAAATGAACTATAGGTAAAAGGCAGAGTCCCTTGCGCAAGTTGCATGCAAGTATAGCCTGTAATTTCTCTATGTGCACTCAGCGTCTCTGGTGCCGTCATTGTGTTTAAGTTTGCATAGATTACCTACACGCTACCAATCAAAAGTGATAAGTGGTCGGAACACAAAACAACATTCATAAAAATGTGTATCAAGTGGTGCCCGAGAAGGTTTTACTAAGTGAAAAGTGGAGCTTCTTCGTGATAAAGCGAGTGGATGGCGACTGTTTTATGGGGTATGAATGGGAAACTTGGCATTGGAATTAAATACGAGTTAATATCGTTGTAAGGTGTAGGAAAAAACATTGCCCATATAGCCAAAAGCGAAGGCGTTCGTAAAGCGACAAGGATTAGTCACCTGTTCAGAAGAGAAAGAGATCTGACGACATAATGGAGACAAGCAAGTGTTTACTCAGACCGTCCAATTTCCAGTCAGAAGATCAAATTAAAACTGCCCTAGACAGAGGTAATTATAATAATGATGAATCTTCTCAAAACTGTTTACAATATTATTGCAAGATGCATTTTACCCACATACTAAAAATATTAACACTGTAGAGTATTTAAATGTTTATTTCTCCTCGGCAGTGTCGAAAAATCCAGACCTAATCGGTGTCTACTGTTTGCCAACTGTTCCAGGCAAGCTTCAAGATCTCATGTCCATCACGCCGGAAACTTTGGCGCGGCTTCAAAACCAAGAGTTTGATGACGTAGTAGAAGAATTCCTCATTGTGGATTGCAGATATCCCTATGAGTTTCAAGGCGGCCACATCAAAGGAGCTGTCAACTATTACACCAAGGACAGTATTGTGGAAAACCTTATTTCCAAGTACACGAAACACTTTGTCGTTTTCATTGCAAAAGAGTTTTTGATCAGTAGTTGATTGTTCCAGTCATTACCAGGAGTAGAGGAACGAAAAGAAGCATTCTAATATTTCACTGTGAGTTTTCATCTAAAAGAGGTCCAAAAATGTCTCGATTTTTAAGGCGCCAAGACAGGCAGATGAACAAGGATCGATATCCGCAGCTGTGTTATCCCGAGATCTACATACTTCACGGCGGATACAAAAACTTCTTTGAGAAAGAAAAGGTAAGCATAATTATAAGGAATTTATCATTTAGACGTTTGGTAACCAGCAAGGCCATGAAATTTGGAATTTGTACTAATTCGTGTACATATAATCTTTCTTGAAATCCTGTCATCTTTGTTTTCTTTATTTACATATTATACCAGTGCTGTCGTTTGTGTATGTCTCAAATATATGTGCGCCAATAAATGATCCAGGTAGAATATTATCTCAGTTTTCTTCCTAGTTTCTGTCATGTATGCCGTGCGCAATGTACAAAATATCATGGCTGTTAAGAATATCATAAACATAAACACTGAAAAGTTGCGTATGAAAGGTAACATTACACAAAGGAAACATTTGAAATTGATATCTAGTGCCGTTGACTTACACCCTTAGTGGACAAACAGGACTGCCATGCCCAGAGCCCAACCCCGAACTTACTTTAAGTGGCAGTTGTACATAGTGCGTGAAAGGTACGAGTAACGCTTGACACTTGTAATGAAAATTTTTGCTTGATAAAACAACATAAGATTCTCACGCAGTCGAGTACCAATGATTATGCACAGTAGGTGGTACAGTTTCCACACATTTTCGCCTCGCACAACTTGTAGCAGGTTCGCTTCCGTTTTGAACAAAAGCTAGCGCTTGATCTGTGTCCACACCTGAATTTAGAATGATAGAGAGAAAATCCCGCCCAAAACTGGATTTCAAGTACACCAAGAATTTGTATATGCTGACGTTTCCGAGAGCCTATCAAAAAACCATGGGTGCAGAAGTTCCTTCTGTCAAACGTTGGTCACCCTTAATATGGAAGACGAGTTTAAGCCGAACGTAGACACTCATGACGAAATATTTGAAACAAGATTGAAATTCAAACACATCCATGCATGTAGTAAGCAAATTACAGATATGAACTGATCTCCTTTGTAAACGACATATTTCCAAAATGCTGTATCCTGTGTGAACAATTTACTTCTTGTAAAAAAAGCACCAATGGGAAGGCGAGATATAATACAAACGTACTATGTGCTGCACTGTCACCATACACGAAACCAATGAGAAGTGTAATTGGTCGCTAAGGTAAACACAACGTACACATATGTATTATGGAAGAAGTGTACCATGAAAGTGGTGAAAATTGTCTGACAGGGTTTCTTTCATCGAAAAATGGTGCGTGCAACCAACCTCTCTTAAACTCGCTTCTTGCTGCCAAACTGAATAGTCTCCCACTGTTTTGGTGTATGTATATGTATATGACAGACTTCGCACTGGAAAGAAATGGCAGTGACAAACTATGTTGTGTGAAATGCAAATTTCAACGCGTTCTACTTAAACAAATGACGCGTGTAGATGTACAATTAGGAGAAAATAGACTTTCCGGGGTAAAAATATTTAATTCGTACAACGTGAACAATGTTATCTTTCTGACAGCGGCGTCTTGTACTGACATTGAGTGCCTTGTACATTTCCATGCCCAAATAGAGCATAGTTCATTCTGCCGTCTTTAAAGAAGCTGACTATGATTCCTTCTCACCTCCGGCGACCTTTTGTTTACGTGGTATCTTCCACACGACCTATAGATAACAACACCAGCGGCATGGAGTGAAACTGAGAGCTGAGTAAAGAACATCAGGGCTAATCCTATATTGCTAAACTGGATTATCCGAAAGTGATTAGAGCTCATAGATTAACTCATATTTCTGCAGACCGTCTCTTTCAAACAATCTGGAGATTTCTGTTGGCCATTGAAATACAACTCCAGCTAGGTTTAACGACGGGGAACTTTTCACCAACAAGATATATACCAGAATTTAGTCCACTCAACTTAAGGCCACCTTCTGGAGACACCGGGGACTGATCCGACCACAAAAGCAAATTCTAACCAACGACGGAGTGCACCTAAACACTCTAGGCCAGGAACTGTTCTACCGGTCTATGAAACGTGCTGTCTGCGCCGCCATGGGAGGCCACAAATAAAAATTGGAAATAGAGAAGGAAATCAATTAAAGAAGAAGACAGGGAAAACAATAAGAAGACCCATGGGACCAAAGAAACTTAACAACCAGGAAACGAAGACCAGAAACATGAAAGACATCATGACAATAGGACTATCTCTTGCTTCAACTAAGTGGATGAGGCCTGACATCCTTGCTCCTCATTTATACTTGTCGCACCTGTTACAGGCACAGGTTTCCAGTACGCTGGTTTTTCCTGGACGGCGTCCGGTATAAGTGGCGGGAGCTCCTTAACTCCACGCCACAAAGGAGGAAGCAAGAGAACAAACTGTTAACCAATAAATAAAAGCACTACTGTTGTTTTCTCTCTGTGTAAATTTCTGTATAGGCAACTCATTGTAATTCTATAATGCAGATCTATGTATTTCTAATGTAAAGATAACGTTAATCTCTGTAAATAGCTTACTATTTATCCCCTTTCTGTTAAATGACCATGGCAGCATTTGAACCTATACAATAAGCTATAACATGCTACCACAAAGAGCTTAATCCCACTAATTGACTCATGTACATATGTAAATAGTATACCAACGCACTGCTGTTATGTAACCAAAATATTCATGTGTTAAAAAAAATAAATAAATAAAACACTGATTTGATGGGCCACGATATCCGCCAGGAAAGTGGCCCTTAAACCAGTAAATAAAAAAAAAAAAACTCAACTTAAGTCCCAGTATTTACTGAAGCCAACAGTTCAACAAACATATCTATCATGGCATCTTTACTGGCCAAGAAACCCTTTGATGACGACTCTTTCAATTTCCGCAGTCCACTTAAGCAATGTGATGATGCAGAGGAAGACAATAGCTTTTCCCCATTGATCGATTATTTTTTAAACCAAGGGAAAATCGTCCTTTCTGGCAGAAGACGAAGATTCCAGAGATAGTGGAACAGGCCTCGATGACAGTTTTAGCAACGATGACTGTCCGCTTTCCCTTCTTAGCAGACCTTTTGTACAGTTTCGGCTGCAGCTTTAAGTCAGCAGATTTGTCAGGTACCTGGCGAAGGGTGGTTTGTGCCTGGCACTCCAATTTCAACTAGAACGCTGTCTTATAAGTGAATTCCTTTGCTACGGCGCATGGCGTTAAACACCAATCAAATAAATCCAAAAATATGTCATTATAAAACCGCATGTAAGCAAATGCCTTGTTTTCTGTTCTGTTTGTCTGGAAACTGATGTTTTCGGAAATGAACTCCCTGTTGCGATTGATATCTGACGTAAGAAAGGTGGCTGAATCCTTAAGGGAAATATCTATACTGACAATCAGGTAAGTCTAGAGAGAATATACTCCGCAGACTACAAACTAGACTGTCTCGCTAAAAAATACTGAGGGTACAGCCTGTATACTTATTCGTTTATACCACTGGGGAGATATACAATTATGATCTGACATGCGATAATGCCAGCGCCGCCATTTTTTTTTTTTTATTTTTTTAAATTTTTTTTATTTATCACAGCTCACCATAAATACATACCCAGTATTATGTATAGTAATCTGCGCTGCAACGTTTACACGTATGCATGAATAATCATATAGTATCGGTAGAATGATAACAGGATATAATCAAACACCTCGCCTCACTTTAAGCTTATCTTGATGGGCTATGAGATCCAACATAAATTTTCTGTCAAGTGTAACAGCAATCAAATAAAGAAATATCTAGAATGCACTCTGAACGCACAAACCGCCGCCACGGCAAATTTACAAATCATCTCCTACAGACAAAGGGACAATACTCTGTATTTGCCTCCTATCTCACAATGATGAAGAATCCGGATTCCGCAATTCCTGGATTCAGATCCAGATGTACATCATTTGATGCACAGCCAAAATTTAGTGGTGCATGTGCCATTGTCAGGTTGTGCACAATTCCTGTTTTCAAAACCGTCCATGATTCTTTCCGCTGAAAAATCTGACAAACAAACATACAAAGAAAGACAAATAATTCCACCAAAAACATTCTGACAAACAAACATACAAAGAAAGAGGAAAACATAACCCTCTTGCCGGAAGCTGGGATTAAGATAGGCGCATGCGGAACAGGCCTAAACTCATTAAAATCTGCGTCGTTATGTAGAGTAAAAGCAGAGCTCTATGCCAAAGCACGAAATGGCCCAGTAACTATTAGAACGTGTCTTGTATATTACATATGTGAAGTCATGGCAGTACCGTGGTGTACAAATCTCCTAACAATGTAATGCATGAACTAGTATGGCATGAACTAGTATGGCACGCCCAATCACTGGTTACACATAGGCCCATAATTTCAGTAACAAAGAAAACCGTGGTTCTGTTATAACCGAGGACCTTTGCGCAAATTACCTCCCATGAGATGCACAATTAGCTTTTCCTAACCAGGCTGATCGACTTCCAGTGTAAGCCTACGGCAAAGAACAAAATGATATTTGGGACACTGTGAACCTTAGTATGCATCTAGAAACGGAATATCGGCGTGCCACACATGACTGGAGAGTATGGTCCAGGGTAGACAACTCCTCATCAGATGTCCCCTTTAACATCATTTAATATTTTCTCTTACATCATGTGAATCAAAGGGCCCCTTGGAACTAGATTGGATATCATCCCCCTGTCGCTTAGCTTGATTGCCAACCTGCTCACAGTGACAGATCGTCTGTGAAATGACGCAAGGGCGTCCGCGGTATTCGGTGTAGCCAAGTTAAAATATTCGTTTTGCTATCAGCAATGCAAAGGATACTATACTTTTCCATGTAATGTTGGTATATGATCCATTGTGAATATATTACAGTGTCTTTAATAGACATTCATTAGAAAGCTAAACTGATAAACAGGTGCCCCCTTTCTCAATGTAATTGTACGATAATGTACTCTTTTTTTCTCACTATGTAAAACTATTCCTATCAGCTTAGCCGTGTATGTTAACAAAAAGAGGCCACATTTCTGAGTGGTCTCCTCTAGGAACGACATGCCTACTGATCATAACATCAGCTATATTTCAGCTTGTCCGAAAAGAAATGACAGAACATTTTTGAAATCAAACTGTATGGTACTTCTGTGAATCAGATTGAAATGTGTCATGAATAAGTGCCGTCAGTTTCTAGGGATTCAGTGGCAAGACACACAGGCTGAGTTGTAGAGAGTGACGAAAACATACACATTAAGGTAGTCGTGCATTCATCGTCGTCATGTTGGAGGTCATCAACAAAGCACTGGGTAGTCGTGCATTCATCGTCGTGATATTGGAGGCCATCAACAAAGCACTGAACACCGAAAGGCACGTATTCCTTTATGGCTTGAATATAAACAGTTTGACTAGCACAGTGAACCCTGCAGAGACGAAGTCAAGTGTATGAAGTCAGGCCTTGCTTATTTAGCTAAGATCAACGTCAGCATGTTTGTCAGGTAGATAACAAGGTTCGATGTTACCTCCGGGCTGAACTTTGTTTCTTCTGATGTTAACCATACTCACGATCACAGAACTGGAAAAAAAAAAAGCTTCAATGATATGATGTAAAACGCAAATAAAAGAGAATTCACCTACCACGGCTTGGGAATGTCTTGAAAATAGACTTTCGGATGGGCCAGGGCTGATGGCTCGAGGAGAGAGTAAATGTTGGCAATGCCAAGGGTGATACGATGACTCAAAATCCACCAAAAGTAAGTATCTGGATCCATGCAAAACAGTTTTACAGTTTGGCCGGATTGAAATCTCACCCCTAAAAAGTGATTCCAGAGAATTCCGAATTGAATTACCCGTAAACAGTAATAACACTTCACAACACAATTTCCCCAGTCCCCTCCCCTTCTTCGACACACCAAGTTGTTTATTTATTTATTTTTTTGATTGGTGTTTTACGCCTTTCTCAAGAATATTTCACTTAAACGACGGCGGCCAACATTATAGTGGCTGGAAACCGGGCAGAGCCCGGGGCGAAACCCACCACCATCCGCAGGTTGCTGACAGACCTTCCCACTTACGGCCGGAGAGGAAGCCAGCATAAGCTGGTCTTGAACTCGCAGCGACCACATTGGTGAGAGGCTCCTGGGTCATTACGCCACACCGAGTTGAGCAAATGTATAGACATACATGCCATGTGTTACAAGGAGTATGTCAGCCGATGTACACACTGGATTGCTGTTACCAATTGCATAAATACTTGCTTTAATGTATAAATACATTAAAGAAATACTTCTGCCACGAAGACATTTAACAAAAGTCATTATGATTAAAATGGTCGATGCAGCCATACGTTAGAATGACTATTGCTGGAATACGGTTGCACAACTTCCTTGAGCACTGTGGCTGCAAACCTGCTCACCATACGTCCAGACGGACAAGATAACTTGGACAAATGATTTCGAGAGAAGATTTCACTGCAAATTATGTTACGTATAGCCTCCTCAAATGGTCGAAGCAGATACGTCAGGATGACTATGGCTGGAATATGATTTTAGATCCACAGTGGATGGGTGCCTGTGGTGGAGTGAATATATACAGAACGTTTGTCGGTATACTACTCGGCACACTGTAGCTGCAAGCCTGCTCAATATTAATATCCGTTCACACTCACGAGATAACTCTCAGGGGACAGGGGATAAACAATTTCAATCAGCGGGTCCAGTACCCAGGACATTCGAGCAACTGTTTACAGTACTATGCCCATTTTGGTGATAAATATTTATTTAATTGGTGTTTTACACCGTACTGAAGATTATTTCACTTTTACGACGGAAACCGGGTGGTGATAAATACATGTATACGTTGGCTTATTCAGTACTTGGTGTGTGTGGGACATCACAAAGGGGGAACATCCCCCCCTTGCAAAGGGGGACATCTTTGCTTTACATGTAACCACTGTCTAACCTATCACAGCCGTGTTTACTCCTTTGGTCAACGTGTTCAAGTTAATTTTTAATCACACCATGTGTAGGTCATATAACATACTTAATTTGCATTCATTGAGCAGTTATTTAGGGAATGTGGTAGAAACATATATCTTGAAACTGGCGGAAAATATTTCTGAAACATAACCTGTGTTTTAATCTGGTCGTTACTGAGATACATGTAACGGTGATTACTGGCTACCGTATTCTATATCCATTTATCTCTATTCGTACTGGTAATACTGCTTGAAAAAGATGTCCAATTATTGGAAAAGGATATCTAATAATTGGAAAAAGATATCCAAGTGCCGGAAAAAGATATCCAATGACTGACCTTGATATGGCCTAAAGATAGGAGTGGAAGTTATAACTTCCTGTTCTGGGTACATGATTTCCTTTCACGACCATTTAACGCAAACAAAACGAATTAGGACATTCAAGGAAAAACTGAAAATAGACGTTCTGATACATAAAAATGATACACTACTGTAGGTTTTTTTTTGAACATTATTGTTGAACTTCTAGCACACGAATCGAAGGCCTCGTTTCACAGAATACCCCAGCCACCAATCCTGCTACACGCGTATAGATGATCCCAAATACTGGTGTTTTGGGATATATGTCCAACTTTCATCCAAAAAAGGAGAAATCAGTCTAAGGAAAAAATTAATAACATGACATGCAGCACAAAAGCTTTTTAAACCTTTTTATCTTTTTATCAAATACGGTAGATTAATTCTCTCTTTGACATTACGTCACAGTTTGATTTTAAGCCCCATGAAAGGTGACCAAATATGGCATGTGCGCACGCTCAAAAATACCCAATAGACCTTAAAATACCCATGCTCCTTACAGCGCATGCGTCGCTTAGTATCTTTGGCTTTAGATCATTGTCAACAATAGCAAATTTTGTACACAAATCTTGAACAACACCGTAGTCACTGGGGTCACGGTGATAATGCAGGAAGTGTCAACATTTGTCTCTAATAATACTTTATACTAACTAATACTTTATACACATGTATTCTCTTCATCTAGAGTATGTACAACATGATTCTAACCATGACCAAAAATAATTTTATTGATGAATGTTGATTATATAGTTCCGCGTGAGGACACAAGTGACGTGGCTAAGCCAAAACAAGTCTACGTGCTTACATGTCATGAGCTAGGGCCTACATGACGTACGTGCATGGGCACACGTAAAACTGTGCGTAAATAGACATGCGGTGGCTTGGCTCGGTTTGGCTTGACTCTGATTTATGCAAACTCGCAATCAATAATGAGCTTACTATAGTATGTACACACGTTCACATTCGATTGTCTACATAGGCGTAGATACGTTTCACAAGCCAGCTAGCGGACGGTCTTTCTGCTGTGTAGGGACCCACGCCTACTGTCTGCAGACAAAACGTTGTCGTCTAGTACCGGCTCCATGATCACACCAAGAGCTGGGCCGGCTAGGCAGGCATATATTTATTTGGTTTTCTGACATTAGACTGTAATTGATGACAATGGCAGCATCTCAGCTGTCTGAAATCGGTTTCGACTCCCTGTTTACGATAGGCTACTTATGTTTTTGCGCGTGTGTTGTCGTTCCCCCAACTGAGATCGCGTCCGCTGGACTCACTGTACAGAATCTTCTGTCTCAGTGGCTGGGGAGTGAGGATATGCACTTTATTTATTACCATATCAGACGTTCAACTGCCACACTGATGATCCATTCCCTTTTGCCCCTAGGTAATGTATAAGCTGTGTATATGCATATATATATTTACATGTAAGATTAAAAGACAGGACATAGTACTGAGGTAGACTATAGATTCAGGCATTCAGCTCAATGCACTGAATGCTGTCGTTGTGACACGTGGTGGCAATGTAGTGTAAGCGTTCAACAAATTACCCCAAAAGGCAAAACATTATACAATACCCCAGACTACACCAAGAATGGTCCTAAATCATGGAAACTTTGCGAAATAATTTATAATTATACAAATTACATCGATAGCCTATTTACTTCCTATAATGTGTTGCTGCTTACTCGCCACAACATGTAGGGAAAGATAACTCTCAATGACGAGTTTGCATTTTTTCAGATATTTTGTTCCGTTTGCTTGCGTAGTATGGAGTATATTCATTCTCCTCACAACATCAACACATCTGCCGCAACCGACATCATTTTTCTGATGTGGCTGGACGATAGAATGAAAAAAAACAAAAACAAACAAACAAAAGCTTGAGCCTTTCTCACCTTTACATAGCCTGACGAACTGTTATACTCCGTTCCTTTATAAGAACAAGACGTTCGAAGCTGCAGTCGGAATACAGAGATGTAGAAAGGCTCAGTTGTTTATATATATATATATATATATATATATATATATATATATATATACACGCTCACAAAATGTATCTAATGTACAAACCGGTACCCCAAGTTTTTCTCTTGTGATATCACCATCATGTCACTGAAAGAATAGCTGTAGGTTAAGTTAAAGGAACAGATGGTTATGCATCCCATAATGATAGATCAAGCCTTATAAGTATTATGTTTATTGCTTTGCCAAACAATAAATAAATAAATAAATGGCATGAACCCTCAATACCCAACAGTTAATAGATGTTAGTCACATAGGTATGTCTGTATCCCATAAAGACTTAAAACACACAATTCAAAAAACACAAATTGAAGATTTCATAAAACTCACTTTATTCATAGTACCGGTACCAGTATTTATTTATATTTTTTTTCCTTTTTCAGGATATTACCTGGCTATGATGTCATTTTCGCCTCACCTGAAGCTGTATTTTCCATGGCAAGTGCACCTGTACTGGAAACTGTACCTGTTACAGGCTGCGCTCATCCCTTTGTGTGTGGTGGTGTTGTGCTATTATTGGTCCAGGGACAAATGGTCGAACCATCCCATAGCCAGGCAGCTTGCGCATCTCAGCAATGATAATTCCTGGCGTGCTGTAGCCTCATCAATTAATGTGGAGTTCCGTCGTTTTGACAATTCATGTCCGGTGTAGCGAGTAGGAGAGTATATGTGACTGACTCCTGGGTCCTCAAGACCTCCACGTACACTGTTTATGTTGCCCATCAGAATGATATTCATTTGACTCTGGCAGGTAGTGAGGAACATGATATCAGTTATGATGGGGGAATGAACATCCAGTATTTAAACATTACTGTGGCATCCATCAATGAACATGTGAAACCATTTAGCATAAGGTAACCAAATGTGTTGTACATTTCAGTTAGGAGTTGGGAATTACTTTGTGAAGTGCAACTTAGTAATGTTAAAATAGTAGCTCATATATTACAAATGATACATAAAACAAATACACCAATGTCGTTGCTGTGAGTTTAAGTTCAGCTCATGCTGGCTTCCTCTCAGGCCATACGTGGGAAGGTCTTCCAGCAACTTACGGATGGTCGTAGGTTTCTCCGGGCTGTGCCCGGTTTCCTCTCACCATAATGCTGGCCGTTGACGTATAAGTGAAATATTCTTGAGTATGGTCTAAAGCACCAATCAAATAAATAAATAAAACAAATACATGCAGGCCATAGTATACTGGTACTAGTTGTGCTAGTGGTTGATGGTTATAAGTGCTTGTCTTTCAGTCAGTGGGACACGCAAGGTGCTTATTCAAAACTGGTCCTGGTAGGAGAATTTGTACATTCTCACACTGATTGTGGAGCCTAGTGACAATAGGTGGTCCACGAAGCTAGTTAAGGTGATCATGTCATGCGATCACTGGTGACCGCTTGTCTTCAGCCAATATGGTGTGTATATATATATCTTCATGTCACGTAGGGGAAAGTTGGTCAGCAACTTGCCAATGGCCTCTGGTTTATCTCAAGCACTCCGGTTTCCTCCAACCATAAGACCCACTGTCATAGTACATGTGAAAAATTATTGAGAAAAGTGTTAAACAATAATCAAATAAATTATAATTACATGCATGAATAGTGGCTGCACTGCGTGTGGTTGATCTTAGAGATCTAATGCTATTAGGTACATAGTCTGAGACATGCCAACTGTTCTTTTCATACATTTATAATATTTTTATGTATTCCTCTTATTTCACTTCTCTGCAGTCACATTATCAAAACATTCACACACAATGCAGGAGCTGTTAGGTAAACTGTACGATGACAAATATCTGAATTCACTAGGTCTTCACGTCAGTTCAGTACCACCCAAACTGTTCGACTAATCAAAATGCATAACTGTGTGCAAATGGAAAGTCATGTAAGCCAATCAACGTTAGCCACATCACCACTAATGGATTTTAAGACAAGTTGAGCCTGTGGTATATAATTTATCAAAGATCTACTCAGTTTAGTGGTCATAAATTTATCAGTGTTTATTATGTAAGGATTGCCCAACATGTAAATCTTCAGGAAAAACTCGGAAGCTTCTGTTGTTGAGACAAATTGCCCACCTATCCGTTAAAGCACAAAACAGCACCTGGCTAAAACATATTTCAATCAGAAGCAGGACACTCAGGCTTTCTAAAAAGTGTCATACTTTATTATTTTAATGCAATTTAACCGAATAAGATGTAGATCAAAATGACAATACTGCACAAATGGCTGGTGTGAATTGAGGCAGACATCTTGAGAATTTTGTCCAATCAAACACTTGGTTATTTGATTGCCTGGCCTAAGCTGTGACGTAGCCTTTACTCATTCACTCCATCAAGTGACATGATAACTCAAAACTGCTGCATAAGACATCTTTTTGAACTCGTTTACAACGATTAATTTACGTATAGCCAAAGGGGCTATTTCAAACAGCGTTGTGCGACAGATCAGTATGATTTATGGACCACCACAGATGTAAAATTAGTTGATTTTCAAGCAGTGAAATATTCAACGATGGTATCACAAATTATGTTAGACAGTAGCATACTGTCTCGGCCAAAACCGCATTCATCTCCCCAGTAGACCTTAGACCTTCTTCTTAGACTCGCTGTTCAAATTATACAAATAAATTTTTTGTCGTTTATTTACCATTTAGTCAGCAATTTCTAAATAACAAATATCAGAGTCAGTGAAAACTTCATTAGGGATGTCGAAGGTTGATAGGAATGAGAAGATGGCATCTCACAGGATAACGCTTAAAATGAATTAAATCTTATCATATATTTTTCCCTCTGAATTTATTACAAATGAAGAACTAAAATTTCCCTCCTTCATCTTCCTAGCATACAAGGGATGGTTTTTTTTTTTCTAATTTCTTGGATAAAATACAGTAAAATTATTGAAACGCCATGTTCAAGATGTTTTTTGACGTTGGCAATAATTGGGTCAGCGCTTCTCTGGTCTAAAAAGCCAACACCACAAAATTAAAGCATAAAATTCAGCGACTGTTGAATTCCTTGATCAGCCTCAGTGTTGCCAAGGTTTATTTCCATTTGTTTCAGAACTAAGCATGAATCTAATTGAACAACAATCCTTTTGTAACAATTGTAATTTTGTAAATATTTAATAGTGGTCAAAATCACCAGCACAACCCCTCTGGAGGCTACAACCTGAACCAGGAACACCCCGGCTGTGCATCTGCAGACTACTTTAAACTGTAAATGTGATATGGCAGGCTTACTGTATCAACAGTTCAAGCAGGGGAAGAAATATCACTTGGACCTTCATCACCGAAGTCCACAACTTGTATCTGCCAAAGACAACTGCTTTGACTATAACACAGAAATTACTTTGACGTTAGAGAGCTAGAGTAAACGTGACGTCACCTTGTTCTCGATAATGGAGATGCGCTGAAGCTGTGACAAGATCAAGTTTCACTAAACTTTTACTGGGTTGGAAAAACTTTTAAAAGATCTTTAATGCCGGTTTATGATACTTTGAATGGCAGTCTTTCAGTGGACATAAATATTAGTCAAGTGCTGTCTTTCACTTTAATGTTATCAAACAGGTTTTGTGATGTGATTGGAGAGAACATTTGTTATAATCAATGATCAGTTGAGTATGTAGAAAAATATCAATAAATATGTTTACATGTGTAGGTGTTAAGCAACAATCTAGTTAATATATACATGTGTTAATTTATATATGTACACATACCTTTGTGTTCATTTAACAAAGTGGGGCCTCCGTGGCTCAGTCGGTTAGCACGCTAGCGCAGTGTAATGACCCAGGAGTCTCTCACCAATGCGGTTGCTGTGAGTTCAAGTCCAGTTCATGCTGGCTTCCTCTCCGGCCGTACGTGGGGAGGTCTGTCAGCAACCTGCGAATGGTCGTGGGTTTCCCCCAGGCTGTGCCCGGTTTCCACCCACCATAATGCTGGCCGCCATCGTAAAAGTGAAATATTCTTGAGTACGGCGTAAAACACCAATCAAATAAATAAATATCTCACTTAACAAAGTCGCTTATATTTGGACTTTCCTCTCTGTTGATTTCAGATTAAATTCCATGGAGTATAACGATCTAAGGTTGAAGCTCACAACACCTGTGAGGAATGCTCAAAATATTGTGATACAACAGACACTCAGTGACAAATTTCTTGATGCGTTCCGCAGCCAGATCAGGTCCAACAGCACAGTACAACTAAACGAAAATGTGGTATGTTTAGTCCTGTCTGTAGAATTAATACTTATACATACATGTGCAGAGTACATCAATCTGATGTGGTCATCACTGGAACATCCAGCTTTTCTTAAACCAGTCTGCCACAGTTTCCTTGCATCATGGCATGTGATCTATTAAATGGGACTGATATTTATAGTTTACAAACTTCAGACGGATTTGCTCAAGGGTAGTGTCTTGTATTTTGGTCTGGCAGCTGGCATTTCACAAGCTATCATGTTGGTGTTACAAACGGTAAGCATGGCTTGGTGTTAGCATGGCTTAATTCAGCCATAATTTGTCTTCACGGTGGTGTGTCATAACAAATTATACAACTGTGACCCCCTTTGCATGTACATGCATGTCTCAGGGTCAGAGGCCGCTTTTAAACACTTCTGCTGGGGCTCTGTACCCATGTTTGCAAGGCATCGTGGCAGTATACATTATCAGTGTAGTATCATGGCAGTACACCGTATCTGTGTAGTATCATGGCAGTACACCGTATCTGTGTAGTATCATGGCAGTACACAGTATCCGTGTAGTATCTGTCATGCTTATCTACCTGCTAAGTCATCTACGCTTGTCTAACTATCATGGCAGTATCTTTGCTTAAAGTGGTGTGATGTGCTGATATGCCGGCTGAGTCAACAACAGTTGTGTAACTATTATGGCAGTATCTTTACTTAAAATGGTGAGTTTTGCTGATATGCCAGCTGAGTCAACGACAGTTTTGTGTAACTATCATGGCAGTATCTTTGCTTAAAATGGTGAGTTTTGCAGATATGTCGGCTGAGTCAACAACAGTTGTCTAACTATCATGGCAGTATCTTTGCTTAAAATGGTGTGATATGCTGATATGCCAGCTGAGTCAACAACAGCTGTGTAACTATAGTGCAGTATCTTTTCTTAAAATGGTGTGATTTGCTGATATGCCAGCCTAGTCAAATACAGTTGTGTAACTATCATGACAGTATCTTTGCTTCAAAATGGTGTTATATGCTGATATGCCAGCTGAGTCACGACAGTTGTGTAACTATCGTGACAGTATCTTTGCTTCAAAATGGTGTGATATGCTGATATGCCCACTGGATCAGTGGCAGTTGTGTAACTATCGTGACAGTATATTTGCTTAAATTGGTGTGATATGCTGATATGCCAGCTGAGTCAATGACAGTTGTGTGACTATCATGGCAGTATCTTTGCTTAAAATGATGTGTTAATTAATTGTGCTAATGTACCCACTAAGTCAGCTACAGTTGTGTAACTAACATGGCAGTATCTTTGCTAAAATGATGTGTTATGCTTATCTGCCTGCTAAGTCAATGATGCACAGTCAGACATGATATTCTTCCATGTTGAAATGAAATTCCGTTCCTTATAGTCCTGGCTTCCGATCTTTAACTTAAAAATCCGTTTTTTAACCATTGATCTAACTGTAATGACGTTATTTTAGCTTAATTACTGTATCTGTCAGCTTAATCCACAATAGTTTTGTAAAGGCATTGGAAGTATATTGGTTGTCTGTTATGGTTATCAGTCAGCTGAGTCAACCATATCGTGTAGCTGTCATGACAGTATCTGCCTATCTGTTATTTTTATCTGGTATCTAAGTACATTACTGCTGTGTAACTGTTGGGTCTTCTTTCAACAGGAGGTAGAGCAGTGCATTGGCTGTATGCAGAAGCCAGCAGATGTGACCTTACAGAAGCAGTGTGATGGAGAAGAATGCCAGAATTGTTACTGCAGACCTATGTGGTGTCTAGAGTGTATGGGCAAGTGGTTTGCTAGTCGCCAAAATCAGCAGCACCCCCAGACTTGGTTAGGGGGTAAATCTCCATGTCCAACGTGCAGAGCTGTGTTTTGTGTGCTGGATGTGTGCCTTATTAACGCGTAATTCCTGCCCTGTCGATGGCCAACGATACCTATTTGTCCTGTCAGTTTTAATATACTTGGGACCTGTCAGATCCTATCACATGTATTATGTGCCCCTCTCCCCCCCCCACTTCTTGAAAAGAAGGGATTCATTATATACTGATTGGTTTTCTGTGGTTTCTTGGTTATGGTACCATGGGTGTGTGGATCAGATCTGCTAATGTCTTGAAAACTACCTGCAGCACAGTCATGAAGCTCACAGGTTACCATGGTTACATTGGGGATTCAATCATCGGAAAAATAAATATTGTTTGCTTTTTATAAAATTTTGTGGACTTGATTGTGTTGTATTGTAATTTGTCCATATCTCAGGAGAATGATGAAATGAAGATTGCATGTCTATTGTGTATGTGAGTGTAAACCTGAAAAATCTGCTCTGTGAAACCTCAGATTTAATTTCAAAAGAGCTGCAAACTGTAATCTGATTGGTCATTGATTCTTGTCCATTATCTATTTGAAATATTGTCAGATTTTGATAAAGGTACATTTTGTGGTGGCTCAGAAGCAAGTTAAAAAAAACAGCTGGATCAATCCATGTGCAGGTATAATTTTGATGGCTGCTTTCCATGCTACATGTATGAACTGCTCCACATATTGTCTGATTTTGATAATGGTACATTTTGTGGTGGCTCAGAAGCAAGTTAAAAAAAACAGCTGGATCCATCCCTGTGCAGGTATAATTTTGATGGCTGCTTTCCATGCTACATGTATGAACTGCTCCACATGTTGTCAGATTTTGATAAAGGTACATTTTGTGGTGGCTCAGAAGCAAGTTAAAAAACAGCTGGATCAATCCATGTGCAGGTATAATTTTGATGGCTGCTTTCCATGCTACATGTATGAACTGCTCCACATATTGTCTGATTTTGATAATGGTACATTTTGTGGTGGCTCAGAAACAAGTTAAAAAAACAGCTGGATACATCCATGTGCAGGTATAATTTTGATGGCTGCTTTCCATGCTACATGTATGAACTGCTCTAATATTGTCAGATTTTGTAGAGGTACATTTTGTGGTGGCTCAGAAGCAAGTTAAAAAAAACAGCTGGATCCATCCCTGTGCAGGTATAATTTTGATGGCTGCTTTCCATGCTACATGTATAGACTGCTCCACATATTGTCAGATTTTGATAATGGTACATTTTGTGGTGGCTCAGAAGCAAGTTAAAAAACAGCTGGATCCATCCATGTGCAGGTATGATTTTGATGGCTGCTTTCCATGCTACATGTATGAACTGCTCCACATATTGTCTGATTTTGATAAAGGTACATTTTGTGGTGGCTCAGAAGCAAGTTAAAAAACAGCTGGATCCATCCATGTGCAGGTATAATTTTGATGGCTGCTTTCCATGCTACATGTATGAACTGCTCCACATATTGTCAGATTTTGATAAAGGTACATTTTGTGGTGGCTCAGAAGCAAGTTAAAAAAAAAACAGCTGGATCCATCCATGTGCAGGTATAATTTTTTTGGCTCCTTTCTATGCTACATGTATGAACTGCTCCACATATTGTCTGATTGGGAGAAAAACTTGCCTGCAGTTTAATTTGTTTGAAACCAGCCCGATTTGTGCTAATGTTTTGCATATTTAATGATTTGCTTTATTCCAACTAGTTTTTGCTTTCCAGGCTGTAACTGATCCAAATATTGTTGAAATTTGACAAAATGTTTGTGCACAAGCTCATTTTCAACAGAAGCCAGCAAATATTTATTTGACATGAGAGCTACAAATGCTTTAACTGTTTGGTGTGGTAGATCTCGGATGTAGTATGATATCTCCCAGGGTAGATGTAGTCGTGCTGACTATGGAAACCTTTGTGTTCTGTGCAGCCAGTGATGGGTGAGCTACTGTGGCTCATTCTTATATCCCTTACTTCAGATTTATTTGTCTATGAACTGACATCAGTGCTGTATTTAAAGGAAATTCATACAAATTACAAAACTGCAACATAAGACGAAATTTTGTGAAGGAAAGGCCATTTAAAACAA
The DNA here is from genome assembly GCF_032854445.1 of Liolophura sinensis. NCBI lineage: Eukaryota > Metazoa > Mollusca > Polyplacophora > Chitonida > Chitonidae > Liolophura > Liolophura sinensis. The sequence goes on along the minus strand of NC_088300.1, from coordinate 40,475,388 downwards.
ACACTAATTAGCGTATCATTATAAAGTAATGATTTCTTTGACACACAAACTACACCTCTGAAACCAGACGCAAAATGTTGAGCATTACCCATATAATAAGAATCATCAACAAGATTATGTTGCGGAAAAGGTCACTTCAGACAAGGTCAAAGGTTAATTGGCACCGTACGCAATTTGAGCAACGATCTAGGATGGTTGTGAGTTTAAGTCCAGCTTATACTGGTTTCCTCTTTGACAGCAACCTGCGGATGGTTGTGGCTTTACCTCGCGGTCTGTCCGATTTCTTCTCATTAAAATGCTGACTATGGTCGTGTAAGTGAAATCTTCTTAAGTACGGCGTAAAACGCCTGTCTAATAAGTCAGATAAGAGTGGCATTTGTGCTGGAAAGGTCGTTTACGAAAAAGTCCTAGATCGATTTGCACTGGATGTCTTTTGATTCTACTTTATTGGACATGGAACCCATAGAAATGAAACCATGGAAAATGGTTTTTCCGCTATGTCAATATCGCCTTATCACCAACATCAGATCCTGTATGGTGGAAAAGCCACTTAAGACTAGATCAAACGTAACTTCACTGTGGGAACCATCTCCTCGTTGATGTGCATGTCACTGATAGCAAAATTTATACGGAAATCTTGAACACGGAGGACACTGCGGTCACCGTGATGAAAAACTAAGTGATGTCATAGAACACAAAAATTTATCTTGATCTTTATACACGTTCATTCTCTCCATCTAAAGTGTGAATAAAATGATCATAACCAACACCTAAAATAGTTTTCATGCTGGCTTCCTCTCTGGTCCTACGTGGGAAGGTCTCTCAGCAACCTGCGGATGGCCGTGGGTTTCTCCCGGGCTCTGCCCGGTTTCCACCCACTATAATGCTGGCCGCCGTCGTATAAGTGAAATATTTTTGAGTACGGCGTAAAATACCAATCAAATAAATAAATAAATAAAACAATTTTATGGATGAATGCGGCTTAAATAATTCGGCGGGGGCGTATTTAATCACTTTAATCCATTCTGAAACAGAGCTATACCCTGTCGGTCTCACATAATATGGCACCAGCAATTAATGGTCAATCATGTATTTAAATTCAAGGATCCATATAAACATTCGTTTATGCCTAGAATTGAAGGAAACCCCATGAAACACTCCGGGGGAAAACGCAGCATCACTTACAGTTTTTCTCTCCTTCTGAAGAAGCAGATTGGAGTATTGACAATAGCAGCATTGTACCTTAAAGGCATATTAGTCATTTCCTGGAGATTCAGAGGTACCGGACATTCTTCGATAGACAGATACATGTAAGGTATGCTTTAGCTTAATTTTCTAAGCGAGGTTCGCTGCCTGGCCGTGTAAATGATGTCGCCATGGTAATCTACCAGCTTTCTTCCATCGAGATAAGAAACACTATACCAAATGTATACATTCATCGCTGAAGAACTTCCCTTAGGTGGTAGGAGCGTTAACTGGAAACTCAGGGATTGCTGGTTCATATCCCAGGTTGTAAGCCCAGTCACATAATTATTACTAAGGTTATATTATCTTTTGATTTTTCTTTTAATGATAATCAACAACATTTGTATATCAGCATATCTCAAATTGCATGAACATAACTTACTTTGATGTGGACCGCTCCGGTGGCCTAAAGGTTAGAGCGTCCGCGTCGAAGTCGGCCTTAGAGGTTAGAGAATGGAAACATGACTGGCTGACCTGGTGTCAGTATAATGTGACTGGGCGGGGTGTCATGTCTGGTGTCTTCGGTATGATACGTCAGTGGCGGCAGCACTTTGGCAGTAAGGACTTGCCATGCCACAAGAAGACACAATGTATGTAAACACACCTAATGACTCGTTGTCATATGGCTGAAATTGTGACGTACATTGCATTAAACCCATTGCATACATACATATGTACTCTGATGTGCTGTAGAGTGGCGACTACAAGTCACAAAAATATCTTGACTGGAAAATCTTGTATCATACTTACTGTAAAGCTTCTGGAGAAAACTTGAACATGTAGCCTACTTACAACACACATACAAGCACAGCAGGCTGAAAACGTAAAATAAAAGAAACTAAATCTGACTACAGATATACATGTTTTAAATTCCAAATCCTTTAGTTTTTTTTATTTTTATGTGAAATTTAAAGGATACATGCAAAGGAACGCTAAAGCGAACACTAAAGGAACACTAGAGGATGGTATTGAGGCAAAAGAAGAAAGTTGTACCCAAATTTTTTTTTCCATTTTTAGATATATCTCTTAATAACTCCTCTACGTTGTGCATTTTTTCCGTCATTGTTCAGAACAGACGTCATCGATGCATTTACCATTGGCACCACAGGACCAGCTTAGGGCCCCTATCCGTGCTTCCCTCCCTGCAGTGTTGTTTCAACTTGTTTTGGCAACTATCACTGCTGACTGCGGCCTGAGAAAATGTGTACTCCAAAGCAATTTTATAGCCCCCTAGAAGAAATATGATAAGCCTTTTTCAAAATTGTTTCTACATATTCAAACATAAAAGGCATGTTAAGAAATAAAAACCGAATGTTTCATGTGGCATTTAAACTTGGAAATTGTATTCTAGCTTAATACTTTTATTACCGCCATCCTTTAAAGTGTCATCCCATATTTTGTTAATAGAAAGCCATGGAGTGGATTACAGGAACTCCTATTATCTGTACCTGTATTAATCTATGATAACTGTGGAAAACTACTCGTCGGCCAAACGACTGGTTTACCTGCAGCTTATCAATACTAAGAATAATAATATATGTACATAAAGACCAAGTATTCTGTATTATTGTTTTGCTATGGTATTACTTTATGCTAATCATGTCTCAGCCGTGAGAATAGTACATATATAGTAGTACATATGAACCTGTATGTCGAAGTCTGTCATACAAGAAAAACGGCCATAATTTTGCCGAGAATAAACGAAACGGCCTGAAACTCAAGTATACTGCTAGGGAACTAATGAGGAGACGGGAAGGGTTGGTAAAGGGCTCAGAAAGCAGAGGCTGTTATATCCATGGTAGATAGCTTATGTACATGTATCAGATACCTGTATGATAACAATTTCGGAACATGAAATACTATTACAATTGTCTGGACCTGCTGTTTAACCTTCACATTTCTCTGTGGATTAACGAGGGACCTGGCATATCATAACATGCAATTTTCATTACCATTATTAGCTACACCTATCTACACTTACTAAACAGTAAGTTAAGTGACATTGTGGAGCCGCCGGCGATGGCGGCGGTGGCGTTAAGTGCCCCGTAATTGACGTTCAGAGTGGAGCTGACACGCGAGTTCACGCGACTTGGTACCTTCCCCCCCAACCACCAGTTCCAAATTCCTCATACAGTCGGCAGGACTCTCGCCGCCACCATCGACACTTTCGGCTTGGTGTTCACAATCGACCTGCGCTATTCATTGTCTTGTCTGCCATGTTAAGGCTCACCGGGGTTAACTATTCCCGTTATTCATTCGTGCCTGTTCAGGCAAATATGTACTCGATAGAAGTAGATGATGCTGTGCTGCTGGCTGTGCGAGTCGACAGGCGTCTGATACTGTGCTGCTAACCTGGCTCAGCCCCGTTGTCCGCGCTGGGAAATGGGATGTGGGGCGTATAGCACCCAGCGTTCCGAGGAGGTGCAGATAAGCGCCTTTCTCACAAACCGACAAGTGGACCTGGTCAAGCACAGTTGGGATCTGGTTAAAGATGAAATGGAAGAAACAGGGCTTCGTATCTACTCTAGGTAAGACAAATTGCAACGCCACATCACAAATGCGGTACAACCTCCCGACGCTCATGCAAGCTAAGACGGTAAAAATGCTGTCTTGCTACAAGTGTCAGGTTCTTGACAAGTGAGGTCGCGTACTCAAATCCAACTCTGCGTTTTCAGTGATGCAGCAGGTTTGTCAGGTAAACGAATAGTGGTATACCTGTCGCGCACCCGGTTTCCTCCACCCCATGAAACTGACCGCTGATAAGTGAAAATTAGGGCGCTTAAACAGCAGTCAAATAACTAAATAATCCACACAAATAGACCTATATGCACCCATAGGGGTGTGGGAGCACTGCTGATCCTGACATCCACCTGAGGTCAACGTTCAGATCTGCTTGTATTTCATTATTTTTTTGTTTTTTTGGATATATTTAACATTACCATTAATTTTTTTTCTATTTATTTATTTGATTGGTGTTTTACGTCGTACTCAATAATATTTCACTTATACGATGGCGGCCAGCATTATGATGGGGGAAACCTGGCAGAGCCCGGTGGAAACCCACGACCATCGGCAAGTTGCCGAGGGCCTTCCCACTTACGGCCGGAGAGGAAGCCAGCAACTGCATTAGTGAGAGGCTCCTGGGTCATCCCGCCACACGGGCGTGCTAATCTCCTTCGCGTTCATTTCTGTAGGAATGGGACCGGTACAACAGTTCTCTCTGAAAGCTTTTGTCAAATATTGTCAAAAGATTTCAGATTTATATTGTAATGCATTTCTTTAATCGTTAACCTTCAACAAACTTGATTTCCCTTCGAACTTTTAAAAATGGGAAAATATGAAATGTTGTGAAAGGCATAAAAGATGCACAGTATAATTAGATCTTACTGTGATTTGATGACAAGTATAGCGCCACTACAGATAACGAGGGTTACTGTCTATAACAAGTTATCCATTTCAACTCCTTATTGTGAAGGCATAGTTTCATCTTAATTTCAAGGAATCTACAGGATTGTGGCTTTTCATTCACTAAGTTTCCATACATGGTTACATGTAGCACTTGCATCCAGTAATCTCCAAATAACATTCATACGATCAAAATGCTGAGGTGGTTAGCGTGCCGGCGCGGCGCAAGTTTCTTTTTTTCTTATATGTTTGAATGGGAAGGTTGTACATCCACAATTCGCCCAGTTTTTACTGTGTGTATATACAGACTGTGCGCTTTGTACTCGTAGCAACGCTTTGTACTCGTAACAACGCTTTGTACTCGTAGCAACGCTGTGTACTCGTAGCAACGCTGTGTACTCGTAGCAATATTCAGCACTATATTTACACCTATGATACATCTCACAAATGTCACCGGCCCCAATAGTACAGTTGGTAGGAGCGTCGTTGTAACTTCCTCACTTGACCTTCAGCATGAAGGGGATAGTGCAACGACTGGTTAACCCGATCAGTATAATGGCTCGGGCGGGGCACCTTACTTGCCTTCGGTAAGTCGTCTCAGCGAAGCAGCACTGAATTAAAGAGCAGTAGAAATCCATCCTCCAACAAGGAGGCACATTACATGCATTACATAGAACGCGGAAGGTGCGGAGAACGCGAGAGGGGAGGAGAACGCGGAAGGTGCGGAAATACTCGGATCCGAGAAGAGAATATTTTGAGTATTATTATACTAGACGTCTAATGAATTGCAATTAACGTTTTTACCTTCTCTTTTAAGTATAGATTCCTTCGTCGCCATACGTTAAACTCCAAGCACTCACTCACTCACTCTAACCAATGTCAACTGGTAGAAGTTTAGTAACATTACAACATATGCTATGTTTTGAAGTGGTTATGGAATGTTAAATGTGATGAAAATTATGTTGCCGGGATCATAGCGTCCATTTTTGACCGGAACCTCTTCCTCCCATGTATTGAACGCTGAAGGTGCAGAGAACGCGGAAGGTGCAGAGAACGCGGGAGGTGAGGAGAACGCGGAAGGTGCGGAGAACTCGGATCCGAGAAGAGAATATTTTGAGTATTATTACATTATAACATTTTTACCTTCTCTTTTAAGTACAGATTTACATGAGCAGGTAAAACCTTAACTCAGGTAAACTGACAACTTGGCCTTATTTCACTGATAACGTGGCACCTTTTAACAACTATGACATTGTGCTCCGGTTTTACTCTTTATGCTGTAGGCGTTTAAATCCTTCTGACATGTGAAGGGAAATAACCACATTCAATGCTCAGAAGTCGGCTTATGCATGTTGAACAGTAAGGTCGGATAAGATTTTTGGGTCACATACACATAGTAATAAAATGATGCTATTTTATCTGTTCATCATGATCCGTTGCTGGCAGTGCTATAAATTTAATATGTTATGATTACTGCGTTAAAGGGATATACTGATATATTATAAATACACAAATGAGTTGCATTGGAATGCTAATTTAACGCCTGAGGCTTATATTTTTCGAAAAGGGCAAATTAAGAGATTACATCCTAGAAAGGGTGGTAACCCACTGAAAAAACTCAACATTTGAGTAGGCGAATGGTCGAAGGGAATCCCGTGATTTAACTGTACACTGGATTGTCCACTCAAAATTAGACACATTTCAGTAGACATCCGGAAGCCTTAGCTTCAGGAAATAACGTTTAAAATAGCATCAGACTTTTTTGCCGTCGGCAAAAATAAGCTTCAAATAAGCTGTATTCGACTTTCAACAAAAAATTTCCACGTGCCTTTGCGAGTAGACCTTAAAAGATTCCCAGGAGCTTGTCAGCTTGCAGTGTGTGCGGCAGTTCTAGCCTGTATCCACGGAAAAACACATGCACATCCCGGCAATCTGTTACCCTGCTGACAAAATCTCGTGTCTTCCTAGAGATTTTCGCAGAAATCGAATACCGCTGAGCGAGTTTCAACAGTTCCGTCGTTTTACACTTGAGTCATTTTTACTGTCCGATTTTGTTCTTCTCACCGAAGAATCTGTACTGGGAGGAGCGCTTTCTCGCTGTCTCGATGGTGCCATTACTTCCTGAGGGTGTCTCAGATGTGGTCGTTTCCTGGTATGACTATATACGCTGCTGACATTTTACTCTAACCGTAACTCTCATTGCCGTCTTATTAGCTAGGAGTATGTTTTTATTTGAAATGTTTTAGCCACTCTGGACGTAATTGCTCATATACATTTCCAGCTTCACTCTGTTCATTGGTGTAGGAAGGTGAGAAGTAATCTCTCTGTAACGACAGCACCTCTCTGTGGATCCTCGTCATAAAAAAAAACGACTAGCGACACAGCTATATCTGGACTTTGTATGATGTGATATGTTTTTCAGTGAAGAGGCCGTCAAACAACAGAATCAATTTTCAAACGAATCAACAAACAGCATAACACAACGGGCGAACGAACAACAGAAAAGATTTATAAAATTGATTATTAGCACTCAGGTATACTCAAATTAGATTTTCGGGCCGTCCCTGGTTGTTGACTACATGTCAATTGTTAAATTGTTAAATTCTGTATGTCGCTTGGGTCCTTATCTGAATGTCTCTCATACATTCGTGGTCCATCAGCTGGGGACATCATCTTTTATCTCCCCGACATATAAACGTAAGCTAGATGATAACGCGACCAGCTTTTCTTTCTGAAGCATTTGTCTACGCAACAACAGTTTTGACGGAATGGTGGGAAAGGTTAGACGTGCGCGAATTGTTTTTTATTGCATAACGTGAAATATTTATATACTATGGAATCTTCATTTCCAGATACAGCTTCTTTTGTGTAGCTTTCAACACGTTTTACGCAGCAATTTATCATTTTATATATGATATTTTATCATTTTTCATTTTATTTTTGAGCAATATATATATATATATATATCGTTTTCCTGTGAACAATAAGATTTTAAAAAATCAGAAGAGGAGAAAAGGAATGAAAAAAATTCGATATTTCTCATGTCTGTGTAGGCTAAATCGGCTGCTTGGTAATCTCAGGCTATGACCATTGCACTGATAACGACCATTATGTGGAAAGGGAAAAATGGAAAATGAATGTGTAATTTACTGATGTAGAAATAAACCAGTCTTGCGGGTATTTTCTTTAAGCTTCTTGAAGCATCATTTTATATAGACGCATGCATGTAACTATACAGGAAACCTTAAGGAATACTGCTGTTTTCAAGTATAACCAGTGTATGTTCTCGAACCTTATTTGATGAGTCTATTTTCCTCTCAGGTATGCCTGAGGTGTTCATTGAATCTCCTCACTACACAGCTTAACAGTCAAAACATAGCTACGTCTATCTGAGCACTTACTATATTGTACTATAGCTGACAACACTTTATTATTAAAATAATTTACATCTTTTACAAGTAAGCTGTATTAAATATTTACTTGATGAGAGACCTGGTCACATGAACACTATCATGCAAATGTTTAATAACTCATCTAAACTAAGTGCTCTTTATTTGTTTTATGACATATATTGCAGTCTTATGTGGCCAACCTTGAAATTTATTGAATGCAAAACGAGATAAGATTTTAAAGTATTCCGTCCTAGAAAGCACCTGACTTATGTTTATGTCCACTGAAAAACTACCACTCAAAGTGTCTTACACGGGAATTTAAATTTTTTTGTTAATTTTTCTTAACCCAGTAAAAGTTTAGTGAAACTCTTGACACAGTTTCAGCACATTTCCTTTATCGAGAACAAGTCGACATGATGTTTACTCTAGTTCTCTAACGTCAAAAGCATTTTCTGTATAATAGTGTGAACAGCAGCCCATGGAAGATAGAAGTTCGACGATGAAGGCTTAAGCGATACATATAGTTTTCTTGGAAATTAAACATACTGGAGATTTTGATCCCATTTAAATGTTTACAAAATTACCAGGGGTTTGTTGTACAGCTAGATTTATGCTCAGTTCTGAATCAGATGGAAATAAGCCTGAGCAGCACTGAGGCTGATCTTGGCATTCGACTGTCTCTGGATTTTATGCTTAAATTTTAATTCTTCAGTTGTTATAAATTCAGAGAAAAAAAACATATAATAAGATTTAATTAATCTTAAGCGTTATCCTATGAAATGTCGCCTTCTCATTCCCATAAACCTCTTGCATCCCTAATGAAATTTGCACAAACTCTGATATTTGTTATCTATAAACTGCTGATTAAAGGCTAAAATGAACGACAATAAAAGTATTTGGAGAGATGAATGCGGTTTGGGCCGAGAAAGTATACAACTGTCTGACATAATTAGTGATACCGTCGTCTAATCTTACACAGCTTGTAAATCAATTAATTTGACGTCTGCGGTGGTCCGTGAATGACAAAGACTCGTTCCACAACACTTCGTGACATAACTCTTCGGCCACACGTAACTAAATCCTTGTAAACGATCTCCTTGGAAACTGAGGCCCTATTCAGTAGTTCTGAGTTATCATATGTCACTTTATGGAGTGAATGAGTAAAGGCTACGTAGCAGCTTAGGCCACGCAAGCTGATAGCAAAGTGTTTGATTGGATAAAATTCTCAAAATGGCTGCCTCGACTCACACCAGCCATTTGTGCAGTATTGTCATGTTGTTCTACATGTTATTCGAGGAAATCTCATTGAAATGCTAATGTATGATACTTTTCAGAAAACATCGGCATCCTGCTTTCGACTGAAATACATTTTAGCCAGGTGCCAGGTCCTTAAACATAATGATGACTTGTTTAATTGCCAAGGCAACCATGTATATGTACAAATAGCCTTTAAAAATTACGTAATAGATTTAGAAGAAACTGATTGAGACAGGAGAGGGCAGAACCGAAGGGAAACCCTTTTCTCTCATGTATACTATTTATTTATTTATTTATTTGATTGGTGTTTTACGCCGTATTCAAGATATCAGTTATATCAGTTACAAGTTATCATATACTTCCCACGTAGGGCCGGAGAGGAAGCCAGCATGAGCTGGACTTGAACTCACAGCAATCGCATTGGTGAGAGACTCCCGGGTCATTACGCTCCGCTAGAGGGCTAACCAACTGAGCCACAAAGGCCCTAGTATACTATTGATCATAAAGAACAGAGTAAATGTTTTTAATAACAAAATAATCCATTAATTCATACTCTTAGGCTGTATAGGTAGACTAATGCGCGCACCAACCGCCGAGATTCTCCATGGTGGTCTTTTCCCTTATACTCATTCTGACTATAGAGTTGTTTTAATCATCAGTTTTTCACTCCTGTGTAATGTAAGCATGGCGGAGGAAAATGTCACGTGTTAGAAGATCCGCAGTAAATACTGAAAAATAAATCAATTGGAAACTGAGTGCTATAGTAGTGTTTGGCGTTAAAAATATACATTTTGAAATTTGACATACCGGTAGCGCATTATATACAGTATAAGAGGGATACGGTGTTGGAATTTGAAATCAACAGGGCCCGGTTTCACGAAATTTCATTTTGTTTTCCTAACGTAAGGCAACGTTATTCGTTATGAAGTGTTTGACTTTTATGGAGAAACACTCCATCTTAAACAAAAAAGTTACCTTTTAAGCAATTTACTGAACTTAGGAAGTTTTGTAAAACCAGACCAATGCCGGTCTGTTAAGGTAAGATTATTATTCGTTTATATATATTGATGAACTATCTCTAGATATATTATATAGATCATTTTCTGTAGTTTTCTTGTAGTATGTTACGTGAGCCATTCATAGAGTTTCACCCTTTCCATCGCATGAGGTTTAATTAAAAAAGGAGATTGTCCGGGATTATAACGGTAGATTATTTACAAGTGGAAGTAGAACTTTGCAACCAAAGGGGTTAATTTCTCTTTTGGGACCCATTAATAAAAAGAGAAACAAGAAGTAGGAAGGAACAACCATGTGAAATTTCTTCAGATTACTCGTTGCTGTCCAGTTTTTTACTTCATGGATGTATGCAACTTGTTGTGTTCAGCCAAGAATTTGACCCAATCATTTGTATCACGCAAATAGACTTCATATTACATGTTATAAAGTGTAGAAGAAATCTTTCTTACTTTTCGGTGAGTGATGTAACATGAAAGTTGACGACGTGTCATTGTGAATTTATTGCTTTTAATGGTTGATGAGTGTCTGAAAGGATCTGATTTATCTCCCTGTGGAATGTATTAGAATGTGTACACGTGACGACTTCTGATGCAATGGTTAAAAAACTGTTTTATAGATGACCATGTAGGGTTACCCAACATGGCTACCCGTGAGGAATGACCCTTACACGTAGCGCCATAAACAGCTCAGTGTTTGTCAAAACAGGAACAGCTACTGCAATTTACTCCTGATTCGGGCAGACTATAAATAGATGCTTTGTAACACCCAACTGTGTTTTGTTCTATTGCATTTGTATGAATCACCCAACACATGCTAAACAGGCTACGACATAAGCGGTGTTCTATAGGCCTACATTATCAGTGTATGTTTCATGTTCAGAGACACGAAAATCTGTCCTGGACCTTGCCTATCCAGTATACTTGTGGACGTGCAGTGTAGACAGTCAGTGGACACACTGCAAACCTTGAAAGTGTATTGCCAACCTGCCAGTTATAAAGCTTGTATGGACACTGAAAACTGCTGACACTAGGCAAGTTATGTAAATAGGCTAATTCACACTTCTTGCAGAAATGTGATTTTTATTGTTCAAGATCATAACGTTATTCACAGAGTTCAGGTTTGAAACCATAACACAATACGTCACATATAAAAGCCCATGTTAACCGTTTCTCGTTACCAGCTTGGCGCCACACTGAGCTTTGCTCTCCGCCAAACGTCACACTGTATGCCAAGCTCGTATTTAAATGCGTTAGATAAATGTGTAAAACATAACGCCTTGCAAAATATTTGTTTATTTATCTATTTATTTATTTATTCATTTAGTCTGTTTCACTTATACAATGGCGATCAGTTTTATGCCCGAAGGAGATATGAATGCACGGAAAAAACCAGGGGCTTTGACAAGTTACTAACGAACCTTCCCTCGTGGGTCGTACATATGGGTACATCATATTGGTCAAAGACAAACGGTCTTTTTTAGAACATTAGATTGCGCAAGCGGCAGGACAAGCAGTTTCAACAGGCACCTCAAGGGTCATAAGCATTGTAAGGTAAAACACTTAGGTAGTCGGTTTCGGTGCTCTCTAACCTGCAAAATAATAAACATTCACGCCGTGAAAGTGGACAAACTGAAACTGATATATACAGCATGCACGCGGCCTATAGATTCCTGACCAGGTGTTGTTTACCGATAAAGACGCCAGTATCTTACATACGCTCCCCTGTAATGCACGCACACCTTCTCAATACCACCTGAATAAAAGACAACAGAATAGAGGGTAACTCCAGAGCAGCTGCAACTGTCTTAATTGGCGAATTGTCCCATGTAACCCGTACAGTGAGGCTTCTCGTTAAGCCGTTTCAGTATTTTGACTGTAATTTTTATATTCAGTTTGTTTCTGTTTACGGTTTTCTGTGCTAATGGATTCGCCGCCTGATTGAAACTTCTAATCATAGTCTTAAAAGATGTCTCATAATACAGTGTCAAGAGGGTCAAAACTTAGTCTTATGCCAGAAGCCAAACTGTCAAAGTGTTGTGTATTTCAGGCTTTGCCAGTAGGTTCTACCCCACTTTGTCTGTAGTTGCCATATCGATTAACTCTTATCTATCCTCACTGGCGTCATGAGAACACTTGAAACTCTGCGCACTGTGCGAGAGAGAAAGACAACATTTTGTGGTTAATATGCGAATTGGCACAGAGAACAGAAAGCGACCTACCTTAAAGAAATCAATAGTTATATATCGTGGAGAGCATTGTAATGCATGGCGGGACAGACAAGCATGCCTCCCGGATGCATTATCTACTTAGTTTGCGTGAAAGTAGAGGTGATTTGGGTGGGCCTTGGAAATGTAGGATTTACCTCTATAGACGCCTGATCGATTATCTGTAGGGGCATTAACTCGAACCATGACGCAATTATTGTATAATTACTCTAAACGAGTATAGGTTTTCTCTCAGGATGGTATGTACCCGTTTCACACTTTCTATACGCCCAGGTCCACACGTCATTTGCCTTTACATACAAATCCGTTTGGAGATCTTCCTGGTGAGCTGTACACTTTGTAACTTTTGTTATTCAGACATAGTTAAATGCAACTGTTTGGTGGTGTTAACGTTGCTATTTTACTGGGAAACAGCTACATTCGTGTGAAATGTTGTTCATTGCATCACTTTTGCAATGGCCCGTCGGGGGTTGGGTTGAGGTGGTTAGCTTGCCAGCGCCTCGCCATGGCCCTTGAGCATTTCACTAGTGCGGCCTCTGTGAGTTCGAGTCCATGGTGGAGCACGGTGACATCCTCTCCAGCCGTAAGCGAGTAGGTCTACAGCAACCTGCCGATGGTCGTGGGTTTTCCCCCACCATACTGATGGCCGTCATCGTATATGCGAAATATTATTGAGTACGGCGAAGACACCAATCAAATAAATCAATACATGAATCATTGGCCCGTTTTGGAAGTGCGTAGAGGCGACACCTGCACGTATCTTTCTCTGTCGTTTGACAAATGCATGTAAGTAGATTGAATAAACTGATATAAAATCGAGTTGATTTTTCCTCTGACCAGCCATTTGTGACATTTTTCAGTCACATAACCACAGTATCAGATTGTGTCGCCACTCTATCACCTCAGGAAAACAATGTTTAAGAGGCGTGTAACCCTATGATAACACACCTTGTAATACTGACTGTTCCAAGTGATAACCTAACTCGCATATTCACGTGTGCAGTTTTTAAAAGATGAATATCAAGATAATCGATTTATTCGACATAATCGCACTCCGATCTGTTTAAGACCACACTTCCTGGCGCTTACTATGTCTGTGAGTCTGCCACTTTCGCATGTTATGGATTTAACTTCTGCAACACATACAGTCACTCATACATGTGCACAGATCTTGATTCCATGGAGTAGCTCATACTTTTGTCCGCTATGTTTTGATTCACTTATACATTGAGTCAGTCACACATTAAAATATTAGAAAACATATAACCGTAGCTATAACAAAGAGGGATGGAGAAAGACTTAAATGTGTTTGGTAAATCTATAAATCAATTAAAACGCGTCACTGGTATCCCACGCATTTATAGCTCAAAAGCAAACCAGGTTTCACGTGAAGGCGGTCGAGAAATCTGCGCCCTCGTGTTACAGAATTAAGTCCTAATTGGTTATAACTGATAACATACATGACGGCACTTTCAATTTTCTCAGTGTATATGTGAATTTGCTTGCTTTGCCATGTCACAAAATGAAAGGTATATGCTATTTAGATTTTTTTAAGGGATGCTTTTTCTATGTATATCTACATTAGGTATAGTGTTGTATTTTCAGTGAGGCATACTTGCGTGGAACCTGGTACAATGTCTTCGTCATACTGTATATCGACCGCGTACTCGCAGATTTGACCATTTTCATATTCGACTTTACGGCCTCTGTGCTTTTTGTAATGCACAAAAGAAGTTGCACAATTTGAGAACTGGCGATATTGCCGGGGTAATACATTTGATCACCGGGGATTCTAAAATAATTTCTTAATGTTTATGTTGAAAAGTCAGTAAATATATATATATATATATATTATGTATGAATATTTATTTTATTTGTTTGCTTGTTGTTTTACGCCGTACTCAAGAATATTTCACTTATACAATGGCGGCCAGCATTATGGTGGGAGGAAACTGGGCATAGCCCTGATGAAATCCACGTCCATCCGCAGGTTGTTGCAGACCTTTCCACTTACGCATTCTGTATGATCTTGGTTCAAAAAAATACTGGGTTAAGTGGAGCCTAATACCATACTTGTAGACATCATTTACATTTATACATTTTGCTGAGATATTCAATCAGTGAAATATAAAGGAGCCTTAAAGTTGACATCATGCATTCAATCGTCTGAAAGGATACATGAAAAGGACCTCAAGCTGAAGATTATGGTTTTAAAGTAGGTGAAGGAAGTTGGAAGAAAACTGTAGTTTAAAGCCAATTTTACGTCTCAAGAAGATGGCTGAGATGTTTTTATGTGCTTTAGGACACACCCAAAACTGTATATTAAGAAATAAAAACCAAATGTTTCAGATCTGGCAGCAGTCTGAGGATGGTCTTGGGTTTCCCCGGGCTCTGTCCGGTTTCCTCCCACCATAATACAGGTCGCCGTCGTATAAGTGGAATATTCTTGAGTACGGCGTAAAACACCAATCAAATAAATCAAACGTTTCACGTTTCTTTTAATATCAGTCATAATGTTCCAATGTGGATTTCTGAATACTGACTAAGTATAGACACATGTAGTTTTTCTGTAGTTAATCACAAAGCAGACCAAATAAATAAATAAATATATAAAACATTAAATAATTCGGTTGGAACCTAACGCCGAATCCCAGCCGTAGGAGTTCGGACAGGTCATAGACGTTTTTTTTCAAAAAAGTATGCGACAAACAAATAAATGGTGACATTTCTTTCAAGCGAGTAATTACACAATGATTCCTTTCTACAGCTGGCTAGATGGCAACACTTCATATTGATATCCCGGGCATGTGTATAGACTTGCGCTTCACTGGTGCATCGCAGGCTCACACATCCCAGGGGGTAATGCTGTGTAATATATTGATAAGTTATAGCGCTCGTTGATCAGGAAACAGGGAATATCACTCCGGCCTTGAAGCTACTCCACCGTGCCGTTCATATCGATTCACGCCACTCATAACACCGCCAGCTATTTATTTTGTTTTGAAGTCAGAAATACGTGTGGTTCGGGTAGTTCAGCCATGTATCATTATTTATGTAGTCCAGCATTTGTGTTCAGCTTAAACTAGACTACAGAGGTACTGATACTCTATGACTACTTCCCGATAATAATCTATCCTGTCGAGATTCTTTTGTAGATTAATGTTCATTTCCATCGTCAAAGAGCACCATTTGTTTTTGCGCAGTTCGCAGCGGCCATACAGGCTCAAAGTCTTACGCCATCCCTTTCTCCAATATAGCCATTTGGCGTTAATCATCGGTCAAACAAATATATATATATATATATATATATATATATATATATATATATATATATATATATATATATATATATATCCACACATCTCTGATGATCGCTTAATCCACCGTAACCTTGACTTGTCCGGCCATCCGTGGATACCAGATAATACTGGATAGCACACAATGCATAGAAGTAAGGCTATATTAATCTGAACCTGAAAGATATATAAATCTATATACAGCCATAACCTTCAGTTTCCTACGAAGCCTTAAAAGGAACAGGCCAAAGAAAGTATTTTTACTCATTTCAAGGAAAACAAATAAACTCGGTAATTATCTGGCACCGCGAGACAGTTAATTCATACATATCAAAGGAGAAAATCCCCCCAAAAGAGTGGGGGGGAGGAGGGGGCATGAGGGGGTAAGGCGGGGATTTAGCCCACAGCTAATGGATCACATCGATCCAAAAATAAAATTTTCCAACATTTTTTTAATTTTTACAAGTTTAAAATATATGATACAGCTAGAAATAGCGATACCGGGGTTCCTGTCATTGCTGAACTGTCCGATAATGTAATTTTCAGTTTCTTAGGCTCATTTGCTTGCGATTTATTATCACTTTCAGTTTGGGTGAGGTTATTTCTG
Source organism: Liolophura sinensis (assembly GCF_032854445.1). Lineage (NCBI taxonomy): Eukaryota > Metazoa > Mollusca > Polyplacophora > Chitonida > Chitonidae > Liolophura > Liolophura sinensis. The sequence continues at coordinate 40,458,945 of NC_088300.1, read as the reverse complement.
TTAAAGATAATCTATGCCCCATACATTGGCATAGGGATTGATGTTCATTTCATGTCTTATATACTCTGTATTTTAAATTTTAGCAAATTTTAGTATGAATTTGCAAACCACGTGTCCTACATTCCTCCTTTTTGGTATCCCTTTGTAACTTTCACATGCTTGTACCAACCATATACTACAATTCAGGTTAATAGCTACAGCGCTAGCGGTATAGGCTCTCAGAAAAATGATAACAATAGGGTTTCCAGGCAGCTGCTGGAATCCCTAAATATGTGAGTGTATTTGTGTTTGTAATTAGGTGCCAATTTGGTATCGCTATAGATGGTACGACTAGCCAAAAATGCCTCATTATTCGACCTGATAAGTTCTGATTTATGGACGAAGCAAGTTGTACCCTAGAATATGATTGGCCCAGGATTTGTATCTCCGAACTTTGAAACTTTGGGAGAAACATCTTGTGGGGACACGACTTTCTTCATACCGGTACTTAAAACAATAATTTTGGCTTTTGTTTTACCAGATCTCGGTCGTACCCTGATGCTGAATAAACAAATGCTACCTCGACCTGTGTTGCGTCTGTAGTGTAGTGGTAATCGAGTATATTAACTCTCAAGGAGATCGTGGATTCGAATCCCTTGGCATTTTTGCTAATGTATAATTTAAACCATTTAAGACATTTTTCTTTAATTTTTTATCGTTGATTGGAAAAATCCCAATTTCTGCAATGCATACACGTAAATACTCGCTCACCCAGTTTTCACCTTGCGGGTTTCAGATGATTAAGAGCTATGATCAATCGATTCCATCGACATCATGCATTATGTCAATACGTTGTGCATAGAACTGTTAAAGTTTGTATGGCCACTGAGCTGGAATTTTGATCGGCCACCACGTAGACCAAAAAGTATGTCATGTTTGCCACATGCCACAATAACGACATGGACCAAAGGTAGTCCCAAAAAAATTAAGACCTCAGATGTTTCTGTATTTCACCTGAAACTTTCCGTCATGCTTTTCCCAAAATACGCAGACCCATTCAGACTGAATGCTCTTCACAGGCGTAGTAGGGCCTATAAAGTTAAGCGAAAAGTGCAGTGTATCTACTAGGTTTTGTTGTACCAATATTTTTGTTAAACTAGTGTTTACATGGACATCTGTCTAATAATAGTTTATGTGGGAGGTAAAAATATTTTTTTCACTAGAAAAATATTTTCAAGCAGTCATAGTCAGAGGAGGAAGATTGGAAAAGGAGAAGCTGAAAGTAGTGTAGTCAGTGGTGGCAAACGAATCCTGGGCAGGGGGAGATAACCACCGTCTGTTGATTTAAGGGGACTGGTCTGATGATTAAGACTGTAACATTCCAGTCAGGCGTATTTCAGAATGTCTGGATATATTTGTAGCGTTTTTGTGAGAGACAAGGAAATTTTGATGAAAGAGTAGACTGATGATTATGATGGAGATGTTCGCAGAGAAATTTAATGCCCTGACTGATGTGAGTTAATGGAGTTCGGGTGGTTTGTTTCGTGTTCATTGCTATCTGTCACGGATTTTGAACAGCTCTGTGTGGTTACGAGCTGCAAAGTTAAAACACATACTGTCTAATATTTCAAAGCTAACAGCGTTCATTACCTGTGGGGGGTTATATTCTCCAGTGAAATCTAGTAGGGATTGGCTCAAACGGAAAGTTTCTGCTTGATCCTTTGATATGCTGGTCACCTTTCGAATATGTTGTCAGATACTAATAGTCGGGCTTAAGCCATTATCATTTTCATAAATAAAGATCTGAATTCTTATTGTTTACTGAAGAGTTAACACTGCTAACATATTACTTTATATATGTATATAACCTGACAAGGATGCCTCATGGTTGTCAGAAAATTACATACATAAATTAGTTTGGATAGCGACTCCATTTTCATCGAACTAATTGCGCCAAGATAATAAGATGTGTTTTCGGAACTCAGGCTGTTATATAACAAAAAAATAGTTAATTCATAGCGACTATTGCCACGGTTCTGTGGTTTAAAATGTATGGATCCTACATAAATAATTCCCCACAGCTTTAAGGACTAAACAAGCACTTGTCTGTGGACAAAGCATAGTTCTCAGAGTTGGATTAACGATTCCGGCGTTTACAAGATCAGAAATAATATTCGTCTTTGAACAATGTTCTTGCGGTCACACGAGTAAAACATGATGGATGGTCTAATCAGTCTGGCAGACATTATACTGATCTGAATCGCTTACCTTGAAATGTTTTTAACTAGCTGCATGTATTTACTAGGAGATGTCCTGATCGAAGTCGGAAACATAAGATTTCTTCTAGAAAGGGGAAAATGGAGGCTCTGTTCGACAACGTGGTCAAAGGAGCGATTAAAAACAACCTTTCTCCAAAGCGTCCAACTCAGTTTGTCATAGTTTAAATGACAGGGACTTTACTTTATTTAAGGTTTCGGATATTGAGAAAGTATATATCCTTTTGATAATAATCAACCGGTAATTGATAATTATTGTTTCGTTCCTTGTTTTTTTTTCTGTTTTTTTTGTAATATGACACAGTGGCAACAGAAGTTTTAGTGTACATCCAAATATTATGCTACTTTCCATATATTAATAGAAAACTTCGCCTATTTGACCGAAAAAATATTGCTGTTTTTTTTGCTATGGACCGTCTTTAAATAAGTTTACAAATTATGTTGTGACTGTTGAATTTTTTATTTACCACCTGTACGACCGCCCTAAGGATCTACCTAGCTGGGAGTAGGCCTGCAATTTTGGCAGCTCATATGTCACATTGCAAAACATCAGCTAAACATTATAGAATAGTGTTTAATGAAATCGTATTGCCAAAGAACAACAGCATGTTCGTTTATGACGCCCTGGGTGAAAGAAACACTATAAATTAGCGTGTAGCTAGTTTTGAAAATGGATCAAACAATGCTGACAAATATTTTGATTAAAAAAAAAAGAAAAATACGGGTCACCTGCATGTAAGTATATGTACATGGAAAGCAACACGTCGGAATGCGGAAAACCGTACCCCGCTGCATTGCCACAAAATACCATAGAGATGGAAATCAGAAGTGTAGAAAAAATTCGTGTAGAATGACACCTTATCATTATCACAGCTAATCAATAGAGGATTCAAGAGCCGCCAAAGGCCCGGAAGCTGTTGGACCTTACTAAGACATAAACCCGTCTGAATGTGTTTTTAGGAGAAAAGTACTGATTATTATTATGTTATGTTATTATTATTATCTATTCTACTGATTTTTGTCCTTGTCACACAGGTTTCTCGACAACGAAAAGGATCTACGTCGCTATTTCCCTAAAATCTTACAAAATAACTCTAAGGATTTAGAGAAATGGGAGGTGAATGAGGCGATGCTGAAGAACCACGCCTTGATCGTGATGGAGGGGCTGGGTGCGGCTGTAGAGAGCATAGAAGACTCTACCTGCCTTCATGCCATACTGCTCAGTGTAGGCGAGAAACATTACCAGATGAGGATCAGGCCCCAGTATCTCGAGGTATGGCCACCGGATTCTTTTCTACTTAAAGGTCTATCTATTTCACTATTCTTTGTATACATACTAGAATTTGTGAGAACCGGGATGAAATCATACCCAAGATTATACAAGTGGTACTTGTTGTTGCCTGTTCGGCGATCAGCAATGAGGGGTTCGAGCAAGTAATGAATGGATTAGTGTCAGTATAATGTGACTGGGTGGGGTGTCATGTCTGGTGTCTTTGGCATGATACTTTAGTGGCGGCAGCACCTTCACTACATGGACTCGCTCTGCCACAGGAAAACACGGTATATGTACACACACCTAATGACTCCTTGTCATCTGACTGAAAAATTGTTAAATACGACATAAGACCATATACATACATATATATAGATAATTATTTATTTATTTAAATTTATCTTACTTGAACCCTTACTACATGCCATGACTGGACTACGAATTCCCTCAATGTGGGCAAGAATATTACATAAAGAGTAGGCAAGACAGTGGTACGATGTGCTACGAATTGACCGGACTCCACTTCGATCTGTCAAGACATTTTTACGATGTACTACGATTTTTACGATCCACTACGATTTATCAGTAAATAATACGATAGCTTCAGGGTAGCCACATAACGTGGCGTTACCCGACAACAGCGGACTTCAAGATCCTGCACTATGGGTTTCCGGATTGCTCGCAACATCATCACTCAGTAGCCTTATTCGAGAGATATGCAGGGCCATCATTGCGAAATATCAGGAAGAAGTCCTGCCCTGCATAGTGAACCCAGAAGAATGGAATCAGCGACTGAACACAGTGGAACTTCCTTAACATGTACTTTTAGATCTAAAACACATGGCCTACGTTTCCTAGCAAATGCCTTAGTCTTTAAAGAGAAGGCTAAGGTTTTAATTTCAGCATAAGACCAATAGAAGAACCATACAACAGATTGACAAAGATTGGCACATTTTTGATTCAGCAAATGAACAATAGATGAAACATACAACAGAGGAAACATGTCAGATAAACAATAGACATTAACTACTATGGGTAAGGGTGTGAGTCATAATGGCTGGCAGTCTAGGGTCTGCATTTGTTTAATCAGCAAAATATATATGCGGATGGTCGTGGGTTTCCCCCGGGCTCTGCCCGGTTTCCTCCCACCATAATGCTGGCCGCCGTCCTATAAGTGAAATATTCTTGAGTACGGCGTAAAATACCAGTCAAATAAATAAATAGATAAATAACTGCATTGGTGGTTTTTAGCTGGCTTGTACTAAATACGGCAGGAGTTTCAACGTTGGACTGCTTTCCACTTACAAATTACCAGGTTTATTTACTAGTTACCTGTATATATTGCTTATTGCATATTACTTTGAGAACTTTGTGTGACAGGTCGTTATGGAAATAGATCTTACGATTATCGGCTGGGTACCTCTTCATGGTCTACGCATTAACGAATGTCCAACTTGACGCTTTATGTAAAGGTTTATGTTATCTGAAAATATATTTGTCACATATCCCCCAGAGTTTGTCTCCACACAGCTTTAGGTGCGAGGAGAGAGATACTCAGTGTATATGTAAATGTATTTTGAATTACCAAACTATTAATGCTTATTTTTGAGTGTGTTTAATTACCGTAATTAAACCGTTTATTATCTAATCGTTCCGCACGTTGATTGTGGAGGTTAAGGCCATAATAAAGAATGTTTCACTTATATTTGGACGGACCGCTTCGGTGGCCCAATGGCTAAAGTCGGGATACCCCGGGATCCACTCAAGTCGGGTTATACCAAAGACTTGGTACTTGCTGCCACAAGAAGACACAATATACGTTCACACACCTAATAACCCCTTGTCATATGACTGGATAATTGTTACGTATGACGTAAAACTCGAAGGAGAAATACAGTTATTATGGTGGTCAGTTGCAGGAGTGGAGGAAACCGGAGTGCCGGGGACTGCGTTCTAGCAAATTCCAGACAAATTCACTCATGTGTGACGTACATCATATTGGTTGAATGGAAGTGCTCTTCACCTTATGATTTCTCTCCACCCTATGACTTCATGCATAACAGAGCACTTCGACCTCTTATCGGCATCAAGTTCCCGATAACAAGGGAAACAGGGGAATCTAGAAAGTTACCTTTCCTACAATTTAATTGAATCCACCCTAGGGATATAAAGGAAAACATCTAGCCACTCGACTTAAGTCGGTATTGATAATATCTTGAGTAATTACGGCGGTAAGTAACGATCAAACAAATATATAAATACATCAGTCTCGGTTATTTCAGAGTTTTTCATCTGCTTGTAGTTTTTATGAATATTATGATATTAGTGTATTCTGAATGTTAACTGTGAAATTGGCAACACGTGAGAGCCGTTAGCACTGACTTCTTCAAAGAAGTCGCGTGATCGAATTCAGTTTGGCCATGCCTCATCGCTCAAGAGGTTTTTTTTTGTGAAGTCCTTTGTGAGCGGCGGTGGTTTATCCTAGATATCACCATGCATCACTTAGAATATGATAGGGTAAAAGCTCCTTTTTTTTGGTGATATTTTCTGAAAACCATAGATTTCAGTCACCTTAACGAATCAGCACATGGCTATTTACTTCTGTGAACAATGAAATCAGCAAATTATCTGCCTGGTGGAGGCTTGTGTTACATCTGTTGTCTTAGTAATGAACTCGGTTGTGAACCAAGCCTCTTACCGCTTTATCATCACGCGAAGTTTTACTTTTGACAATATCATCCAGCCTGGAAGCTTTCAACATCTTGAGTAAGTGGTGTGAAGCAACAATCAAATATAATATACAAATACATCAAATCCAGCTATTTGGAAGTTTTTCGTGTGTTTAGTGTTCTTTTTATTTATGATATTCGACTTTCACTGTGCAATATTCTATTTATATTTTGATAATAAAATGATTTTGCGTGTTTGAATGATTTTTTGTTGAATGTTTTAGCTGTAGAGACTTAAGTCTCCTAGACAAATTTAACTTAATGTATAAAAGGCGACATAACCAGATCTCACACGCGTGTACCCGGTGAAGAGAACAGGTCTGAGTGTTTATATCGGAAAATAATTGTAAAATCGTGTTATTTCGTTCCGTGGTTTGACGGCGTTGCTGTGTATTGAAATAAAACTGTATGAAAACTAAATCTCATCAGGTATTTGGAGACGTATTTTATGAGGTTTTAATATTTTGACTGATTCTTGCTCTCGGAATATTGTTGATTTTAATGGTGTTTTGTCCTTGTGAATTCAAGTCCAGCTCAATCATGTTGGCTTCTTCTATGGTCGTACGTATGAAAGTCTGCAAGCATGGTGGGTTTCCCCGGGGCTCAGTCCAGTTTCCAGTTAAGGGTTATGTGTCTGATTCAACAATATCACAAAACATTATTCCCCAGAATCCATTAGGTGGTCTATTCTTAAATGTAACTTGTAACTATATCTCCAGAAGGTTAGCAGACCAGAGGGAACAATGAATACCAGGAATTTATGTATAATAAAACGAGGCAATGACACTCTTGTCTCTATTCATATACATGTACATTTACTTTTCATGTTTGCTTTTGCTGTGTTTCAGCGCCTCTGGCCAGCTATTGACTTTGGATTAAAGGAGGTGTTACAAGATGTGTACACAAGAGAAGTGAAAGACGCTTGGAAACAGATATTCATGTACATTATCACTAAAATGAAGGAGGGCATGAGCAGAGCTAGGTTGATGGATCGTGAACTATCTAAATCTCACAGTGAGGAATACTCTCACATCTCAGCGCGATGAGCAGAGTACAAGAGCTTCCAATTTCATTGTACAGTAGCTTCGATTTATTTGCCGCTTCGCGATTTCTATAGCGTTTTGGCTACTACTTCAGTAAGTAACAATCGCATTAAACTGACAGGTGATGATTGTCAGATGTCTGCTTAGAGGGGTTCACTGCAGTCTGAGGTCTTTCCAGTGTTTGTATATAGACTATGAAATACCCAATCAGTGCTCTTAATTCGGATAGAAGTATATTATTCAGCCAACGATTTAAAGAGCACTTGGTAATTGTGCTAATTCTCCGCGTCGTTACAGTAATAGAGTCGTATGGACCGATGGTTTATGGGATAGCCACAACGTGTAAGCGTACAAAAACTTACAATACAAGTGAAAATTATAATATTAGCATGTGTAAGTCAATGTTGGCTAAAGGCAAATTCCACTTTTTGATCATCCCAAAAATAGTTTACTCCCGATGTTTCATTCTCTAAACGTTAGATACAAACCACCTTTCATGAATTTCTGACAGTTGAATTTTTTATTCATTTCCTTATGACGAAGTTTTAACATTACGAACTTTGCGCTTTCGACGTTTTATGTTTGTGAAGCCTATATGGTAGAAATACATTTAAATATTCGTTTCTGTCTTTTTACTTGCCACTTTATACCCAGAAATGGTACCATTATATCCATTGCATGCTCTAATAATTCATAATTCATGTATTTTTAGATTGTTGTCAAACTGTGTATTACCTGCACTGTGTAGATCACTCTTGCTGCAATACATTACATGGCATTTTGAAAGTAATTCAGCTCTTCTTCAGAATGCGGCAGTGAAGTTAGTCTGTGGTTCCCAACCGATAACTATTCAGCGGGAACCAGTTGTTATTTCTGAAAAAAAATATCTTAAGCCAAATCTCCATTAACAGAGTGCCTACAGACTTCATTCTTGGTGTGTGTAGACGGGTGAGTCTGTACGTTAAATATTAAAAGGGATACATGAATAAGGCAGCTTTCCAAACCATATTGTGCACAGAGGTGCCCGCTGGTGTTGGAATTCAGAAGTATGCTTATCACGTGATTGCCAACATTATTGTCATTAATATATCAAGCATAACGTCTGTAGGTGCAGTATTATCAGAGATGTAGGCCAGACAGCTATTTCAGACTGTTGCTTCCGGAAGCAACTATTGGTGTTAAAATCGAAAATTATGTGTATAATTCATTTATTTATTTATTTCAGTGGTGTTTTATGCTTTAAATTTCGCTTATACGAGGACATCATCTTTGCATCAAGTCCATTTGACCGTCCCAGCAATTGTGTTATTTACAAGTCGAAGACAAACCCAACACCTTTATGCACATGTACTACCCAGTACCTTACCATATTATTTGCAGCTACGAAACGTAAGGTACACTTTTATACTAAGGTACAATGCTAAGGTGTCAAACGGTGAGATATAAGGCAAGGAATCGGCAGGTGTTTAAAAAATTGCAAATTTCTCTGATTTTAAAGAGTATTGACCGTTGCTTGGCACGTCATAATGATGTCAACCATGTTTTAAACGTCACTACACATAAAAACCCTGGTGGGAGAGCAATGCGGTTTGACCCATTCGATTTGTCGTCACAAAATGCGTCGGATTAGCTCCTTTCCAAGTGCATTTAAACAATTTTAATATTTTCGAATTTTTACCCGATCACATTGCTAATTGACATTAGTCACAATGTAGTGTGTACCTTAGCGACTACTTATTTCAATATTAAACTTTCGACTATAAGTAATGTGTCGTTCGGTAGGCCGGAACATGTCAAATCTATGGGCCAAGCTAATTTCACTCACCCAGCAATTGTCTTACTTTCAAGTAGAAGACAAACCCATTGCCTTTACCTACATGTACTACCATACCACAACATTTGTATATCGAAAACATAAGGTACTTAATACTGTTTGTTCTAAAAATATAATTTAACACTGACACACACATAAGGTGCCAAACCATGCGCAATAAGGCAAGCAATCGGCGTGTGTTGATACATTTGCAAATTTCTCTGCTTTCCAAGGAGTAGTAAGTGCTGTTGCTAGGTTCGTCATTATGAAGTCAACCATTCGATTTCTTGTCACAAAAATACGTCGGATTAGCTCCTTTCCTAGCGCATTTGAACAATTCTACCATTTTCGAATTTTTACCTGATCACTTTGCTAATTGCCATCGCGACTGTTCATTTCTATGTTAATTTGTCGGCAATAAGTGAAGTGTCGTTCGGTGGCACGGAACATGTCAAATCTTTGGGCCAAGCTCATTTCACTGACACAGTAACTGTCTTACTTTGAAGTCGAAGACAAAACCATTGTCTGTACATACATGTACTACCATACCACAGCATTAGTATGTGGGAAACATAAAGTACTTGATACCGTCTTTTCTAAAAAATAATATTTTGCCCACATCAATTTTATGACTTTTGAGTCGTCCGCGGACATCGTGAATGTAAACAAATCACGTTTGTGTGTGGATCTTCACTCTAACATCAAGAACAGTCAACGGGTATCGTATTTTAACTACTGAACTGTAGAATTCAGACAGTTTACTATACCTTTTGTGTAAAATATTTGTGCCATGCAACAATTTTCCAGAGGGAATGAGCTAATATTTTCATCTTGTGTGTCTTATGTTGTAAACCGCCATGCTGACGAAACTGACAACTGTTGTTAAATTCAAGCATGTTTACTGCACATTTTTGGAGGGAAATTCGAAATACCATCAACCATCTGTGGTCTTAAAATAAACGTTGAACATCGAGGAGCAGTTACACGGGAAATGTTTGGATAGATTGCTGAATATAGGACATTTATTTTCTCCGCAGAAAATATTTGGACAGTCCAAAAACTCGCTGGGACTTAGCAATTGCTGTCAGTACAAGGTCAAACGACAACATACGAGCGCATGTCTTCGTGGATAGACCAATCAGATCTGAGGGGTTTTTTTTAGTGTCAGCCAATCAAATCTTTCTCTTTTCGGCTTATCGCCTATAAAAGGAGCTGACAATATTCATTCTGGATATATGCGTTTACACAGACATTCGTATACCAGCCGTCAACCAATAAGGACGTTCCAGGTCAATAATCGGGAGGCTAATTCCCAAAACGACGTTTAACACAAATTAACACAGAACTAAGAAAGTAAATAAAGTAAGAAAATAGGAGGGAATCATACAAAGAGAAGCGATCAAGAGTTTTCAATGATATGTAAGGTATGCAAATGCATTGAATATTTCATTGAACATTGAGACTTCAAACCTTGCCCAGATCTATGCTAACCTAAAGTGACCATCAGTTCAGTTTTACAATTGTTGACGGGTAAATTTAGGTAACAGTGAATATCACTTGGTTACCCTAGTCCTTTCTTTATAGACGCCATCCGGTACGTAAGCCCTCGTAGTTTCTCTGTGAAATCAGTCCTTACTTTAGGGAACCCACCCGGCAGGTAAGCTGTATGTATTTCCGTGAAATCAACTGTTACAATTACACAGGAAACGGTCAGATCAAACACACAATAATTTATCAGAAGTATTTATCTCTGCTTTGAAAGACAAAGTTTGCGTGACATCGTTAGCTCGAATGACGTCAATTTCAGGTGTAAGTGAATATAATAGATCTGTTTTGTGGCAGTCATTCATCCGTAATTGAGTACACTGTCGCTCACTTTGCCAATATCTCAAAGGTGACGCCAGGCATTAGGATGGCAAACAGAAAAGGCGCAATAAACAAGTATCTCGCATGATTTATTTTCAATACGAAATATCCAGCTGCATGTGTGTTAGGGCGGCTAGAGAATTTCTGATTATTGTCGTTGTTAATGTCTTGGCTCACTGTATACCGCACAGTGACGGAGACTTGGATACAAGGTTGTGTGCAGAATCAACAGACAACTGATATTTATACATGTACAAGGGCAATTGTCTTGATGCTCCCCTGAAATTTGCAGTAAACGGCTATTTATTGCAGCCAAACTCGCCACAAACACACATTTGCATTGTATGACAGATCTATACTTCATGAACCAATTTTCACCTGTGTATTATTTATGTACTTTTGAAATATTGATTTACGCCTGACGGTCTCGCCGCAAACGAAACCGGTCTGGGCTGCAAGGAGGAAAACCGTAAATCACCAGGCTTATTGTATTGTTTTTATTAAAGGATCACTGAAGGTACGATGTCGGTAAATCCACTAGCCCGTGACCGGTGATGCTGCAGGTTGAATCCGCGTATCTCTTGTTGATTTCAATTCCAGGCTAACGTCAGGGGGTAGGTCCTGTACAGGCTAGACGGTTTCACCCAGCCTCTATCGGGTTTCCTCCACTCATCAACTTAAGCGACGCAAAGTGATATACCCATAAGAAGTCGTAATTAAATAACCGTCTGCCCCCCACCCCCCACCCTTTCATAGGACATTCGAAATATAAGAGAATTTTCTTTGAGCACGATGTATAAGATGAATATATACAAAAGATATTTTATGTAGCAGATTAGAATCCGTGTACAATCCGAATTGTGAAATTGTAGGAAATGTAATCACCCAAATGTGTGAAACAAAATGCCAGGATTTGTGAAACAGGCGGCAAAGCATTTATTAGTTTATTATTTACCTGACCCAAGTATTAACTTAAGATAGAGGTATTCGCCGAGGACTTCAATTTGCAATATTAAACATCTAGGCCTACATGACTTCTTACGTAACGGTGGACATCGCGATGAAGCATAACTGAATATAAGTGTGCAGCTTTTTCTACATGGGCTGAATTGAATTAACCTATTGAATTTATTGATCTGATTGGTGTTTCACGCTGCACTCAAGAATATTTAACTTACACGACGGCAGCCAGCATTATAGTGGGAGGAAAACGGACACAGCTCGGGAGGAAGCCCACGAGCATCCGCAAGTTGCTAACAGACCTCAGAGAAATCCAGCATGAGCTGGACTTGCACTCATAGCGAGCGCATTGGTGACTTGCTGGATTAAAGGCTTCACGAATCGTATGCCCATGCAGCTCCACGGCATAATAATTTGTACTAAGAAAGCACAAGTATGCAAAGAAAACATAACCCAACTTAATACAGTTAAATATTGCTCTCACACTCACATTTGGCAAGGTTTTGCTCGGCCACGGGAGATGCCAAACCGCACCTCAAAATGTGCTCCATTTATAAGCCAGTTGCAGTTACTTGCCATTGTATGAAGGGAGGTAATACAGCTGGTTGGTATTACCAATGAATATCAGTTCCATGCGGCTCTTAGAAATAACTGATGCACATAATGCTTGTGGTAAATCGACAGACGAATATGTAAGCAATATGAGTAACTGCAAACCGAACAGAATTTCATGCCCCTATAACTTAATAAGCGTGACTTTTAAAATCTGTAAAAGACCCTGTCATACAAATGGGCTTTCACAAATGATTGATTTTAACTAATTTTTCCAGTTGCTCGTCATTGTGTTTCATGCATTGGAAGGAAAGATGAAAATTTCTCTCCAATTTATCTAAAGTTTGGTAAAAAAAAAAACAATGCTGAGCTATCTTAAAGTTGAACGATGTTTTGGATAACCTGGACGGGGCTTTACCCACATATAGCGGTGTTTCCAGCTACCGAAAGATCCTGGGCAATTGAGGAGTGTAATCATACTATTCGGATTATAAAAATCAACAAGATCACAACGGTATTCAAGAGAATTATTCAGTTCTCTGACATATGGTTTCTAATAGTGTGCTTGTCTACAGAGATCCAGGAGAGTTTCTCCAGACACAGCAGCACTTGATTACTCCTGATTTCCCACGTAGACTAGTCATTTATTTATTTATTCATTTGATTAGTGTTTTACACCATGCTCAAGAATATTTCACATATTTTCACGGCGACCAGCATTTTGGTGGGAGAAAACCGGGCAGAGACCTGGGGAAACCCACGACCATCCGCAGGTTGCTGCCGGACCTTCCCACTTACGACCGGAGAGGAAGCCAGCATGAGCTAGACTTTACACGAGTCATAGAAAAATCCGCTACACGATCAAATAAATTTGGTAGATATGAATCATATCCTTACTTTTGTTACATTATTATGCAAAGACGATATATACCAAGAGGTTGATCCAAATACCCATCTTAAAATACATTTTCAAATAATTTTTTCTCTTGAAAGAAACAGTCGAAAAATTGTAAAAACGTTTTCATGCTTTTTCATCTGATTTTCGCATAATTTTTTTACGTTTTTTGTCAGATATAGAGAGTGATTGCATGCGTAGGGTTTAACGTCGTACTTGACATATTTTTCAAGTCATACGACCACGAAGGAGTCCTTAGAATGCATGTAATGTGCCTCCTTGTTGCGAATTTGCATCGCTCTTTCATCTAGTGCTGCTTCACTGAGACGACGTGCTGAAGGCAAGTATTTATTTATTTATTTATTTATTTGATTGGTGTTTTACGCCGTACTCAAGAATATTTCATTTATATGACGACGGCCAGCATTATGGTGGGAGGAAACCGGGCACAGCCCAGGGGAACCCACAACCATCTGCAGGTTGCTGGAAGACCCTCCCAGGTACGGCTGGAGAGGCTGAAGGCAAGTAAGTCACCCTCCCAGGTACGGCCGGAGAGGCTGAAGGCAAGTAAGTCACCCCACATGAACCATTACACTGATATGGGTCAACCAGTCGTTGCACTATCCCCTTAATGCTGAACGTTAGGTCATAGGTATGACCCGACCCAGGTTTGACCCTGGATCTATGACGCTCTACCAACTCAGCAATCAGGGCCGGGATGTCAGACATAAAGCTTAGAGGGCGTATAATGGACCAAACATGGGACAAACCAAGACACACTGCGATATATGACTATGATACAACACTGAAAACTTTGACCACAAGCAAGGATTCTGATTCCTTCTAGTTTTTGCGCATATTTGTTTATTAAGTTTTTGAATTGAAACTAAGCTCACGTAAAGTTTCAGGGGCCAAAATACAACCTTAAAGCTTACTTTTTTGTATTAGAAATGAAATTTTGTCCATCTCATCAATATTATTATAAGACAAACGAGTCCAAATTTCAACTTCTTGTTCCAGAAAATTAAGTAAATTTGAAGAGGTTTAAAAGGTTGACTTAAGTCAAAATTGGTCTGGCAGCAACATGCGGATTGTCGTGGGATTCCCCTGGGCTCTGCCAAGTTTCCTCCCAACATAATGCTGGCCACCGTCATATTAGTGAAATATTCTTGAGTACGGCATAAACACCAATCAAATTAATAAATAAATAAGTCAAAATTGACTTTGTGAAATTGGCCCCTGCTGACTCAAAGACTTGCATAAAATGCATGTAATTTGCTGAATCGTGTGTTGCATATCTCACCCCGAGACCTGGATTTCTCAAGCCCAAGATCATGCCAACAGGGGAGCTTTGAGTTGAACTCTTTCACTTCTTAAGGTAAAATGAGTTCTTCTGTAAGGTCATGTAAGGTCACAGGTCATGTGACCTGTCAAAAATGTGAGGCAACTAGTTTTGATCACATTTTCATGTACCCTGGTACTCTAACATAGTCATCTGAAAAAAGTAGACAAAACATGGCGAAAACTGAGGAGCTGATCATTTTTGAACTTCATAAGTTTCTACAGGAAAGACGTACCATTTATGCCTCTGGAACACGGTGAGATAAGAGATTAGTAAATTAATGTCAACAACAATTGCCCAACATTTTTCACAATTCGCATGACAAAGTTGGACTATTTTGGCCTTTCACCACAAAAGTGTTCAAATTCTAAACTCCAAACACGCATACTGAAAATGCTATCAGGCTTTTTCATATCTGTTTGTATTGCCCAAAGAAGAACCCTTTGTGATAAGCCGGCACAAGTGATTCAAAACAATTCTTGAATAATTTTTAATTGTTCATCTAACAAAGCTATATGTACACTCCCCTACAGTCTCTCACAATATTACACCAGCATTGGAAGTCTTAAAATTGTAAATGTACATTCAGATGACAAAAAAAACTGATATAAAAATAGATCTCTAAAACATAAAGAAAGAAAA
Organism: Liolophura sinensis; assembly: GCF_032854445.1. Taxonomy (NCBI): domain Eukaryota; kingdom Metazoa; phylum Mollusca; class Polyplacophora; order Chitonida; family Chitonidae; genus Liolophura; species Liolophura sinensis. Next base: position 40,443,575 of record NC_088300.1, on the reverse strand, counting down.
AACAAAACATTATGGCTCAGGTTTTCCCTACATGACCAGTAAACCCTCCCCAAGACCCAAGTGTTTACCAATGTTCAACAATTTCTATAAAACTACCAAACATACAAAGTCACCAGTCAGTGTCAGGTACATGAATGTGTAGTGCCCAGGTGGTTTGTCTCATTTTCGTCGTGTGTGGCTTTTTTGCACCCGTCTGTCTAATTACAACACCAGTATGAGCACCCATCAGTCTAATGACAACAGCATGAGCACCTATCAGTCCAATTACAACGCCAGTATGAGCACCCATCAGCCTAATTATAACGCTAATATGAGCACCCATCAGTCTAATGACAACAGCATGAGCACCTATCAGTCCAATTACAACGCCAGTATGAGCAACCATCAGTCTAATTATAACGCTAATATGAGCACCCACCAGACTAATGACAACGCTAGTATGAGCACCCATCAGTCTAATTACAACACCAGTATGAACACCCATCAGTTTAATGACAACGCCAGTATGAGCACCCATCAGACTAATTACAACGCCAGTATGAGCACCCATCAGTCTAATTATAACGCTAATATGAGCACCCATCAGACTAATTACAACGCCAGTTAGTGCACCCATCAGACTAACTAGCCTGACATAAATGTACAGAAGAAAGTTTTATGAGCATTAATGTGCTAAACAAAACAGTTAACTTGGCTCTACAACCATAGTTTCTACAACCATAACCCATAAGTCCCTATAATCAATAAATTAGAGATTGATCAATGTCATAAATATGCTCCGATGAACAAAGCTACAATAAAAAGCATCCTGCAAACACTAAGAGCTTGTCATACTGCTCAGTCAGTATGCTCTTTCGACAGTTTCATAATATCAACCACAATTTTCAACAAATACATGTACATAACATGAAAATGAAGCATTAAATTAGAACTTAATATGCAATACAAGCATCTACTATGTTGGTCTGTCTTGACTTTAGTATCAATGAACAAAACACGATGCCATGCCTACAGTTTAAGTCTGACCAAAATGGCTTTAACTTCATTAAAAATTACACCTAACAAAAGAGCATGAAACTCAAACTTGACCTTACAGAGTACAAAAGGATGTTTTAAAACTTGCATTCGGTTGTCAGGCAGCTTACGTATACATAAGCATCATTAAAGTTACATTAAATACATTAAAGAAGGTCCCGTGTTGCTATGAATATCATAGATTAGGTAATTTCCTACCATTAACAACCATTGACGGAATATGCATGTATTACAAAATAGAGAGGTTATTACGAGGCATATCCTCAAAAATCATAAATTAGAGAGGTTATTACGAGGCATATCCTCAAAAATCATAAATTATACTATAATCATTTTTGGGGGGGGGGGGGGGGCTTCAAAACCATAATCTCCTAAATGTTCCTTTTCTCAGTTTACCAATGTGGGGACCGCTTATCAGCACTGAGCTAGGCCTGTACATGAAGTCAGTATATTTTGCTTAATTTTATTTTGATATATTTTTTTTTTTTTTGATATTGATATATACTTTATTATATCACAAATTTGAACAAAATGATTGAGCTTTATCTTGCTTACAATTAACAAAACAGAAAGAAGATCAAACTAACTTATCATACATAACAGGGATATGAATTTCTTCACTTAAACACCAGGGAGTTTAATACATATGTATAAAAAAAATCACTGAAATTTAAACTTCAGTTGACAGAGCCAATGCATGAATAAAGAAAATAAATTCATAAATTATGTAAATTGAATATAAGCCACAAAATCAAAATATTAGTAAAGTATTTCATATAAATACATAAAATGATGTCACAACACCAGTGAGAGGGTCCTTTGATGACATAAGTATATGCCTTACATAGCCTACAGCCTTTAGTTCACAATAAGCGAGTTCTTGAGATAACTAGCATTACGCTGATTGCTTTGTTTAGTGCCTGTTGCATTTGTTTAGTTTATCTTCTTTCGAATATGGAGAAAAACAAATGCAGGGAATTTGAAAATAGTGTACCAAGAGGTAATATGGAATTGAAGCAAGCTTAACTTTTTTGCAAGAATTACAGCACAATCAATGAAAAAAAAGTACTTGAGCTATTTTATCCTGAACAAATTTTGGCTGGTTTGAAATGGAAGACCAGCTTCAATATTAACAACACTTTATATGCAAAAAACGATGATTTCAGTATCTTGTCTCTGTTCCATGGTGTAACATGTCAGGAATTTCTTCCAAATGAACAATCTGCACATGGATACATCATGTACTTGTACAAAAGGCATGTACAAAAAAGGCACATTCAAGATGAAAGGAAAATGTTCTACACCGAAGAAATCTGCAAGATCACACGCCAGATGAGTAGCAAATTATTGCATGAAACAGATGTTGAACGTGGAAAGACATCATCAGAAGTTGCATAGAGAGATTCAATTTAACAGTCGGATAATATGTTCTGGGTGGAGAGGTCATGGTTACCACATCGGGAGCTGGGCGGTGTTTCACTAAACACATCACCATTTTCCTCCATGGATTCATCCGGCTTCAGCTCAGCATTGGGAACAATGCCACTGTCAAGGTCTTTGTCTTCAGAATTACAGTACTCCACTCTTTCCTAGGTAGTAGAAAGAAACATCTGTAGGTGAATGTTGCAGACAAAATGACCACACTTACACAATGTATGTTTAATGCCACACTCCAAGAGTTTTTCACTTATATGTCACATGGTGGTCAGTTTTTAAAGGGTTGACGAAACAGAAAGCCCAAGATAAATCAATCAAGATAGCAAGCTGTGAAACTTTGATAACTGTAAGTAAGCCACGATGCTTGTGAGGCTGTTTGAACAGTTTGACGTTTGTTGTCACACACCAATAATGTGCACGTCACCAGCAGGAAAATTCTGTTTGTCACTTGCCAAGTGTTACTGGTTTATCCCTGGCACATCAGTTTTCCCTCGAACCATAATGTACATTTACCACCACGCATGTGTACTCATAATGTGAAAAATTCCTCAATAAAGAAATAAAGATTTCTCTCACATCCCCTAGTGATGATCTCAATTACATCTGTCATAAAAGTTATCCCCCCTTTCATGTAATTCACAACACAGTGACATATCTGGCATCATTTGACCATAAGAGTATTTTTCACACTTTGATCAATCAGAGATTGTCTGCAGGCAGTTCACCTGCCTAATTATGTAGGTTGTTGCTTAGTAGTGGATAGAATGCCTCTAGGTACAGCAAAAAAAACAGATCCAAACATATGTCCAATAATGCTGTCCATTTATTATCTCCTCCAACATACATACCTACAGTAGCAATGATCTAGCAATTACACAACACCAAAGCAATATGGCGTCTTACTCACTTTGTGAGAACTACAGTCAGTAACATAAGATGTCCATGAGATGATAGTTGCAGCACTATACAAATCAATCAATGCATGCTTTTTAGTGAAGTCACTATCACTATCTTCTAATCTATTCAGTTTCATTCCAAATCCACCAAAGAACTGAATTTTTCGCTTAAACTATGTTGGTCAATCATTATGTGTGGAAGAGTCTCCATGGTAAACCACCAACCTTTGGCAAGTTACTGGCAAACTTTTAACACACATGGTGTACATGCGCAAAATGGCATACTATATTGGCGGAAGACGAGTTAATGTTGTGCACATGAATGTCATTGACGGGTTCCTGTAATCAGCCAGCCTATGAACAGTGACAGCACTACACATGAATGTTATTGGCGGGTTCCTGTAATCAGCCAGCCTATGAACAGTGACAGCACTACACATGAATGTCATTGGCGGATTACTGTAATCAGTGAGCCTATGAACAGTGACAGCACTACACATGAATGTCATTGGTGGATTACTGTAATCAGCGAGCCTATGAACAGTGAGAGCACTAGAATCTACAAAATTTGCTAACTAAGACTGAGCTTTAACCAAGCAGTACATCTTTGAAGCTGACTTGTTATGTGTGTAGGTTGGATTCTCGTTACCAGAATTATAATACTGTGTACATACCATCTCAGGTACATATCATGCATTAATAAAGTAGCTTAATTTGCACGCTGTAGGCTTAAATACAAGTAGGCCTATTGGCGATTTGAATTAAAATATTAGCCACAAGAGAGGGGCGGGTGGGTGGGGGGGGGGGGGGGGGGGCTTCAGTTGTTTTCAGAAAAAAAGTGAAAACGACAAGTCCCACTCTTGGAGACAATTTTCATACCATAGCTTTGCTATTGCCTATGACATACTTCTGCCTATTGTCATTTAAAAGATACCAAGGACACATCTCAACCATGTTCATGAAAATAACAATTTTGCCAAATTGGCTAACATCAGCCTACATGGTTGACTCTCAGGTAATAAAATACAAACTACAGCAGCAATGGAAGATGATATGTTGTTGGGACTGAACAACTATCCCAGTCCAATGGGCAGAGTCTAGGGCCTGCCTTGCCTCCCAAACCTCTGGTCTTTTAGATAGCCATAGACAAAGCTCATTTTAAACAGCCTTTTATTTAGGAAATGTCTTGCACATGATTTGCGCTTGCTGAAGTCGTTCATGCAGTTTGAGCCGTAATGCATACATGCCTCTGACCAGGTCGATTTTAGAAAACCAACTTCTATAGGTCGGCAATGTTCTACACTGATTACTGGGCACAGAGAGAAATAATCTTGTTATTAAACAGTTATACTAACCATCTGCCAATCAAGAAGGACTTCTTCATTGACATATCCATCGTTACTGAGACCTGTAACATTTATCTCAGGTTTGCTCCAACTCTCGGCCATAGCTGGGGAGCAGGACTCACTTCTGTTCAGGCCAGTCTTTCTTATGACAACTCTATCAACACAAATGCAAACCCCTGTGCAGCATGATTCACTTGGGCTCCTGTAAACAGATAAATCAACGAAATACACCACACTGAAGTGATATATAACATTACAAATACATAAGTGTTTTTACACGCAGCAAAAATGCTGCACACATCTATAGTGGATGCATGATGGGAAAGGTAAATGATGAAACACTGAAAGCCTGTCTGTCCATGCATTCCTGCTTGATGTTTACTCCAAGAGTGAATCAATCAGTTCCCTATGTTTTTATATCACCACTGCAATTTTGTCAGGTAGGCGGCTAAGTGGCAATGTGCAATGATTTCCTCAGCTTGGTTTTCTCCACTAATCAGCCTCATCCTTGTGACATTTTCTTCTGTATGGCATAAATAAGTATACCTTCAGTCTTGTCAGATGCATTACTGTTTTCATGTATTTTAGTGATTGTGTAAGCATATTCTAGAAATGTTCAACGATACTACTTTTAAACAGGACATAGATTATACTATTTATTTGGACACAAAAATGTAGGCCCTACCCTTTCAGGTTAACATCACTGACATGATACATACACATAGCAGTTTTGAACAGAAATGAGCAAACTCACACCTACATGCCAACACCACTTACCAGTACATGTGGTGTCACAGTATCACCAAACTGTACAGCCAAAGTCTGAACCTTCCACGAGTGTGACACTAGGAATACGATTGTGCATGTGTCTATTTAATGGTTGCATTACCTTGAAAGTGAACTGAATCTGTGATGTGCAGTAAATAGCCACCAGTTCCGATAGTCTAAATCGTGTAACCTGTTAAACAAATGCTCTGGCATCGATCCTATCTCCATATCTATGTACAAACCACCCATTCCAAGTCATAAAAAGAATATAAACTAGGATCAACATATACTGCTCTTCTAGCATGCAAATTAGGACTTAAAAATTACAAGTCTAAAAGTAGTCAAATTTAGTTACAGGTTACCGTAGGCCTACACAACAACGATGTGGGCCACACACAACTGGGTGACCCATTGTAGACATTGAAGTTAAAGTAACTGTCAGTCCACAAGTTGTTACAGGTTACCGTAGGCCTACACAACAACTGAATGGCTCACTGTAGACATTGAAGTACAAGTAATTTTCAGAGTAATTGTCAGTCAACAAGTTACAGTTATAAATTAAGCATTACATATATTGTGAATATCAGTAAACATTTTTACTGCCAAAGGTTAATGTGCTAATTTGCCTGGGTAGGCCTATGTCAGTGTCTACAGGTATATGCTGATTGATGTCCTGTATGCCCTAGACTTCACAAGGAATTACAGTAATACAAACAAATGTAGAGCACAGAGAATAGAAAGTTACCTTTTCCGACCTTTGAATGAACAATAACCCACAATCACAAGGGGCACACCTATCAGGAGCAAACTTAAGCTGACAACCAAAGCAAGGCACACAGGGGTACACAGGGATTCCTCGATAAGGGATGGGTTAAGTCGGGGGTAATTACTGCATTCGGAAATGTTGGGAATGCCACAGACAGAAGTCACCAGCTGAATGTCCCCACTACTTAATATGCTGTTGTTGGCTGCAGCCCAGAACAGACAGGGTTTGGTGGGTGGAGGACATGGTACTGTCTTCTTGATGTACCGGTATGTCTCCAGCTGTGGACAGTCATTGTGTGGGTCAGGGGACAATGGTAGGTCAGCCGGCGTCCAGGAGGGAAGTAACCCCCAACAAATGTTCAGATCCCCAGTCGTATTCATCTCCACCACCCTATACAACAACAACAAACCATATTCTGTAAATGTTGGCCGCCTACATATTGGTACATGTAAAATACAATGAACTCTAAATAAAATGACAATAATCACTCATCAGACCCAAAACAAAAATTATACGAAGGATTGATAATTATAAAATATAATATAAACAATGTCTTCAACGAAGCAGCTAAGATTCATACTTGTTTTGTTTGCATGTATGTGAGAAGATGACTATTGACACTTAATTCTTTCATGTTTGTCACTAAGCTATATATGTCATCCTATGTGATAGGTCTACTAAAATTATACATGCGATTTGAAAAGCGACGAAACAATGGCTTTTACCTTTACAGTTATCACAACACATGTCTCTTCAGCGCTCACATTCGAAGTCACGGTTCAAATTCGGTGTGTTGTAACTACCAGACCAGGAAATGATTAACACACAGATTCACCACACCTGTGACCGAGTGACGCGTTTTCGGAAATGTAAGATTTGGTGTACTGGAATTTGTGATAGTAACTCATTAAGATCGGCATCGTATCATGAGCTTAACATCGGCAACCTGCTACACCCATATTTCCCTCATGCTCATAAGCTTTGGTTGACATTTACAAATTACTTCCTTTCAAAAAGATACACAGATTGTCATCGTAGCCACCAGAGGGCGTTCATTTTAAGACGTCATCACGCTTGTTGCGTGTGCAAAGTGGTACGTACAGTAACCGAAAGTAGGTCAAGGTGTCCGTGTTGGCAAGGAACTACCAGCAGCCGTCAATGGCTGGGTCCTCGCTGGCGACTCGGCCTTATTCGACAGACTTCCTCTGCCGGTAGGCTCGACGTTCTGCATGCTCAACATGTACATGAATCCGATATGTTGGTGCACGAGTTACATGTTGCATGGGCACTGTGCTAATGGCGTTGTTTTCTCTGCAGCTAAATTACTCTGTCATGAAATAAGCTAGACAAAATAAGTTAGACAAAATAATATACATGTGCATGCACAACCATATGCACGTAGCAGTCCAAGCCTTTTTACCAATCTAACTGCTGACAATCAACAAAACTGGCAGGGAGCAGCTGACGGTTTTAATAGTTAATAAGTAGATTCCCAGGACCTAGACCCCGATAGCACAGTTCGTCAACAATCGCATTCTCGCGAGAGTTTCTATAGTGGACGAGACTCGAAATATGAAGAAGAATTATTTCTATTTTAGAATGAGTTGGTCGAGAATCCGTTTCGGGAGCGGTAGGTCCAGGGTCAATCCTGGGTCGAGTCACACCTAAGACTTTAAAAGAGGACGTTGTAACTTCATCGCTTGGCGTTCAGGATGAAGGGGATAGTGCAGAGACTGGTTGACCTGTATCAGTATAATGGCTCGGGCGGGGCGCCTTAGTTGCCTTCGGTATGGCGTTTCAGTGAAGCAGCACAAGATAAAAGAGCGGTGGAAATTCGTCTTGCAACAAGGAGGCACATTACATGCAGTCCAAGGATTCCTTCGTCGTCATAAGACCGAAAAATTGTTAAGCAGGACGTTAAACCCCAAGCACTCACTCACTCGTAGGACCCTTTTGTTCAATACTGGTTTATAAGACTTATTACCAGAATTAAATTTTAGCCCATGTCTTTAATTTTGTACTTTCCGTGCTGAGAAAGAACTTCCGGTTATGCGCATTTACTTTTTTGTATGCTCTCCACATGCACACAAGGGACCGTAAGCCTTGCGTCTATTACAGTACATACCTCTGCGGAAAGAGCTCACAAATCTGATACCGATGATTAACTAACATACCGGTAACCTAGAGTGACAAATGAAAACAACCGTAGCTTATCGAAGAAAAGTTACAATGACTATAAACGAACCGAAAAGATGAATACTGGCTAGATTTTACCAAATTCGTGGACGGGGATCGAGTTTGAAGTGGGGCCTATGCATGGAGACAGTATCTATGGTTCACTTGTGAATGATCGGTGACGCCCGGTATATTAATTGCTGAATTACATGTATAGTTTTTATTTGGTTGAAAACGCGACTCTGGGTAATTAAAGGCACGAGTCAAAACATTTTCTCTATACTAGTTATATGTGAGTATTAATGAAAACACATCTCCACTTTAACCAATTAAATTTTGTACTCGTTTGTCAAGGTATATGTAGTTTGCTCGCACGGAGAGTTTATTGACCAATGCACATAACGTCACTTATTACTTGTATATGAAAATTAGGTGTCTTTTGACAAAACATCTGATCGAGTAGTACTTTTACAGCAAATCACTGTAAATTTAGTCAAAAGGGAGGTGTTCATGTTGTCTACAGAGAAGTTCACTGTAGCCTAACTGCCAGCAAATTTTCCTGCAAAACACCATCTGTTATCACGGCGAGAATATCAAGTACCGGTACATAAAGGGAGGTATTATGCTGTGCTAGGCCAGTTTAAGCTAAATGTGGCTGGGACACCACTATAACATAGCTGACGCTCAGCACAGGCCCAAACTACCTCCTCGTGGACAACAATTCGAACCGGTCCTTATATTTAGTACACGTATGCACTGGTTCCTTCAGTACACTCATTGGAAGCGCAGATATGTCAAAGCCAGCGTCGCTAAACAACAGTAACAGTTAGCCAGCGAATTTAACTTTTCAACTGAACAAGTAGAAACAAGTTTTGAGTTTGAACTTTTGCTAAGCCCAGGAAAGGTACCTGCTCGTTGTTCGAAAATCGAATGTCACGTTATAGGAGTGGAGAAAGCATAATACATAAGCTAGGCTGTAAAACTCCATTATATCAGTAATGTAAAGCAGCACTTCGTGTACCTCGCTATGTGGTATATGCACGCCGAGAAATTTTGTCAGTGTGAGTTAAAATTGTAAGACTAAAATGAGTTAACATGAGGGCAGGGATAATTGGCTTATGGTGTACTACATGTATTAAACCTGAGAACTCTAACGGGCGCTGTGGATTTCCCCCGGGGTCTGCCCGGTTTTCTCCCACCATAATCCTAGCCGCCTTAGTATAAGTGAAATATTCTTGAGAACGGCGTAAAACACCCGTCAAATAAATAAAAAATAACGAGTGTTGCCTACAATTGATCCTGTAGGTCTCTGGCGAACAGATTTGAAATGTACTGAATCAGGATTCCGTTTCGCAGAGCTAGACTGTGCGGCTATTTATTTATTTATTTATTTATTTGATTTGTGTTTCACGCCGTTCTCAAGAACATTTCCCTCACACAACGGTGGCCTACATTATGGTCGAAGCTAAGCGGGGTGGAGCCCGGGGGAAACCCGCGACCATCCGCACTTTCACATGGGTATTTATATTATTCTGTGCCATTATTATGTGGTAACTTCATGTTTGACTACCACAGAGATTTTACACTGGTGTTACAATACAGATTTTACACTGGTGTCACCTACAAGGATATTTGAAATTTATTGCATTCCACAAGGCCTTATTTATACCCACATTAGCGTATTGGGGAGGGGGGGGGGGGGTCGGGGACTTCGGCACTTTAATCGACCACCTTCCAGCAACACATAAACACTTGTAAAACTTTGTTATTTTTATTTTTGATTGTCTTATACTGCGCAGTGATCGTATGTATGGAGAACAATTTGTAGCAAACAGCGCTTCGTAAGCAGATTTCTATAATACCATTTACAATTAACTTGAGAATAAGAGAAAGTGTCAGCTTCTTCTGTAAAGGTTTGACCTTAAATAACTGGACAAACTTTTACAAGCACACTTTCAACCGAATAACCACCTAGATTATCTGGGAATCTTGCCAGATTCGACGCGGTGACCTCAGTTCCTAAGCCGATTGTGCTATAGGCCACTCAGGCTAGTAAGTCAAGTGAGTGGTGTCTGTAAGTAAAAGGATGTTCGTAGTAACATCCATAGCTTCATGTTCTTTGCTACACGACTGACGTCATATACCGTTCCATTTAGATCTGGTATATTTATTATTTATGTAGTTACTTATTCGACTTTTTGAACACTCTTTAATAATAGCGACGATGCCAGAAGTATAAATGCAATGTCACTCTAATATGAATTAATATTCATTTTAAAATGCCACTGTACAGAAATGATCTCTAAAGTAATTCATGAATGGTGAATGGCACGAATTGATCGTCGTTATATATGACCCTTAAGGACGTTCCAATGGCTAAGGAAAGGTTTATTGGTAGTGAATGACGACATGGCTATCTGTGTTTTTTTTGTTCTACAGTGTTTTGAGAAACTTTATTCCCCCAATTCAAAGCGGATTATAATGTACATAAAACCCACTGCCCATATGAATGTGATTTCGTGTTCCCATACCACAGCACTAAGCAAGGCCTTTTTATGGCTGTGAAGCTCTTTGGCCGAAAGGTGTACTTAAGATGTTCAGGCCTACCCGAAAGAGTACTTAAGGTGCTAACGATAATCATTTGTCACTAGAATTATCGTGACGAATACAAGTATGTCTACCAAGTCATCAAGAATTACATATTATAGTTTATTTGTTCAATATGTACTAGTTTTCTCATGTGTTACATGCAGAACTACTCCACCCCTGCCCCGTCCAACCACTGTATATGGCTGTGTGGTGAACGGCAGAGTTTACAATCCTGGAGAGCAAATCGACTCCGGCCAGTTGGACGACCTTTGTTACGCCAGCTTATGTTACGATGACGGCTATAATACGCCCACCGTACTGCACGCCACCGCTTATTGCGGCTCAACCACACCCTCCGCTCCTCCAACCACAACAATTCCCTGGCCACCGACCACAACACCCAGCATGCTCGGATGTCTGGTAGATGGGGTACTTTACGCCCCGGGTGAAACCATTTCGGAAGGCCGGGAAGGAAACTGGTGTTACATCACACTTTGTGACTATGATGGGAATGTGCTCCATGGGGATGACTTCAACTGTATCTCCACAACTACTGTCCTGATGTCAACCACACCTGGTGGCCCAATAACAACTACAACGTACAGAACTACCCAACCACCAACCGCAACGGTGACCACTGTGCCCACAACTGCAACACCTTACATGCCCAGATGCCTTGTGGATGGGGTATATTACGCCCCGGGTGAAACCATTTCGGAAGGTCGGGAAGGAAACTGGTGTTACATCAAACTTTGTGACTATGATGGGAATGTGATCCATGGGGATGACTTCAACTGCATCTCCACAACCACTGTCCTGATACCAACCACTGATGATGGCCCAATAACAACTACAACGTACAGAACTACCCAGCCACCAACCACAACGGTGACCACTGTGCCCACAACTGCAACACCTTACATGCCCAGATGCCTTGTGGATGGGGTATCTTACGCCCCGGGTGAAACCATTTCGGAAGGCCGGGAAGGAAACTGGTGTTACATCACACTTTGTGACTATGATGGGAATGTGATCCATGGGGATGACTTCAACTGCATCTCCACAACCACTGTCCTGATACCAACCACACCTGGTGGCCCAATAACAACTACAACGTACGAAGGAACGACGCCTTCTTCAAAACCGTCTACAGACACTGACCCTGGCACTGCGTCTAAAATACACCAAGGTATTTTTTACGGTGCTATTGTTGTACATAATATTTTGAGTAATAATATTTTTCGAATGCTATTTATTACTATTTAAGGAAATGTTACCAAACACACATTAGAGATTATCTCTGCAACGCACGAAAGTCTTGTGTAATAACCCAGGAGATAAAGATTACCATGACTCGATCGCCATCGGCCTACTAACATTAGGAAATATTTTGATAATCTATCTGCTCATTGGAGTAATATATTAAGACAATTGTTATGGACCACTAGCTGAATGTCTTTCAAGGCTATTTATATAGTATTGTCCGTATACAGGGTAATGACGTCTTAACAATGCCTTGATTTTGTGTGGATGCCCATGATTATGTTCTGATTTATTTAGTGTCTATATCGAGATGTAGAAACTTGTTCCTGAACTATTCCGCGTCTTTATAGGAAGACAGGCAATTGTTAAATTGTGAAATCTCCACATTGTCCTCCTTTACATGATTTATTTATACATTTGATTGATGTTTTACGCCGCACTTAAGAATATTTCACTTATAGGACTGCGGCCAGCTTTATGGTTGGATTAAACTGGGCGGATGTGAATGTGAATAATTAGCCCTGTCTGACGACAAGATATAGACGCTCTCAACTGATAATACCAATGCCGATTTGAAAGGTAATAAAGTAATTCTGTAATAAACTAGTTATTTGCACCGTTAATGTAAATCAACAAGTATGATGAAAGTATCATCAAAATGGCCATAAATCCGCAAGAGAACGAAAACGGCTGTAATTTTATCGAAAAAGGGCCAGAGAGCCGGAAATTTAAACTTGTCTGAACCTTGCCTTCGTAACGACCGTTTGAATTCAATATGCACCGTTATAAAAGTCAAAAACAGGACCAAGCCCGTCAAAATTGGCAAAAATATAAAAATTAAATAATCTTATGTCATGAAGAAATTAATATGAGTTTTCACAATTGTCAAGAAGCCATTCTAAGCATTTTATTCAAATAAAACTTGAATAAATTATCAGTAATTATTGAAATCCACTCCAAATGCAAGTATGCGACTTCAATCGCCTGCATATCAATTGCTGTATACATGGAATAGCAAGGCAAATATTCACCTCTGGGTTAAATGGATTGAATGCATGCACACGCCTCTTCATAGATAATATATAAGTATATCGACTGACGTATACCTTCAATCTGATACATAGAAAGTACACTGTAGTATTTCATCACTGAATATTTGACCCAGGAGCCTCTCACCAATGCGGTCGCTGTGAGTTCAAGTCCAGCTTATGCTAGCTTCCTCTCCGGCCGTGAGTGGGAAGGTCTAACAGCAGCCTGCGGATGGTCCTGGATTTCCCCCTAGCTCTGCCCGGTTTCCTCTAACCACAATGTTAGCCGCCGTCGTATGAGTGAAATATTCTTGAGTATATGCCATAAAACACCAATCCCAAAAATAAAATAAAATAAATCACTGAATATGGATATGGTCATGTAATTTCTATCGGTTGAGGGACGAATTATAATTTTTTTTTGCTATACGCAGTTTGGTGCGCTTGGACGGCATTTACAAAGGCCTGATCAGGCGCCAATGGTCATTCAGCCCCACAGTTTTGGCCATAGTTTGACTTAAATTGATTTATTTGCCGTAAATATTAATTTTTATTACGTTGCTGGTTGCTGGTTTTGTACTATTCAACATACGAAGACGGAACACTGTAATCCAGCGGACCACCCCCGTTCTTGTACCATACACATTCGGACGAAACAACTCCAGCCTTTTTCCAGTAAATATGTCCAGATCGGCAATCATTAGGAACCTCTGTTTTTTAATGTCAGGAATGTTCAGTTTTCCCTCAATGTTTTATTATGTACAGCGGTTTGATTCTTATACCAACTCTGTACATCTGTTATGTATACATACAGTCGTGTGATTTTATGGTTACTCATTTGTTACGCAGCCGGATGAAAGAGCGGTTGTGGTGTCTGTACTCCTCAGAGCGGCTGTAGTGTCAGTACTCCTCAGAGCGGTTGTGGTGTCTGTACTCCGCAGAGTTGCTGTCGTGCCTGTACTCCTCAGAGCGGTTGTGGTGTCTACTCCTCAGAGCGGCTGTCGTGTCTGTACTCCTCGGAGCGGCTGTCGTGTCAATACCCCTCAGAGCGGTTGTGGTGTCTGTACTCCTCAGAGCGGCTGTCGTGTCTGTACTCCTTAGAGCGGGTGTGGTGTCAGTACCCCTCAGAGCGGTTGTGGTGTCTGTACTCCGCAGAGCGGCTGTCGTGTCTGTACTCCTCAGAGCGGCTGTTGTGTCAGTACTCCGCAGAGCGGCTGACGTGCCTGTACTCCGCGGAGTGGCTGTCGTGTCAATACTCCTCAGAGCGGCTGTTGTGCCTGTACTCCGCAGAGCGGTTGTGGTGTCAGTACTCCTCAGAGCGGCTGTTGTGCCTGTACTCCTTTGAACGGCTGTTGTGTCTGTACTCCTCAGAGCGGCTGTCGTGTCAGTAGTCCTCAGAGCGGCTGTCGTGTCAGTACTCCTCAGAACGGCTGTCGTGTCTGCACTCCTCAGAGCGGCTGTCGTGTCTGCACTCCTCAGAGCTGCTCTTGTGTCTGTACTCCCCAGAGCGGCTGCTACTGTCTGCTACAGTCACGGAGTTGAGGTAGAGAAATTCCATACTTCTCGCTCAAAACATTGTTGTTGAACAACAGGGAAAATGTAGCCTTGATTTTTCCCCCCATTTTTAACAGGTACAACTGTACGTGCTCCCACGGGCTGTATTTTTGAGGGGAAGTCGTACGCTGCTGGTATGATTATCACCTACCAGCAAACTGTCAGTGGATGTCATGTGTTGGAGTGTAACTCAAGCGGACAACTGGTACGGAGACAGGACGTGAACTGCTCTACTCTCTACGCAGGTACAAGTACATCTTTTCGCCATCATATTTTTTAAAGTGAGTACGGCGTAAAACACCAATCAAATAAATAAATAAATACATAAATACATAAAAAAAATAAAGACAGTTTTAAATTGACGGATCTTCTGACAAAAACAGCTGCCAAAAAGAGATGATTATTGTTACTAAAAGTCCAGCAGATCATGAAGAACTCGGTCAAAATTGCATCAAGTTATACATGTAGCATATGGCAATTGTTAAGGTCCGTAAAGACCGACTCTAAATAAACCTGTATTCAACCAAGGGCGACTTTGTCGAAAAAGACACGGTACTGGAAGAAAAATTGTTATTAAGGCACAAGGCATGTATGGCTTTATTATATACGTATTTCGAGTAAGATGCAATGCACTAGCCCTAACTAACTAACAACCATATCATCTGAATTCATGTTTATCGGTTATGGAAGATGAAAAAAAAACGGACGATCTTGTCATTATTCATCTCAGACTTTGTGAATTTAATTGTAGTTGTAGATCACGTGATCGCCCTAGCATGGGCAGTAACAAAATGGCCACCCCATGTCAAAGCATGGGGAAAAAGGTCCGCGTTTTCCACTCCGTTAGCGATCACTAAGAAAAAAAATTTCTTCGCACACGCCATGTGTTGCTAAGGTAATCACGTGGTCTCTAGCATACGAGCAGTCTTTACGCTTTATTTTGTCATGGGAAGAATTTTAGACTTGTCAATACATTATTTTATAATGGGAATATAGGCCTAGTTACTAAGGTTTACTGCCAATAAAGCCCTTATCCATAAACTCATATCTTTGTTCTGCATCCCACCTTCGTTCTGATAATACCCTTACTGCCAGTACACGCACACAATACTCATGATAGGAGACTAATCATCAAGCAGAAGATTTGTACGGCCAAAACAAGTGGAAGCTTTAGTACAATTCGATCCTACCTATGAACAGAGAAACTGGCTTCATAAAGACTATCTTTACACTTGCAGGACTGACAGAACCCAGTACATACCCACAGGACTGCCTTCGTAAGTATAGCGTGTGCGGTAGAAAACTTTGATACCTGTAGGCAACGTGTAAGATTTAGTGCTTTGTCGGATGCAGTTAGGATCAACCATGGCTTATGATTTTTCTACTGTTTATTTTATTATTTTTATTATTATTATTATTTTTATTATTTTTATTTTTTATTTTTATGTGTGATAATTCTTAAAGTTTTGTACTTTCATTTCCTACATGTAGTTATCTCTTTCCAGCAGGGTGTTCAAAGTTGGTATTTATTATGGACATAGTCACGTGTGTCAACACATTCCTTCAAAACCAACCTGGCATATTTAAAGAGACTATAGGATTTTTGGCAAAACGTCTATATTCGCAGATGTCTTGTCAAGCGAGAAATTGAACACATATACAGATATAAAACAAATACAAACAACAAACACGTGTACAAATTATGCATACATGATCAGATCAATAATAATACGATCATTATATTGCGCAAATGATCAAGGCATGCATAACCCGCCCATTGTCGTAAGAAATATCATAGAAGTGACGAATTCAAGCATATATATATATATATATATATGCCACTGTTTTAAAAAAGTAGAATAAGCCCTATATCAAAAATATAACCCAGAATACAAAATTCAGAGGAATTTCTAATGAAATGGATCATTATGATCAAAGAATTTTTAAAATATTTGCAAAAGGAAATCAACGCAGACACAAAAACATTTTACACAAACTTGACAAATTCAACTAAAAACTTCGAAAAACAGCTAAAACGTTTTCTCTGCTTGTAAACCCTTTTCTCCGCGGTGGAAACGTTTTCTGTGCGGTGTATACCTTTTCACCTTTTCACCGCGATGGAAGCGTTTACATCGCGGAGAAAACGTTTTTCTCTGTTTTTCAAAGTTTCGGTTGAATTCATCAACTTGGTCCAAAATTTTTTTGTGTTTGCCTTAATTCCCATTTCCATATACTGTAAATTCTTTGTTCTTAATAATAAGGTTTCATTGGAAAAAACCCTGAATCACGGTAAACCATCAGAAAATATAAAAAATTTCGAATGGCGCTAACTGGCCACCGGTATTTAACTGCCATTTTCTTGTCAATGTCTTTCATTCATTATCTTCATGCAAATACATATACGCTTGGCCGGTACATGCACGTAGATCTACGACATTGTCGATAAAATGAGCTACTGTCTCTAGCAATGGTAAGATGTCATTTCGATTTCATTCATTCTCTCCGCGTATTGATATACATGTATACATTCCTGTATGAAATAATTTCTTTATTTATTGATTAAAATGTTATAGAAATCGTCAAGACACTTAGGAACTAGTTAACTAGAAAATTAAGCCATTCGAGGTAGCCATGTTATCTTTGAAACTATAAGCCTTTAGGCTTATATACACATATATATGCAACGGTATGTACTTCAGCGAAAGACTTCTATTGTACAATAGCAGGCCTACCAATTGATCCCGAATTTCATGACCTATATTTATTACATGCAGCTGTGAAGTGCCATTTAAAATTCCATTACCCCTTCTTTAATACACTTGTCAATAGTACTGTAGTGTATGCTTGTATAGGTATACGTCAACACTGTTAAAAGTAAACTTAGCAACTCAAGCACTTTGATTAAAGTTGATTCTGTCCCCACCGTGAATAAAGACCTGTATGTATGTGTGTGGGTAACAGTATAACAAATAATACTCTTGTGAAGGGACGATTGATTTCTGGCCGCCTTTACCTAGTTGTTATAGATAGTTTCACTGGTTGATTGAGCCGATTGGTATGTCACAAAACACATTATACCTTTGACACTTTGATTTCAAATATACTGCTGTTATGTCGTTGTCGGGCCCATGACAACTAACAAGTGCAAGTTGTAATGCCATTACAACCTGCACAGTGATACACGTTCAGTCTCTGACAACGTCATAAAAGCATTAGAAACAGCGCATGTGCCCTTCTATACGCTCGCTTTCATCACTGCCTCCATTAGTCAAGCTCAACCTTTAGGGTCTTTGCGTGCTATTTAACCAGCATTCATCAATAACATTGTTTCAGATGTTGCAAAGCGAACGTTAGAGATCGGCGCATGCGCTATAAGGAGTATATTTTTCACCTCGTACTTGACCTCAATAGATTTTACCTATTACCAAATGTGTTTAGCTGGCGTTCATGTACTTAAGAAATGTACACTTCTAGCTCGAAAAAAAAGTCAAAATGTCTTGACTCAGAAATTGTTTTTCTTGAAAATGTGTAGTTGTCACTGGTAGACCTGATCAATTTCAGAACACGCCCAGAGAATCAACACGGTTTGTGCAGCTGGACAACTGAGAGAATGAATAGGCCTTAGCGCCACGACGGTGATATTTCAGTCAACCGAAATATCCCCCAAAATAGTTTTACTGTGCAAACACACAACGCAAAATCATTAATACATTAATACAAATTACCCAACGTTGTTGTTTAAAGTGAATATAAAATCTACCACTATATGTTTGTATAAAAAAGGAACAAGGGCATAGGTAGTACAGGAAAAAATCTATAAAAGTTTGAAAGGCAAAACGATTAAGTTCTACATAGGGTAGATGGTACTGACAGGCAGTTAAACCCGCGTCTCCATGTTGTAAGAGCCCCTACAAACTTGGTCAATGAATATTATTGAAAGCGTCACGTGATAATTGGCTATAACGTCGAAACAATAGTCAGCTCTTGATTGTTAGTTTGGCTTCTTATGGTGGACAGGCAAACATCGATGAAATAAATTGGATTTTCAGGTAATTGTATTTAGCAATTTGAGAACCAGGAGACTCTCACTAATGTGGTCGCTGTGAGTTCAAGTCCAGCCTATGCTGGCTTCATCTCCGGCTGTGCATGGGAAGTTCTGACAGCAACCTGTGGATGGTCGTAGGTTTCCCACGGGCTCTGTCCGGTTTCCTCCCACTATAACGCTTGCCGCCATCGTATAAGTGAAACATTCTTCGGTAAGGCGTGAAACACCAAATAAATAAGTATATAAAATTTATTTGGCACTGTGACTGAGAGCCATAATGCCTACGCGTTCGGTAAGAGACTGCAATAACTTGCCAGGCCGAGCTGGCAACAAAACATTGGTTGTGAAAGATATCGCAATGTTCCATTTTTTTCATTACGGAAGTCAAATTTATCGCAATGTGCGATAAATTCCATGATGTCAGTACATCCAGCTATTGGAGACAAAAATGACCAAAACCAAACAGAGTTTAACTCTTTGGTATCTGGCGGTTTTGTTTTTTTGTTTATTTGTGTTTTTTTTGCTTTGGTTTTTTTTGGGGGGGGTTGTTTTTGGTTGTTGTTTTTTTTTCTCATTTACATGCCCCATCATGTACATTAGAACCGAGCGACATTGTTTAGTACAGATGGTACATGTACAAGAGAGCTCCTATGTTTTGTGATGTATAGCTAACGTGACAACATGGCGTCACCAAATGAATGGTTATTTAGAACATGTGCTATTTATTCTGCTACTGAGCCTAGTAGAATTTTAAACAAAATATTCTTAGGACAGGCGAGCAGTAGCAAAGCTTGTCTATATTTTGAGAAATATTGACAAAGGTTAAAGTACCACGGTTAGAAAGCTACATAATGTATTTAATATACAATTCAGTCACTGCAAAACCATAATACATTGTGACAGTCATAACAGGTTATTTTGTCATTCCATGTCCATAAAGCTGAAGTGTTATAGCGCCTTGGTGTTTAAAATAAATCCAGGCTCCCATTGTAAGCCGGTCCGCCGTCGTGGGTGATATATGCTTGAGTATAAGACGCATCGTAGAAATCATTCGGTATTTCAACATCTACAATAAGTAAGAATTAATGTCAGTGCATGTAAATGATTATTTGTCCATCAGCTGTTCAGCCGGCAGAGATGACTGTCCCTGTGGTAGAACCTCTGATCAAAGATGGACCTCTCATTGACGGGTACATTTACCAGCAGTTGGCCTTTCGCTGCAAGTTAAAAACTGTCGATGTGAGCAAGCTTTACGACATCACATGGTACATTAACGGAAATCCCGTTGCTCCTAAATTTACTTCACTGGCCGGAAGTGCATTGTCATCTTCAGACCTCTTGGAATCCCACTGGGCAACACTTCATAACCTGGGAATATTGGTAAGTATTATAGCACTCGCTGTAACGTTTTATGGAGGAAAATAATTTCGATGGCGAAACATCGTTAAACACGAGTTAAAATGAATCCTTGCTCCCAACGTAAGCCTGTCTGCAATCGTGGGTGGGATATTCTTGATTTATTTATTTGATTGGTGTCTTAATCAAAAAAAAAAATTCTACGACGGCAACCAGCATTATTGTTGGAGGAAACCAGGCAATACTTACACTTACGGCCGGAGAGGAAGCCAGCATAAGCTGGACTTGAACTCACAGCGACCGCATTGGCGAGAGTATCCAGGGTGATTACGCTACGCTAGCTCACTAACCAACTGAGTCACGAGATAAACTTGGGTATATGCCTGCCTATACATCGTTAAACACGAGTTAAAATGAATCCTTGCTTCCACTGTAAGACTGTCTGGCGTCGTGGGTGAGATAAGCTTGAGTATTAGGCTATACATCGTTAAACACGAGTTAAAATGAATCCTTGCTTCCACTGTAAGACTGCCTGGCGTCGTGGGTGAGATAAGCTTGAGTATTAGGCTATACATCGTTAAACACGAGTTAAAATGAATCCTTGCTTCCACTGTAAGACTGTCTGGCGTCGTTGGTGAGATAAGCTTGAGTATTAGGCTATACATCGTTAAACACGAGTTAAAATGAATCCTTGCTTCCACTGTAAGACTGTCTGGCGTCGTTGGTGAGATAAGCTTGAGTATTAGGCTATACATCGTTAAACACGAGTTAAAATGAATCCTTGCTTCCACTGTAAGACTGTCTGGCGTCGTTGGTGAGATAAGCTTGAGTATTAGGCTATACATCGTTAAACACGAGTTAAAATGAATCCTTGCTTCCACTGTAAGACTGTCTGGCGTCGTTGGTGAGATAAGCTTGAGTATTAGGCTATACATCGTTAAACACGAGTTAAAATGAATCCTTGCCTCCACTGTAAGACTGCCTGGCGTCGTGGGTGAGATAAGCTTGAGTATTAGGCTATACATCGTTAAACACGAGTTAAAATGAATCCTTGCTTCCACTGTAAGACTGTCTGGCGTC
The DNA here is from genome assembly GCF_032854445.1 of Liolophura sinensis. NCBI lineage: Eukaryota > Metazoa > Mollusca > Polyplacophora > Chitonida > Chitonidae > Liolophura > Liolophura sinensis. The sequence goes on along the minus strand of NC_088300.1, from coordinate 40,422,237 downwards.
GTGGGTGAGATAAGCTTGAGTATTAGGCTATACATCGTTAAACACGAGTTAAAATGAATCCTTGCTTCCACTGTAAGACTGTCTGGCGTCGTTGGTGAGATAAGCTTGAGTATTAGGCTATACATCGTTAAACCCGAAATAAAATGAATCTTTGCTGTCACCGTAAGGCTGTCTGCCGTCGTGGGTGATATATTCTTGAGTATAAGTCTATGTAGCGTTCAACAAGAGTCAGAAAGTGAATTAAAGGAATTCTGCTCTGCAGTTGCTGATGCATAGTTGTCAAAAGTTGACTTTTACCTGCACTGATGTGTTTTACCTTTCTAGTATAATACTTAATTTTCGAGTTAAGTCATTACTGCAACCGTTAAATTGTATTGTTTGGAAACAACGCCGCCGCTTTGCAACTCGGTAAACCCACTTCCTTGTTTTTCAACATGACAGTGCTACATTTCTGCTGGACAATGAGCATTATTTATGCAATAGTGGGACACTCATACCCATTCAAGTTCAGTATTTATTTTTTATTTGCTTATTTAGTTGTTTGGGGGTTTTTTTGCGCTACACGTTAAAATATTTGACTTCTACGACAGGGAAGAACTTGTGGGTAAGAGGATTAATCTAACCATACCATTCTGTGTACAACGCAGCCGCTAAACAGATATTTCCAGCTTTTGTACAAATAGTAAAAATGTCAGTTTGAAAGAAAAATCATTTAGTATCCTAAAGGTAACATAAGGTAATAAGGTATCCAACTAATTGCGTATCAACTATTTTAGTAACATCCTACCCAAAGTAGTTTGGTTATTTATAATTTTATGAATCATAGAAACAAATATCCGTCTGTTTTAGTAAGCATGAGCCGAGTGGCAACTAATAAATAGTTTGTCTGTTTATAGTAATGATGAGGACACACAATTCCTTCAATTTCTTTTGTGGAATACAGTTTGTCTTGAACTGCCGATACCTGGATCCCGTATGACCAGTATCGCATTACATATATACCGTGTGAGCTGTGAAAGATGTATCTGGCATTGATCTCAATCACGCTTAACGCACATGGTCAGCGATACTTCTTCATGGAAATACGCTTATAATGCACATACTTTATGGAGTGCGCTTATAGCACACCTGCATAATGATATTCCTTTACGTAGCCCGCTTTAAGACACACCTGCTCAATAACAGTTCTTCATGTAAAACGTCATGGAATCCTCTTAATACACCTCTTCGATGATAAACCTTCATGAATTCGCCTTATTTTAACACAAATTCTCAATCGTCTTTTGGAACAAACTTCCACAGTGATATCCCTTCGTAGATCTCGGTCGTTTATGAAACGTTGTACTCTTTCATAAAACCCTATTTTTAACACAATGTTTCAATCATCGTCCTTTCTGGACCACGTTTAACACATATCTTCAATGATCCTGCTTTATGGCATCCCCTTGAAACACACCTCCTCATTGATACTCCTTCATGGTATCCCCTTGAAACATACCTCCTCAATGATCCTGCTTTATGACATCCCCTTGAAACATACCTCGTCAATGATACTCCTTCATGGTATCCCCTTGAAACATACCTCCGCAGTGATCCTGCTTTATGGCATCCCATTGAAACATATCTCTTCAATGATCCTGCTTTATGGTATCTCCTGGAAACACACCTCATCAATGATACTCTTTCATGGCATTCTCTTGAAACATACATCCTCAATGATCCTGCTTTATGGTATCCTCTTGAAACACGCTTCCTCAATGATACTCTTTCACTCACGGTAAAAAACTTCAATTACACTTCTTCAATCCACTGGTAACACTCAACTTGCTTGATAATACCTCGTAAAATCCACTTGTAGTACACATCTTTAATGATACTCCTTTATGACAACCACTTAAAAATCCTTCAGTGATACTGATTTAGGTAACCCGCACATAATATTACACATCGTCAAAGAAACCCCATTAAAAATTCTCCTATAGTACGCCTCCTCAGCTATATGCTTTATGAAAACACTTATAACAAACCTTCTCAACGATATACTCCTTCATGGAAACGCTTAAAACACACCTCCTAATCGACAGACTTCTTCATGGAAACTCTTATAACACCCCTCCTCAACAATATACTCCTTCATGGAAACGCTTAAAACACACCTCCTAATCGACAGACTTCTTCATGGAAACTCTTATAACACTCCTCCTCAACAATATACTCCTTCATGGAAACGCTTATAACACGCCTCCTAAACGATATAACCCTTCATGGAAACGCTTACAACACACCTCCTCAACGACATACGCCTTCATGGAATCGCTTATAACACCCCTCCTTATCGATATACTTCTTGATCGAAACGCTAATAAGACACCTCCTCAACAATATACTCCTTCATGGAAACGCTTATAACACACCTCCTCAACAATATACTCCTTCATGGAAACGCTTACAACACTCCTCCTCAACAATATACTCCTTCATGGAAACGCTTACAACACACCTCCTCAACGTTATACGCCTTCGTGGAAACGCTTATAACACGCATCCCCAACGATATACGCCTTCATGGAAACGGTCATAACACGCCTCCTCAACGATATACTCCTTCAAGGAAACTCCTATAACACACCTCCTAAACGATGTACTCCTTCATGGAAACGCTTAAAGCACACCTCCTCAACGTTAGTCTCCATCATGGAAAGGCTTAAACAGCACCTCCTCAACAATATACTCCCTTATAAAACGCTTATAACACGCCTCCTCAACGATTCACTCCTTCGTGGAAACGCTTAAACCACACCTCTTCAACAATATACTCCCTTATGGAAACGCTTATAACACAACTCCTCAACGATGTACTCCTTCATGGAAACAATTCCAACACACCTACTCAACAATATTCTTCTTCAGGGAAACGCTTAAAACGCACCTCTTAAACAATATACTCCCTTATGGAAACGCTTATAACACACCTCAACGATATACTCCTTCATCGAAACGATATACGCCAACATGAAAACGCTTACAACACGCCTCCTCAACCATATACTCCTTCATGGAAACGCTCATAACACACTTCCTAAACGATATACTTCGTCATTGAAACGCTTACAACACACATCCTCAACGATATACGCCTACATGGAAACGCTTACAACACGCTCCCTCAACGATATACTCCTTCATGGAAACGCTTATAACACACATCCTCAATGACATACGCCTTTATGGAAATGCTTATAACACGCATCTCCAACGATATACGCCTTCATGAAAAGGGTTATAACACTCCTCCTCAAAGATATACTCCTTAAAGGAAATTCCTATAACACACCTCCTAAACGATGTACTCCTTCATTGAAATGCTTATAACACATCTCTTCAACAATATACTCCTTCATGGAAACCCTTAAACCACACCTCCTCAACAATATACTCCTTCATGGAAACGCTTCCAACACACCTACTCAACAATATTCTTCTCCAGGGAAACGCTTAAAACGCACCTCTTAAACAATATACTCTCTTATGGAAACTCTTATAGCACACCTCCTCAACGATATACGCCTTCATGGATAAGCTTAGAACACACCTTCTCAACGATATACTTCGTCATTGAAACGCTTACAACACACATCCTCAACGATATACGCCTACATGGAAACGCTTACAACACGCTGCCTCAACGATATACTCCTTCATGAAAACGCCTATAACACACATCCTCAATGATATAACCCTTCATGGAAACGTTTCTAACACACCTCCTCAACGATATACTTCTTCATGGAAACGCTTTCAACACACCTACTCAACAATATTCTTCTTCAGGGAAACGCTTAAAACGCACCTCTTAAACAGTATACTCCCTTATGGAAACGCTTATAACACACCTTCTCAACGATATACTCCTTCATGGAAAGGCTTAAAACGTGCATCCTTAAAATATACTCCTTCATGGAAACGCTCAGGACACACTTCCTAAACGATATACTTCTTCATTAAAACGCTTATAATACACCTCCTCAACGACATATTTCTTTATAAAAGCGCTTAAACCACACCTCCCTAACGATTTACACCTTTATGGAAACCCATATGGAGACCTCCTCAGCGATATACTCTTTTATGGAAACGCTTAAAGCACACCTCCTCAACGATATACTTTTTCATGTAAACGGTTATATTTATTGATTTATTTAACTGGTGTTTTACACCGTTCTCGAGAATATTTTACTTGTAAGACGGCGGCCAGCATTATGGTGGGTAGAAACCCAGCAGAGCCTGGGAGAAAGGTTGCTGGCAGACATTTCCACATACGACCGGAGAGAAAGCCAGCGTGAGCTGGACTTGAACTCACAGCGTTCGCACTGGTGAGAGACTCCTGCTTCAATACGCTGCGCTAGCACACTAACCAACGGAGCCAGAAACGCTTACAATACACCTCCTCAACGGTATACGCCTACATGGAAACGCTTATAACACACCTCCTCAACGATATACTTCTTCATGGAAACGCTTAAAGCACACCTCCTCAACGATATAGTCATTCATGGAAACGCTTACAACACATCTCCTAAACGATATACGTATTCATTGAAACGCTTATAACACACCTCCTCAATGATACACTCCTTAATGGAAACGCTTCCAACACACCTACTCAACGATATACTCCTTCATGGAAACGCTTATAGCACACCTCCTCAACGATATAGTCCTTCATGAAAACGCTTATAACACATCTCCTCAACGATATACTCCTACATAGAAAAGCTTATAACACACCTCCTCAACGATATACTCCTTCATGGAAATGCTTATAACACATATCCCCAACGATATACTCCTTAATGGAAACGCTTATAGCACACCTCCCCAACGATATAGTCCTTCATGGAAACGCTTCTAACACACCTCCTTAATGATATACTCCTTCAATGAAATACTTATAACGCCTCCTCAACAATATACTCCTTCAAGGAAACTCATATAACACACCTCCTCAACGCTATACTCCTTCATGGAAACGCTTAAAGCACACCTCCTCAACGATTTACGCCTTCATGCAACACGCTTACAACACACCTCCTCAACGATATACTTCATGGAAATGCTTATAACAGGCATCCCCAACGATATACTCCTTCATGGAAACGCTTACAACACGCCTCCTCAACGTTAGTCTCCAATATGGAAACGCTTAAAAGCACCTCTTTAACAATATACTCCTTTATAGAAACGCTTATAACAAACCTCCTCCAAGATATACGCCTTTATGGAAACCCATATGGAGACCTCCTCAGCGATATACTCCTTTATGGACACGCTTAAAGCACACCTCCTCAACGATATATTTCTTCGTGTAAACGGTTATATTTATTTATTTAATTGGTGTTTTACGAATTTCTCTAAAATATTTCACTTATACGACGACGGCCAGCATTATGGTGGAAACCGGGCAGAGCCCGGGGGAAATTCACGACCATCCACAGGTTTCTGGCAGACATTCCCACGTACGACCGGAGAGGAAGCCAGCGTGAGCTGGACTTGAACCCACAGCGATCGCACTGGTGAGAGACTCCTGCGTCATTACACTGCGCTAGCACGCTAACCAACTGAACCAGAAACGCTTATAACACGCCTCCTCAACAATATCCTTCATGAAAACGCTTATAACACACCTCCTCAACGATATACTTCTTCATGGAAACGCTTAAAGCACACCTCCTCAACGATATAATCATTCATGGAAACGCTTATAACACGTCTCCTCAACGATATATTTCTTCATGGAAGCCCTTATAATACACCTCCTTAATGGAAACGCCCATAACACACATCCTCAACGATATATTCCTTCATGGAAGCCCTTATAACACACCTCATTAACGATATACTCCTTCATGGAAACGCTTATAACACACATCTTCCTCAATGATATACGTATCCATTGAAAAGCTTATAACAAACATCCTCAGCGATATATTCCTTCATGGAAACGCTTATAACACACCTCCTTAACGATATACTCCTGCATGGCAACGCTTATAACACACATCCTCAACAATATACTCCTTCATGGAAACGCTTATAACACACATCCTCAACAATATACTCCTTCGTGGAAACGCTTATAACACGCCTCCCCAACGATATACTCCTTCATGGAAACGCTTATAACACACATCCTCAACGATATACTCCTTCGTGGAAACGCTTACAACACACCTCCTGAACGATTTACGCCTACATGGAAACGCTTATAACACCTCCTCAACGATATACTTCTTTATGGAAACGCTTATAACACATCTCCTGAGTACATGTACCCCTTTACAGAATCTGCTTACCAAAAACATACTACCCTACGGAATCCCCTTTTAACACCCATCCGAAGGGATTATTGACTGCACTTATGAAACACGTCTTCAAGGATACACCTTCATGACTTAATAATTAATCGGGTTAATAATCATATTCCCAGTGATACCGTTTTGTGGAACATGCGCAAAACGCAATGGCACCTGTGTACAAATTTTTGTATCTGGGTGTCTTGTGAAACATATCAAACATAAGTGTCTACGAAAAAGATGTTTACCAACTTGGTAAAAGTTTTCCGAATTCGCAATCACTATGCCTTCTGTGTTATCAGGTAAAATGTTCTGCCGTAGTGCGCAATGCCGCTCAGTGTCCGCCCATCTCTGCTGGATACAGCCCTAGCTTTTATGCAGGGGTTAAGGTAAGGTTACATTATCATAGTTACATTGTTACTTAAACGAGACCTGTTTGCAAGCGTTGGTGGTCTCTTATAAAGGTATTACATGTCCGTGTGTGACTCGAGTTTATTACTTATTTCAGGAAATAAAGTTAAAGTGAAAGACAACTCAAAAGCATTGAATGTTCAGCAATGATGCTAATAATATGTGCCTTTTATTTCACGTATCTGAAGTAAAATTTTGAATATTTTTAAGGTGTCACATACCGATGTGACACTTCCAGAAGGAGAAGCAGGATATAGTGTCACCTATTCGCTGACGGTACCGATAGCGTGTCGCTATCAGCTGGGATCAGCCGTAGAGCCTTGTGGGCTGAGGATGGAACCGTCGGCCCAAGCTGCACACATCACTTGCCCAAATCTTTTACAAGGTGTTGGTGTGTCCAGTGATGTTTTGTTTACATGTCCGTTTGTGATAGAATCCACTAGTTGGAACAAACCCAAGAGTTTGGGGCTAGTCGGCGTCTTCCGGTCTACCTCTCAGACGAGATGGGCTCGTGTTGACGTAAAGGTCCGGAATAGCTGGAACGACAACGTACACAACAATATCTGGAATCAAATGGAAGTCCCTTCTGTTCAGGTAATTTGATGTAGTAGACGTGGTAACTCTCTGACACTGTTAGCTCGGGTGTGTCTGTTATATCTGCACTGTTAGCTTAGTGTCAAGAGTTCGATATATACCAACATGTAGGGTGCATTTCCATTCCATTTAAAGCTGTCAGTGGCACCCAGTCTCTGAGCCTATTATACTGAAATTCAAGCAAGAATTTATTAAGACTGATGTGTTTAAAACGAGTATAAAGTTAACTGTGAAAGTCTGTATTTCTACAGTTAGTCAGAATCATAGTTTCCATCGACCCATTCCAAAATAACTATAAATACATGCATAATTTGGGAAAAACATTCTCTTTATTGCTTAGGTTCAAATTCTGGGCTCGGGACATCAAATACAGGGAACAGCCTGCAAAGCCACAAGTGACATGAAAATACGAACTTTTGATGGCAGGTAAAAGTTGCAATTTCACTTTGTAAATAATCAAGGGGTTAAATAGAGGATATATTATTGGTGAAACATTAAAACAAAGGACCTAATATCTTAAAAATTGGCGGGTTGTTAATAAACAGTCATCTGTTCTGTATTGTTATCATTCACTGATCGTCTGTCCTATAGGCTTCATCTCGAAATGGTACCTGTACATGGAGAACAACCGTTGGCTTATCTTTACATGTTAAGTCATCAAACATAAGCGAAGTTGTGTGACTAAAAGTATATATACTCAGTCAGTTCAACTAAATGACCATGTAGGTTTAAACAAAGGCCTAAACTATTTGATGTATAGTAAATCATTTTCTGTACAGTGATTTTGAGGTTGATGAAGCGCATTTAACACATGTATTGTAAAGTTTTTTATCTTTCAGTTACTATGGCAACTCCCTAGTCGGAGAGTTTATAATGTACCAGCACCACGTATTTCCTGCCTCTGTGAGTACATAGGTTATGTGTTTTTAAATTCATGTTCCACAAAATATTCCTGATCCAGCATCTTGATCCATAAATGAGCATGACGTGCATGGCGAATTGAAATTTCACCTACTTTGCGCTTTGGTATATGTCTATAGAATCACTCTCTTTTCACTGAAATTTGAACTCCATCCTCGACTCAGTTTGCTACACCCATGTAGCCTTTACTTTAGTCTATTTCATTTAGCGAATCGCCTATATTCAACTGTGTGTAAAATCAGTCATACTCCCTACCAAAATTTCGTTTGACACACAGAACAACACAATCTCTACACATTGATACGTTGGAAGTTAATATTTTTGCAAGGAAGTTGGAACACTTTTTCTTATTCATAAGGTTCAAATGTTTTGTTTCGACACCAAGAACCCATTTCCTGGGGTGACGTCAGAATTATTAAAAAAAAAACAGTTGCCTGTTGGATATTGGGCGGAGTTCAACCTGTTTGGAGGGAGGTCGACACCAATTGCCTAAACTGCTATGGACGCAGCTCTAAACTCTGTTACTAACACTGCCATATTTGAAAGTGTTTATACGTCTTAGTGTCATATAACTGTAATAATTGTATTTTATTTTATCTTGTTAAGAAATGAAAGCGATGAAGTGTATTAGCAGAGACAGTAGTGTTCGTTCTAATCGTTTGTTGATGAAGTCATTGTAAAGCAAATTACACTACACGCCCATTGTCAAGCGTGCAACTTGCTTTTGAATAATTATGACATCACCCAAGGCAATGAATTCTTGGTGTCGAAACAAAGCATATGGTGTTTAACATTATGAATTGGAAAAAGTATTCTAACTGCATTTTCTTTGTAGTAATATGAACGTCCAACATTTGTAGATCTTGGGTTGTTAGGTGTCACTGAATAAAGGTAATTTTGGTAGAGACTGATTTTACAGACAGCTGAATATAGGCGACTCGCTAAAAAAATGGATTTTTAGTAGCACTATGGGTAGGATTACTAAATAGAGTTAGACTCATAGCATTAAAGTCCAACTAGTGTTAGCACTCAGCCCTAATATTTAAAAGTAAAGGCTAATTTTCAGTTTGTCATGAAAGTCTAGGACAACTCTAAATATTAAAATGCAAATACTTAAATTAATTCAAAATTTTAGTTTTGAAATTATTCAAGTGTTGAAATTAAGAAAGTCTGGACAGCTTCTTGAACCCGGGGCCAGGATTACCACTACAGGCATCATTGCTATGACCCTTCAACTCTAAACATCTACATCATATCGCCTTTTCTTTACGTTTGAAGGCTGGAGTTTGCTCTGTTTTAGGTGCACGTTTTAGTGGAGCCATGTCGCCAGTCTGCCAGCCTGACGTGCCTCTGTGCTGTAGTCGTCCGCTCAGGAGAGGACAGGTTCATCGTAAGTGGTTGTGGTTTACCGGCTAACCAGTCCGAATATTACAGAACCAGTAGACTGGGATGTGATCAAGGTGCCTTCCATATCACTCAAGTGGATGCTGCAGTCAGTTATAAGGTGAATCATGCCATTTTTACCTGTGCTTTCAACACAATACATTGTTCACTTTCCTACCATTTTGTATAAAGTAATGTAGATTGATTAATTCTTTAGTTGGTATGAATGTTTCACACGTAATTTTGTTTATTGCTCAAAATAATAATGTCCGGCAATAGCATACACATGAACCAAGCCTTGTGCGTAATCCAAATTAATGCCGCGTTCGTAAACGCATTGACTGTGGTGAACGTATAAATGCCGCTTACGTAAACCAAATGATTGTCGCTTACGTAAATCAAATGATTGTCGCTTACGTAAATCAAATGATTGTCGCACACGTAAACCAAATGATTGTTAAGCATGTAAACCAAATCATTGTCGTGCAAGTAAACCAAATGGTAGAAGTGCAAGTAAACCAAATGGTAGAAGTGCACGTAAACCAATTGTTGCAACCAACCTTTTGATATCAATTCGGAAATGCATGCACATTTCAAATTATGTTTTATCTTCCAAGCAGGTCAGACTCCCAACAGCTTCCGAAATTTCGATAAGGAAAGATTCTTACAATTACCTAATGATTGAGATAACCTCCTCCGTTTTGGACAAGGATCAGGTCGGAGGTTTGTGCGGCAGATTTGACGGCTTACAGCAAAATGATTTCACCCTAGCAGATGGCCATGCAGCCTTGACAGCCACAAACGATTTCCTAGAGGCCTGGCGGTAAGCATGTGCTAAGGCGGTATTATCACAAGCTGACGGACGGACAGGGTAACTGTTTTTTACGCTATAACCAGAAAAATTAGTGGTAAAAAGTCCGGACATGCACAAGTATTGCCCATCCTACGCGCATCTTGATCGGATGGCAGATCATACGGCCATGATGGGCGGCTCGTGCGCGGATGTTGACACCATCCTGATCGCATCTTACGCGGATCCTGATCGGCCGGCTCATGTTGTTTCATACCTAATGTGTCCTCGTCGTCATGTGACTGAAAAATAGTCAAGTTGGACGTAAAGCCGCAAGCATACATGCATATAGTCACAGTAGTGGATGGTCAGTATCATTTGCCGAATTCTTATTCATTTCAAGCTAGTAAAGAGGCGAACTTGCCCAATGTATTGGCTTTTGATTTTGCTTTCCCGTTACTAGACGAAGTTTATTAGTGTCAGTGATGCGATGGAAACCCTCACAAGCATACTATATGGATTTCGTCCCAAATTAAAGCACTTCAGAACTCCTCCTTTTTTGCCATACTAGGAGAGTTCCACGTGTTTCTGTTAATCTAGGTGTCGGCATAATTTGACATATGACACTCTGTCTAGCGACGTGGTTGCTCATGGAAATTTAAAATCCTCACAGCCTTCCTGGGCTACCTGAGTTGATATTAATTATGGCCTAAAGCTGTACTAGAATTATCATTATGCCTGTGTTCTATATATGATAATCTTGCGTTCATTCTGTATGAGTGAATCGCATGCAGCTGTTCTGTATATCCTTTCTTACTTTACATTTTGTAGAACCTGCATCCACTGATACCGTCGTGGCGAAATGTACGGACAGCAGTATGGTTTCCAAATTTTTATGTTTTTGGCGATGTGGTCTCCGTTTATGATTTCAGTCTATGTCCACTTTGTTGTACGGTATTAATGTAGAAGTAGGATTTGTTGTACGTGTGCGCTTTTCTTACTTCCATACATTCAGTGTTTCCCCAAACAACAGTTTGTACGGAGACGGCCTCCCACCTGTAGAGGAGAGCTCTGTGCGGCAGTTTTGTTGGTGTGACATACAAGTCGACCCTGTCACTACGGCCAAATTGGAGATGACAACGTGCTCTCAAGTGCCACCCTTCTGGAAGTGTGAACTTCCGGGCGAGTACAGCACGTTGTCGACTACTGGCAGCTGTAGACGAAGACGAAAGAGACAGGACGCGTTTATAGCCGACGCAACTCTCACAGATTTACCACCGTTCATGTATGATCCTGACTATGTGCCCTTGGTAAGCGTCCTACATTTTGCATCTTTTAAACATCACTCCAATAATCTTTGACAAAACTTCAGATTTCTGCGAATTATTTTATTTTTCAATTATTTAATTTGTTTGAAGCGAATACACGTAAGTGTTGCTCATACTTTTCAAAACGTGCTTTCCCTTCAGTGGTACTTTTTTACATAGAAATGCATTCATATGCCAGGACAATCCAAACGTGATAAAAGAGTATTCATTCGCCACACCTCATGAAGGAGTTTTGTTTTGACTAGCTGTGTAAAGGACGTGTATAAAGAACCACATTTGTCAACAAAACTAATCAAAAGACGTTTACACAGTTTATGATAAATCGTTAAAACCCAACATCCAATAGTCAATGTTCTTAAAACTAGAATATTTTGTTTTCTAAGTGATGCCAGAATATTCGATGTTACTGTAACATGGCATTATACTGTAGTGTCAGAACACAACACCCGACTGCAACAACAAAATTATTATCTGGGAATAATAAAACAAATGCGTCATGTATAAGGGAATTGTTTTTTCTAACAGCATCACCTATTCCGCAAGTACTCGGAAAATAAAGTTTAATTTAAGTTAGCGAAATTCGATGCGCATTTAACGGTGTCTAAATAAACGTTTTGAGTATGTAACCAGAATTTTTAAACGGCACTCAGAAAATTCATTTGTTAATTTTAACAGAAGGTCTGTTGTCTGAATGATGCTAGAGTGTATTGTGTTATTACAACACAGTATTGTGTTATTACAACACAGTATTGTGTTATTATAACATAATACTGTTATATTCAACTGAATATCCTGTTAGTTTAATAGAATCATTGTGTTGAATTAATAGAATAAATGTTATTTTTAACAACAGAATACATTCTAGCATCACTCAGACAACAGACATTCTGTTAAAACAGATTATTTTTTGAGTGAAGTAAATTTTAAATATAGGTCATAACGTATTTCTCTCACTTGGCATCAACAGCTCCCAAGTTGGAGGAATGGATGGTCCGAGGACAAGGCATCTGAGTTCTGTAGAACTTTCTTCAACAGTACCGAAGTGTATGACAGATGCAGTAAGATCGTGCAGGCGGATGCAAGTTTTGCCTTCTATGTCTGTGTGCAAGATATCCTGGTAAGTTACCAAAAGTAAGAACAAGTACTTTTGTAATCATCTGATCAATTATTGATTCATCATTTGAAAGAAGATGGTGATTTGTCACATGGGACTGTCGGAAACTGGTGGGTTGTATTATGTAACTTAAACCCATTGTTATATAACAGGGACGAATTTAAGCATAAAACAGTGATGTAGTTTTATACTAATATTTCAAACTGAAAAATACAGGTCGATCATGTGAAGAACACAATAGACCATAGAGTGGAATGCTTTCTTTTGGTATGAGTAAGAAAGCAGCTTGCTCTATTTTCTACATATAACTTCATTTCTGCAGTATGAACCGTTGAGAATTGCGAATGTTTTATATTACACGGTCATACTGTTGATGGTGCGAATGTTGCATTGTGGGAATCTCGTGGAGCGGACAGTTTACACCTGTGACGGATTAATTCGCCTAAATTACATTTTTCGAAAAGTATAACCCTAGGGCGATTAGTAAGGGATGTAAGGGATGAAATGCAATCAATAAAAATATGTACTTAAAGGAATAAAGCAGGAAAGTCTGCAGGAATCCGCCACAGTAAGGGTGGAGGCATGGTTTCAGTCGTCAGTCGAAGCAGTGGATATCAACAGTGATCAGGCAGAATAATGGCAGAAGGCATAGCTTCTGTGGTCAGTCGGAATGGAGGGTATCAAGAATGATCAGCTAGAATAGTTACGGAGGGCATGGCTTCAGTGGTCAGTCGAAGCAGTCCATATTAACAGCGATCAGCCAGCGGTGGAGATCAACAGTGATCAGCTAGAATAATAGTGGAGGGCATGACTTCAGTGAATGGAGGATATTAAGAACGGTCAGCGAGAGTAATAAAGGAAGAGAGCATGGCTTCAGCCAACAGTCTTTTGGAAAACCCATGCTTTGCATCGTTTACAAGTTTTTTATTACATTGTTCTTTGGTTAGAGATTGCGTCAAGTCTGAGCACCATATAGCTCTACCTTTGAACCATTGACTGGGGAGGAAGTCTTCCACCGTGCGCTTTTACAGACTAAGGCATCCTGTTAATGGTTGCATTTTTTCCTCTGGCTAAGTATACAGCAGTTCAGGGTAGACTGTCTCAGGTTATGTTTTGCTTTTTCTGTGTGAAATACGTTTATTTGACATGGACATCTGTGTTTATATCAGATCAGCGGAAGTAGCCAATGGGCGGCAGTAGCTCTTCAGGTGTACAAAGACGAGTGTGGAGAAACGTTGGTCCAGCACGCTTCCTCTCTCAACTCGTCATCAGATGTTGGCCAGTTGACAGGAATTTTAGATCTGATTTGCCCTAACAATTGTTCCTCCAGCGGGATCTGTGAGAAGGGTAAGCTAATGACTAGCGGTCCTTAAACAATATTGTTTGTTTATTTATTTATTTGATTGGTATTTTACGCCGTACTCAAGAATATTTCACTTATACGACGGCGGCCAGCATTATGGTGGGTGGAAACCGGGCAGAGCCTGGGGGAAACCCACGACCATCCGCAGGTTGCTGTCAGACCTTCTCACGTACGGCCGGAGAGAAAGCCAGCATGAGCTGCTCTTGAACTCACAGCAACCGCATTGGTGAGAGGCTTCTGGGTAACTACCCGACTGAGTAAACAATATTACAACGGAACTCTAACAATGTTTCAGTAAAACGCCATACTTGGACCTCTATCAGGATTTCCTTGCTTTGTGCAATTCGGAGCGATCCGAATCAAAGGTACTGTGTTGAACTGAGTGTAACAGGCTTGGAACTCGGATTTTGGATTTTGATATTTTACACACATACACATTAAAAAGTGAATTTTCCACTAACCAACCTAATGTATGAACATTTTGGAGGTCAAGTGCATTCCAATATTTTGTCGTCCAATTTGAGCTTGCGTGGAGGGTGAAAATGTGTGTCATACGTGACAAGTTCTCCAGTTACTTGCCAAAAGCAGGCCTCTTACTCCTGGCACTTCGTTTTTTCAATCTACAGATCTGACCGCCCTCACATATATTTATTTACTTCTTTGTTGTTTAAAGATAAAGAAACCAAGATTTTTTTCAACCGAGTAAAATGGTTTAAAAACCGCAGATTATACTATAGTTCTTAGTTCTAGGGGGCCTCGTAGACGTCATATACATATTTTTGGCTTGAAATACCAATAGTGTGTGAAGTGGTAAAAATATGATGTGACCTTACTGATCCTAATATTGCCAGAAATGGCTGCCGTAGAATTCAAACTGTAAAATGTATTTTACTAGGTTTAAAAAAGTATAAATATAAATTCGGCTATTTTTGTGGACAGTGTTTTATGGTTTGTCATCTGACATATACTTCACCTTGGTGTTTTCGCTACCGTCCTATATGGAAAATTCCTCCCCGGCCCTACTTGGGAAGGTCCTGCAGCAACTTGCGGGTGGTCGTCGGTTTCCCCTGGGTTTTGCCCAGTTTCCTCCCACCATAATGCTGGCCGCCGTCGTAAAATTGAAATATTCTTGAGTACGGCGTAAAACACCAATCAAATAAGTAAATAAATATGTAAAAAAAAAATAATTCGCGAGTACGGCTTTAACCACTAGTAAAAAAAAATGAATAATAATTTGTGGAAAACCTGATAGAGAATTGCTGATTACTTGATTGCTCTGAACTGTCAGTCATTGTCACACTGACGCTGTACAATTGAATGCAGGAATATGTCGGTGCGAGTCTGGATTTGCTGGTCATGACTGCTCTGTGGATATCACACTGGCACCACACCAGCTGCTGGTTTCCGGAGGAGGATATTGTGACTTGGCCTCTAGGCCGTGTCATGCTGTCAAGGTCTATGGAAATGCCTTCGTAAAGAGTAGCAAACTGAAATGTAAATTCCACTGGGTTCAGGTAAGCCATTACATAAACGCTCGCTGTTTGATTGTGCATTTTTTTGTGCTAATGTATATAAGTGTAGAGATTAGCTCGTCGTGAAATACTGTAAACCTACGGTAAATATGTTTCAAGCAAGATATACAAATTGCATATAGTGTTTATTCAAGACTTACCTGGAATATCGCTCACAGTAATGTTTTTGGAAAATAAATAACTGGACTGTATTATCTACAGGTTACACATAACGGGAGTAGTTTAATGACTGAGGAGGAGTACAGACTGGCGACGTATATCAGCAGCCGCCAGGTTGTCTGCCCCTTACCACCAGACGGAGCAATCAGCTACGAGGACACGCCTACGTTACTCGGGTACAAGCTCTCAATAAGTAATAATGGAGAAGATTTCGGGGACGATGCTCTCGTCATTGTGTACGACTCGACTTGTTTCCAGTGTGCACCTAGCGGCCAGGGTATGATGTGTCAGTTAAAAGTAAGTTTAATAATAGTGTGTACACATTTGTTAAATCAGTATGGCTGGTAACCATCAAAGTCAACAATTGTGCAACTCGTAGATTAATAAAAAAAAATAATGCCTTGGACGACGGCAAGGAAGTGTTTTTGGATACATCCAAGGCTTTTGGTCAAAGTGGGAACAAAGCCACACTCGCTGATTAAATTTTACTTGGAATAAAAGGTACAACGATCAACTGAGTTGCAGATTACTTAAAACATCGACAACAAAGAAATGTACCAAACGGCTTCCAGATACTTAGATCTTAGGATTCGGTTTAGCGTCTTTTATAGTTCCTTGTCTAGGTTAACGATCTTACAAACGAAACTACTAATAATATGAAGTTATTTACTGCCAACACCTTTCTGTACGTTCTTGCCGAGCAACATACACAGCCAAACATATATTATGCGTTTAGAAATGATGACTTTGAACAAATTGATTTTTGGGGCTAAAACTTGGCCAGTTGACATCCATGCGACAGGGACTGTAACGCTTAATGTTTCGAGACGCAGACAGCCATCGCACATAGCATTTCGGATTTTCAGGAGAAAACATAACCCGATCTACATCGCATAAGCAGTTAAGTAATTTCCGATAACACTGGAAACTGGACTTGACATATGAACAACCTTGTAGAAGCTGCCAATAATAATAAAAACTTATTAAATGGCTGTAGAATAATATTTTATATGACAATACCACCAGTATGATATTATGTTGGCACTCGATGGTCAGATATAATCTTGTTAAACTAAGAAATGGATGTAATTGGCTCAATGGCTTATCCTAACTCTACAATGCGTTCTATGTGGGCCTTTCGGAACAGCCGCCATTATTTTCATGTACATGTACTACGCCCAAAAAGTCAATTTCAACAGAAAAGTGTGTTACCTGGGTGATGTTAGAATGTATTCCGCTATTGCAACAGATTATTTTGGTAAATATAACCCACATATTCTATTCATTCAACATAAAGTTTCTATTAAACTAACAAGATATTATGTTGAACATAACACAGTACTAAGTTATAATAACAGAACATACTCTAGCATCAGACGTTCTGTTGAAGTTACCATATTAATTTTGTTAGTGTAGGGTGTAGCAGATAAATTGTTCAGAGAAATAACATGTTTAATGAAAGCAGATGACTGGATTATAAGGATAAAGTCCCAGCTATCATTCTCCTGTATGGCTGTAGTTCTTTACCGGCCAAACTAAATGTAACAGTTTGTTTAGACGTTTACCATTACATTAGTTACATCAAACTATTCTAGTGCATCATCATGTGTAAAGCTCTACTGATTTCGTTTTCTCATGTGTATGTTAGATTACTACTAACACTTGTCGATGAGACAACGTATAGCACACCAGGAAGGCCACTGAGCTATATATGGGTGCCTTCGTGACCTGGTAGTTAGCAAGTCCCTTCCTCACAATGACACAGGAGCCTTTCACCAAAAAAATAAGTATATAAAATTACAATCTACTTATTTACATATAACATAGTTCGTTGTTTCAAACAGACTAAAAATGTCGGCTTCTTAGCAGACATAATGATGTATACATTACTCTGAATGTTACGTGTTATAAGCCTATGGTTTACTGTGTATGCAAAAGGAAAAATTGTGTTAAATAAGATTTATGCAGTTTGAACCCGGTACGATCAATCATTGTCAACTGATTTTTGTAAAAGTTATTTTGTTATCAATTGGCAGGCTGGTGTAGTCGTTAATCGGTACTTCACATTCTTCTACTGATCAGAACTGCGGAAAAGTTCTGTAATTCGTACTGCTGAATAAGTACTAGATGGTATTTTCGAACTAGAAGAAAAGCTGTGGTTGTTCATGAACAATATTATTATTTTCATGTAAATCTACAACAATCAAGATATGTTCTCGTTCACAGGATAGCTATTGCTTCATTGATGGCAAGTGCGTGAGGGAAGGTACGAGCCGTTCAGGAAGCCCCTGTAGTACGTGTAGCCCGGACAATTCAACTATTTCGTGGACATCAAACGGTATATGTAATCACAAGAACCCTAGATCTATATCCAAGGTCATTCTGTCTTGTGTGTTTTCCCTTAGGTTAATGTCATTTATCGTCTGAATACATGTAGTACACACACAATATATAGCGCCTTGGTTTCTTATCACTGCTGTCCAAAACACATGCATGGAAACCAGTCGTCAAGGCAGCCTGACCTTAACACAGCGGAGAACAAACTGTATGTGGCCGCTGACAGCCAGTGGGTAGACCTCCAACGTGCCACGTGATAAGATTTATCTATTTATTTGATAGGTGTTTACGCCGTACTTAAGAATATTTCACACATTCGACCGCGGTCAGCATTATGATGGTAGGAGTCCGAACAGAGCGAAATCAGTCTATAATGAACTAGTTCTGCTTTCTTTTAAGCTGTAGGGGAGGGTAAAGATCAGAGAATAAAGATGAGATACAAGTTGCTTGCTTAACTCTCAGATCAGAGATGGGCCTAACACAAGATCAAACAAAGAAACACGAAGACGCGTGAATAAGTTCAATACATATTTATGAGCAAAATAGACTAGTATTACAAATGACAATAATATACAAAATAATACAAGTAATTACAAAAATATATAGTCTCTTATTGATGATAGTGTCCAAATCCGGGTGGATCGAGTCAGTCCGTGTGAATATAGAATTAGGGAAAACAGTTAAGAGAATGACTATCCAATAAGTGACAAGAGGCAGTGCGCACGGCACGCTGACGATGGTTTATTCCCCAACTGCCTGTGAAGGTGTAACTTCTCAGGACGGACTTGTTGACAGTAGTGTCTGTGGTGCCGAGTTGGCATTGTATGTTTCACTCCTCGGAAATATACACATTCACTTTCAGGGTAAACTGGGATGAAATGTACGTAATCGTACAAAGAGACTTGAGCGATACAAGCTCCAAAATAATGTGTCAAAATAAAAGCAGGTGGCGAAACACAAGCTCACAAAGTGTTACGTACAGAAAGGAGTACAGGTGATGAATGTCGAATGTCGTGAAAGCCATTCTTCGAAACCGGCAAAATCCAGTGGGTGACAGTAAATATGACTGCTCCAAAGCTGACTTGTAAATAACTGCGAGTTTGACAACTCCGTCACTCATTTAAAGAATGACGTACACTGCAAGAAAATTTTGAATAGTTTGATCGTAGACATGTTTACAACACCAATACATATTTCCAGCATGTATATTCTATGTAGAATGACATTAAATTCATAAACACAGAAGCCTCTAGAACGCTTACGTGCAGGCTAAAACGTACACAGAGGGGAAAATGTAGGTTATACATTGATTAAACAATAAAACAATATAATACAATATTTGAAGAGAGGGTTCGTAACACAAGACAATTTACGAATATGTTTCAAAAGTGTTTGCTACACTTGTTAGACATGGCAATGTCTTTCCACACACAAATTAACCCTTCAACGAGCAAAAGTGCTCCTTACCTTGGAATGTGTTGAGAATACCAACATGCAGGTTCATCGACATTGGTGTTTGGGTTAGCTCATATTTTTGGATAAAAAATGAGTACGATTTGTTCCTTTGACAATTAACAATGCTTTCTTGTTGGATACAGTAACGTGAGGACTTACTTCCCCTTAAAACTGCTGGATGTGTGCAAAAGTCTCTCAGATGAATTATCTCATTCATTTCGCCCTGTTTCCCATCTTTCTCATTCATATAGCCATTGTGGTAGACATATTTCTGTTTTGTTTATGTTTTCAGGAGGGTATGAGATAATGGAACCTGAAGGATTTGTGTGTTCTGGTGTCTCCAGTGTATGCTGCTCACTACGGTGTCTAGTAGCATTATTGGCTCTATGGAAGGCATTGTAAAGACGGATTCCAGATTCACGGAGCGGGTATACCTTATTACAATTTACTGAGCATTTACGGAACACCCTAAAAATAGGGTATACAACGTTACTCCTTACAATTCAGAAACTCAGTATATCATAACATAGACAATAAAACAGAGGAGCCATTGTGACAGTGTTTAATATTCTGCAAATACAGTCAGTTATGTTTTACTGTTCGGTGGTGATGAAAACGTTTGTGTTGAATTTAATAATGTTTTTTGTAATTTTGTATTATCACACGTTTGGGATGGAATCAGTATAGAATGTAACTTTTATTTTCTGCAAGAAGCTATACTTGACATTTGTTGAATGTCCGGAAAATAACAAATTAAATCGGTGGGCAACTTTTTTTGACTTCATTAACCGTTATTATTTCCGTGTTATTTATTGCTATGCACAGTTTCTGTCACTCAGGATATATGTTTCCTGGACATTAAAAGATATATTTATTATATCGCCGCACGAGAACTACGATGCTTCCTAAAACAGAATAAAACCCTACGATAACGTAAGAATGTTAATGAAAAGCAGCACAACGATATGGAAAATAAAGTCTTTTCCTAGCATGATTCAAAACGAATTTGCGTTTCAATAACGCATTTCATGGCAGGCAGAGAATTGTTGATAATAAGAAGGAAGAATGGCGCTGAATGTGAACAGGTCGCTCATTGACGTATGCAGAGATAATGGGATAAAAGCTGGCCTGTGTCTGATGATGGTTTGTTGTGTAACGTTGTTCACAAGAAAAGTACACATGTACGACAGCACGCGTGCGCAGTTTCATGGGTGGAGGGAACCGGACTGAAGCACCCGGGCTCGTTGTCTGGTTTCTTGGCTTATGCTGCGTACCTTGAAGGTTGAAGCCATTAGCGCTATCTGACGCCAGGGAGAGGAAACAGCCAACCTGACCTGGAGTGAACCAACACGCAACGTGTCGTAGCAAGAGAAACACAAACAACTTGACCATCGGTATACTACCAGACCTTTGTGAAACGCCTCAAGCGAAACCTATGGCTCGTTACGATATATTACTATTTCATGAAGTACAGTGTACGTACATGTAAATAGGGAGAAGTATGTCACTGTTTGTCGCCTGTTTGTATCCTCTCCTGCGTGATTAAAGCCTACAGTTTTATTGGTCCAAGAAAAATGTGTTACAAACAAAAAATGAGGCCGAGGAATTATGATAAATAATTTTTCTGTCTACAAGAGTATATCAGTCATGGCGGCCATCGTTCACAATGACGGGATTTTACCAGAATGTATTCAGACGTATTCGTCAATAAACAGAGTTGTCCGTACATCACCCGTGATTATCGATTGCGTTGGCTGATTAGATGGGTTTAAATATTGGCATACCCTTGCCCAAAAGGGATTGGCAATAAAAACACATCTGGGGTATCAATAATTTATACCTTGCATAGATGAATTACTGTGCAGCATGTTCGGTTGACGTCATATGTTTTTGCGACAGACTGTAAGATATATCGCGAGCAAAGAAAATAAAATAATTTTGTTTAACAATTCTAATACCACAGGAAGCAATCTTGACGTCGAGATGGTTTCGATCACACTACTGGCTCGTATCATTTTCTTTGGATTCTTACCTCTCTTTGAAGTAATGATGTCGCCCTCTAGACAAACATCAGAACAAACTGTTATGTCACAGCAGTGAAAAATTATGAAAGATGCAGTGTACTCTACTAGCGAAATTGATTGTGAACTTTCCAGTCTGAACTTCCGGATGTGCTTATATAGTCCTGTTCAATAAGCTTATTATCTCCGTTTGAAGAGTTATCGTTCGTAGATTTCTGCCACTTCCGGAGGCTGTAACAAAATGGCGTCCGAAGTTGACAAATGAACTGATTGTAATAGGGATGACAAGCTTGTCGAGGTACCGCCATTCAGAGCAGGGGATGTTTACAACTATTTAGTTCTTAGTGGAACTAGGACACCTGACAGTCATTGCATGGATGCGAAGAAACA
Source organism: Liolophura sinensis (assembly GCF_032854445.1). NCBI lineage: Eukaryota > Metazoa > Mollusca > Polyplacophora > Chitonida > Chitonidae > Liolophura > Liolophura sinensis. The sequence goes on along the minus strand of NC_088300.1, from coordinate 40,400,086 downwards.
GCTTAGAGTGAGATATCAAGCAATATCGAAAGACTGCGCACTCACTGTTGCAGGTTATAATATTTTAAGTTTTTTTGCTAGTTTATGGAACAATAAATTTTACATGTCTGATACCACTGGTTAGATAACAGATTGAAGTTTGAGGCTTTATCTTACCAATTTCCATTCAAATTGCTGGACAGTGTTCTGGTGACTTTCTGTGGACGATGCCATACTTGAAATGAGCACAGCAGGGACGGTCGTTTTTATTATTAAATTCAAAGTTCCGATTCACTGAACGAAGTCTTCTCAACCTTCTTGATTGGTCTTTCTGACGGAAATCGATGTAAAGTAATTGTCCTCTGATTCACAATTTTCCCTATGAAATTACTGCATACACAACAATAATGCTTCTTAAATCCAAGGCTAGGCCACGTCTTGTTGTCTGTCATGTTTATTCTCCAAATCATTTTTTGTACCCGTTGTGACTAAAGAGTGCGCAAAGGGAGGTAAGATCAGGGGGAGATAACAACCCTTATTGAACAGGGCTATAGATGATCCGTTGTCTTTCATTTTAATATCACCTGAAAATGTTGAACAGATCCAAAAAGACATGTGGATCTGGCAATATGTCTGGTATTATCCTATACGAGTTGGCGGATGAGCTGGCTATTCCACACATTAACAAATCTATATCAAGTGGTTTTAATCCAGATATAAACCAATATGTTAAGCAGGATGTAACAAATTATATATCAATATTTTTAATACCAGTTTTTTCGAACGTTTTTGAAAAAGTTCTACTCATCTGCCCTTGTACCATCAGATGGTATAAATGGACAACTTAGATCTTTTTATTTTTAGATTTTATTTGCACAACAGTACTCAGTCTACTGTTGTAATTGGTTTATTTTATTTATTTATTTCTATGATTTGTGTTTTACGCCGTACTCAAGAATATTTCACTTATACAATGGCGACCAGCATTAATGTGCGGGGATTCCGGGCATAGCCTGGGGGGAAACCCACGACCATCCGCAGCTGCTGCCAGACCTTCCCACGTACGGCCGGAGAGGAAGCCAGCTTGAGTAAATAGTTTAAATTCCTCATATAAAAGTGTAACACCAGGTGTACCATAAGAATCTTTTTGAGGCCTTTGTTATTACTGATTTCCCAGATATTGTTAACAGCTCAGAAATCTCAATATGTGAGGGCGACCCCAAACTGTTTAAGACATTTCTCACGGTTTCACGCATTGTGGCCAATTTGCCACAATGCAGACAAGAATGCAGTGTTCACCATTCCAAAACATGATCCTCTAATAGAGACGTGAGGCGAATCATCTGTGGTCTTTGGCTGTTGCCGACAGAACTGGGAAAGACTACGAATCGAGATGAACACGCTATTGAATTTTCCTTGCCTATTTAAGAGATCACATATTGTTACAAACGTTTGACATTAGGCATACAAACCATTAAACTGTATCATAACTTTGCTATATACATATGTTATATTGCTGTATCGTGATTAACATCTCGGTGTTTGCATAATTAAATGTTGAGTGTTATCACTATTTATATCATTTGATGCGTCGTTGTTGATGAATGTAAATACTAAAGCTTATATACAGGGTTTGATTCCACAATTTTGCTCTGGCCAATATTCTTTCCACGTATACTATATGAGTATATATGGATGATATACATTTAAACATTGATCAGCAGGCTAGTGTTTTAGGAGTATGTTTGTATAGCTTGCATAGTTTTAGTTCCTCTACATTTAGGAGCAAACATGACCATTAAGCCAAGTCAATAAATACCAGTTATCTCCACGGTTTTTTACGCTAAGGCCACAGTTTTGTGAACTCTAGAAGGGCAAAAAACCCTAATGATTTCAGCCGAAAGTAGTACAATACAACTTCTGTCCAATGTGTTCCAGGAGTTTTACCCCATTTTATTCAACTTATTTGCCATGTGTCGTTTTCAAATCAAATGACACGAGACATATGAGGTTAGACTGCTCTATTATCATTCGATTCAAATTAATTTTTCCTCATGTTTATCCAAATGTACTGACCAAGTGAAAGCAGTCTCTTTAAAAATCGATCTTCCATTTTGTAGTTTACATACGTTTATTGAGGGCAATTTGTAAGAAAATAGATCTCATCGCTGAAATATTGCACCAGCAGTTGTCATACGTGTGTATATAACAAGGTATTGTATTACAATTCCGCTCTAACAGAAAACTTTTTTCTGGACAATGCATTTTGCTGAAACTTGTGATCAAAAGAAGTGTTGTTATTAAATCACCAAGATGCCAATTCAAATGCCAGTTGCCAATTCGCCCCCTAGCGCTGAAATCCAAAACTCATGCCCCGTAAGTTTTCCTCGCTCGTGCGAGTCGGTGAATTTCTTATATTATTATGCATTACTCCTATATGCCAGTTTAAATTTGAACAGTAACTGGCATCTAATTCACTTTTGAACATCAAACTGGCAACCACGCGCTGGCAACTTCATAAACAGATTTACAGTAGCATGCAATAAAATGAATTAAAATATATATTCTGATTTTCCGACCCTAAAAGCAAATTGATGGTTCACATTCCACGTATATTAATCAACTACAACAAGAACCTTGTCTAAATAGAACCATCAGTGTAGGTTCATCAACAAGTGTCATTCTCCAGTATTGTTGGTATCGCCTGCAATGTGAAGAGTATGAGAGTATTGCCAAAAATTGCAGTCCTTGAACAGAAAATTGCAGTTGAAAACTGCTCTGGAAAGAAAAGGTAAAAAGGAAAGACGATCAAATCAGTACGAGAACGTTACAGTCTCGACAGTGTCTCATATACGTGTAGTTAATTTGCTTGCTTTTCACTTGGAAGGTACCTACACCGTTGTTTCATCACGGAAGGCACCTACACCGCTGTTTCATCACGGAAGGCACCTACACCGTTATTACATCACGGTGTTCATCACGGAAGACATCTATACCGTAGTTTCATCAAGGAAGGCAGGAAAACCCCTAATTTCAGTGTATATGTAGAAAACATACATATCTTGCCTGATGGACAATTTTACAAGATTACAGGCACGTGCATTGGCAACGACAAGGAAACATCCGATAAAATATCTGGACAAGGGTGCAATTTTTCTTCACGCAAAAAGATCAATCAAAACACTCCACTCCCTAAATATAAACAATTTGTCATGGTAAATTTAGACAGTACTAGCTAATCCCTTGCCAAAGAATATACGTCGTTGAAAGATATTGTACATGTCTCTTTCGAAATTCAATACCACTGTAACCGCGTTGGAAAAGTGAGACAGTCCCTGTCTTCTGCATGACGTTTCATTACTGCACTATAAGTATACAGATCGCCATAGGGAAAAGCAAGGTTAAAACCCAAGGATGACAAAAGTCAGTGTCATTTTTATGTGTAAAGTACATGCAATGAAACAACGGTATAAGTGCCTTTCGTGATGAAACAAAGGAATAGGTACCTTCCGTGATGAAACAATTAACACTGATAGCAGTTTTGATAATGGTCATGTTAATGATGCACGTACCATTTAACTTACTATTCAGCAGGCAAAGGTCTACTATTAAATGCAAGTTCTTGGACAGGAGCTTAGTAGATTCCCCGCTCGCATTGTTCGTGAAGTCTTCGTAGTCATTAGCGTTCAACGAGGGCTGTTTGAACTGTCTAATGTACGTCGCAGACCACTGTGGCGTGCAAATAAGTCATAGATAGCAAAGTTGATCAGTAATTTGCCGCAGGTTGTTTGTTTTCTCCGTGGATCTTGTTACTGTAGCCATGATTTCGCCAAAATACTAATTCAATTGAGATTAATTAGCCATGTGAAATATAAATATGCCATGTGCAAAGCTTGTGTGTGGTACGTCATAATTTGATAAAAATCACAATAATAGAACAGGAAACTTACACGAAGTGTGATAATCAAGTTTATGGAAAATCCCAGACCGTAAGACTACTTTTCACATTATTTATAGATTTGATGTTATTTTTCTTCCCATTGAAAACAAATGTTACATGATAATCAATCAATCCAGATTTTTTAGTCACAACTGAACACACCACAGGCAGAAAAATAAAGATATAAATCATTATATTTGCACTGAACAATAGCAGTACTTTTTCAGTTTGGTGTCGTGGACACAGTGAGACTGATCACCGTACAGGTTAATCCGGCTTATATCCCCTGTCAGCTTGAATAAATCTTTAGTTTCGACATGGCGAACTGTTGCTTCAAACTGGCCATCACCGGGAACCGACGTAAACATTATCTGGTAGTCGGTAACAGACTGCTCTTTATCAAGCAAATTATGATTGTGTTTTAAGACTTCGGGATTCATAACGGACCGCCACGCACGATTGATAGCTTTCAGTTGTAGTATAGCACACATACTATTATTAACATCCTGGTTGATGTGGTCCACCGCAAACACGGCTGCTCTCCGGGCGATTTTATCGTGTACGTCGAGTTCGACTTGAGATTGGCAGGTGCACCAGTGAGGAGCGATTGCTGCCGACTCGCATGTCCTGTTGGTGGATACCTCAGAGAATAAACTCAGGCCTCGCTCTGACTGGTGATGGTCTGAGGATTCTTCAAAGCTTTCTGACACGATATCCTTCAGGGTATAATAGATGTCAAAGGGGGTTGTAAGTCTATGCGCATTCAGGTTAATATTTCTGGTAGCCTGCGGATATCTCGATTTAAAAGACATCGGCAAGTGAATAAACATCATTGGCAACCTTTCCTCCATCTTACCAACGTAGGTATTACGTAAACCGCCAAAACGTATCCCATGGTCGCTGAAGAAAAACAAAATTGTATTTTCTAGAAGATTTTTCTCTTTTAGGTTTTGGAAAAATTTTAAGTAAAGATAATCGGATCCTCCTACCTCGTTTATTAAGTCATGACTGATTTTGCTTAAAAATGCGTAGGCAAAGACAGATTTATTTTGATTTTGCTCCAGAAAATCAGACATGTAGTCCAGAACAATGCGTGTTTCCAGACGGTCTACAACACAATAACTATTCGTGTTCCAGATGGACTTATCTCTAAGCATGGCTAAGCTAAATGGTCTCAAGTAGTAATCTGTAGGTGGTTGACGGAAACCAGCCTTAAGGTAATTAAACGTACCGATATGTGGAGCGTCTTCGGCAAGAAATGTCGTATATCCAGCGGAAGAAAACTCTTTCCACAAAAAGTCAATATCATCCAGAAACCTATTTCTCATTGTAGATTCATCAAACGGCACTTCGGCGATAAACTTCCCGGCAAGCAGCGGAACAATATTGACAAATGTGTTGTCCGCAACTTTGTTGTAGCCTTTGTATTCAACACTTCCGAGAATCTGCGTGAGAAAGTGGCGTGTTCTGTTCAGCTGTCGGATCATGTTGAGTTGCGAAACGGAGTCCACGCCCACGAAAACAACGCTTGGTTGTCCATTTGAAGGACTTGCTTCTTCTGTGTACACTGTCTGATTTTCTGTAGAAATGTTTTTAGGTAACACAAACGCGTGGTAGTTTTTGTACATGATCTTGCCTTCCTTGTTAAAGCAGCTAACAGAAATATACTCATCGGATACCTCAAAATCATTTTCAAACTTTATCGGTTTTGAAAGAGTGAAATCACCATCTGAATTTGGCGTGCGTGTGATAACACTGTATGAACAGTGGCCGAAGATTGGTGAAACGATGCCTATCTGTGATTGGTTGATTCTCATCCAAAGTCCATCCTGGACAGTTAAGGAGAGCGGTACTTTGCCACAGTGTAAGTCAGGAACTTCCTGCACAAACTTCCGGATTGACTCATCGTAGGGATCCAGTTCGGGAATGGTACACCCAGGCGTGTACACCAGGTAATTCTTTTCAAGTGTCTGTTTGGCAGGGATCAACCTCTCAGTGGATGTTAGCAATGAATAGAGCGCAAGCACCCCAATCGCCGAGAAACAGAGTGTTAGGAATGTGACCAGTTTTCTTGGGTTCCTCGATTTCAAACCACCGGTCCTAACACGGATAAAGAGAACACAGTCATGTGATTAGAGAAATAACGATTACATGTGGCTATGTGCAAAAATATGTTTTTACGTGCTCTAACCCAGTTCCAAACAGCTTAGCTTGCATACATGTAACGAGTTTATACAAACCGAAAATAGTAAAATCATTACCCGAGTGTACATATGTTTGTTACCTGAAAGTTTAAACAGGCAAAACCATACCAGGATTTGCAAGAAGTTACCAGAAAATGCAAAGCCATCTTAGCCGTAAACATTTTATAGAAATATTTGCAGATTTCATGGCAGCTTCGTCGTCTTGCAATTGAGAAAGTCGGTCACCCCAGCGATGTTCGGGCATAGGAGACGTTTTTCCATGTTTGTCGCCGTGGAACGGGTAAGGTTATAACATAGCTTCAAAACTTTTCCAGAACCGTGTTGGTTCCTAAAAGGTTCGAATTTTATAGAATTTAAATATATCAAGCCATAGTCCGTCAGTCTAGTCCAGTTATTGAAGTTCCTGAACGCTGCACTCCAGTTTTAAGGTCAGGTCAAGGTGCCGTTAAGCTAGTGCTGTTTTCGTGACCATTTCCTAACTTTCATTAACCTACCTTGTACATAAGTACATTTTAACCACATGTTCCAAAGCTTTATTTTAGTATGCAGTAGAAAATGAAAGCATGCAGTAGAAATAGTGATATAAACGACTACTGAAAATGGAGCGGCTATTTCATTGGATAAGCCGTACATGCTATCTAATTCTGATCACTAAAATGTTTATTTTATTGATAAACATAAGTTTGCAAGTTTCTATAACCTTCACATTTTGTATGTCACAGGCATGTTGTATGCCTCTAACAGAGCTTGACATTTTTCTTTTAACGATGCCATTAACATCGCATAAAGCAAATTCGTAGTGTGGGTGCTCGCATCGAGAACGGAAGGACAAGGCAAAAATCGAAGTTTCCATCATTCAGAAATCGATAGACAACAACTATTGCATGATCGCAGCTCAAATATAACGACATATTTATGAAGGCCAGATCATGAGTTACGATTTATCACAAGTCATATCGTCCTAGATCTCTTTCTACGCTTTAAAATATAATATTACGACATATTTATGATGGCCAGATCAGCCCTATCGTCCTAGTTCTCTTTTTAAACGCTTTAAAGTATAATTTTTTCAAATATCCGGAGTGAAATAAAATTCACGAAACCATATTTAGGCCATTTTAATTTTTTTTTGACCTCCAGTAAAGTTTTGAAACTTATGGTAAAAATTGTACTTTACTTCGGTTCACCACGCAAGGAAACACCGCATACGATACAATTTGCGTCCATTGATGATAAACTTAGCGAGAAAATGGAAGAACGCTGAAAGAAAATGTCAGGTGACCCGCTAAACATGACTGAAGACGCTTAATTTGCATACAGGTTGAAGATAAATTCTCAAGAATGGTATTTGGAATTCACATACAAAAAGCTTAAATCAAGGAACAGAACGATTCAGTCAAAAGTTTCCTATTTAACTAGAGCATATGTCGGTCTATAACATATCAAAGTTTCTTAAATTTCCCTTTAACCGCCGTACGTTTAAGCAGAGAGGGGCAATCACTTACACACTAATACACGTATTGACACATAGCAAAGTTTACGACAACAACACCACCCACACTTAACTGCCCTGACCCAATGCAATCCGAAAACTTGTAGTATCAACTGGATAATACTCTCAACTGGCACAAAGAACCGAATTCGTGCCCCATTGATTGATCACGCTACCAAATGTATATGCATTACTGTACACAAGTGTATGCATTCTATGTGGTAATAGTCATCTTTCTTTTTTTTTTCTCTTTTTCACCAGTCAGAAGACTAACATTTATATGCAGCCGCGCTTTAGCTCTCACCTCCACTCGCACATTTATACATTTACTTCTTCATTAAATACATTATAGCTGCTATTCAATTTGGTTTTCAATTCACGTTCCGTCCCAGTTTTATTTTTTTTTTTTGGCAATATATTCTTCAATTCTAAAGTATTCAGCCAGTTTATTAAGTAGATCTTCTAAATATATATTTTTTGTCTCAAACATCCAATTTTCCTAGTATAAGTAAAGTGTTTGTTATTGTCTTTTCTTTGAATAAGAAAAACTACTGTGGCATTGTCGATTTTGCACATAGAGTTGCACTCCTGCTTTAACCACCTTTCAAATCTCGGCCAAAACATTTTAACTATCTCACACTGGATAAATAAATGTTCAATGGTTTCCTTTTCTTTGTTACAGAGTTCACAAACGTTATCATCTTTTCTATCAGTTTTGTACAGATAAGATTTTGTAGGACATATCCGGTGCAAAATTTTATATCGAAAATCTCTTAATTTTACATCTCTAGTACTTTCAAAGCGAGATAAGAAAACACTTTTTACATTAATATCATTTAGCTGTAAGATATGCTCCCATTTACTTAGCAGTAGTGTATCACAGTCACCGCCATTCAAAATATCACAAAAACACGTGTACCTCACTTCACGTGTTGAAGTACACAGGATAAGCATGTCAGTATTCAGTTTTATATCAATTAAAACTCCGAGGGTGTATTTTTTACTAATTTATTGTAATCTAAAAATGTACATTTTATTCCAAATTTGTCCTTAACGTCATTTAAATTTGCAAATATCACCATTAATATTTATAATGCCCCTAATATATAACATCTTGCTTTTATACCAATTCTGAATGAAGAACAATGAGTTTATAAAATTTGAGTTGTACCATAAGTGTCCACCTAATATATTTCTCAGTGTTCTACTTTCGATTTTTCCACAAAAACATTCCCACGCTTCGGGTGTTTCAATCCAAAAGGGTTTTTTATTGCCTGTATGATATCTTTGACGTATCTCCCTCCAACAGCCTTCATCTTATGCCAGTGTACAGGTGTAATCGAAATTGTTTGCCAGTTATTTTCTTCAATAACAAGCCGTCTCACCCATGTTAACTTTAAAGATTGCATAAAAGGCATAATATTAATCATCCTTAAACCCCATAGGCATAATCTTTTCTTATAGTTGACCTCTTTATCCTATCAGGCACCGTCATTCCAAAGAAATTTATACAGTAAACTGCTAATTTCTTTTAAAACATACAACGGAGGGCAAGGTAATAAAAAGAAAAGATCATTTTGGGAAGTGCCAAAGATTTGATAACCGTTATTTTACCCAGGAGGATGATGTTTCTCTATCTCCATTTTTGTAATTCTAGTTTTAATTGCTTTATTCTTACAACACAGTTAATTCTCCATACGCTGTTGAAATCCATAGTTGAGAACAGAATACACAATATGTTTAGTTCATTCGTCGAGTCCAGCTTTATGCCCTGGCATAGTTTTAGATTGCACCCAGACAAACAGCCTGTCTATCTACACTGCTTTTGTTTTTTCTATATTAATTTTTGGCCCTATTTGTAAAGTGTTCTGGGATCCATCCAGAATCCGTCGTCAGAGTGTCGTCAGCATACTGACTTATTTTATGTCTAGTTCCATTATGGTTATAACCCTTATTTTTGTCATTAACAGATGGATACAGGTTTTTCAAATAAATATTTCGTCTTGTATTCTATAAAATGGAAACAAATCCTCGCCAGTCTGAATTAGTAGTATTAGTAGTCAGAATTCTTATCATACTACAGCACACCTCAGCGCACAACAGAAATTATACGGCAAAATCGGATCTCCTTGTATACAACCCCTACTAATTCAGATTGGAGAGGATACTTTTCCATTTTGTAGAATACAAGACGAAATATTTATTTGAAAAACCTGTATCCATCTGTTAATGTGATTACCAAACCTCATTGTTTCCAGTACTTGTTTAATAAACCTCCATGATATGGAGTCAAATGACTTTTCAAAGCCAGTGGACAGATGCATCCCTGGAATTTCACTATTCACTGTTTCAAACATAATATTGTAAATTAGGCAAATAGCTTCATTTATGTATCTACATGATATGAAACCTTTCTGGTCCTCGTGAATAACATTTTGCAATGCTAATTTTAATCTATTTGCGATACAGGAACTAATGAGTTTGTAATTAACATGCGCGAAGTAATTGGCCGCCAGTTGTTTTTTTAATATGACGCAGAGTATTGGGCTTTGAAATACACGTTATTATTCCCTGTTTATGCGTGCATGACATTTCTCCGTCTCTGAAAACCTCGTTTGCACCTCTGACTATAAATTATCCTATATCTTTCCAAAACATCTTATTAAACTCATCAGGAAACCCATCCATTCCTGGACTTCCTTTATTATTTGTTCATATTTTTCAAACACTTTGTTAATTCGTGTCAAGTTATTTGCCCCCTAAGCTGTTCTGCTTCAAGCTTTGTTAATCGACTTAAATCCATGTTGTCTAATGCAGTTTTAGTACCTATTTTATACCTTGCATTTGAACTCATGTATAAATTTTTGTAAGATTTTTTTGTTCTTCTGAAATCTCGGATGTTTTAAATATCTCGTTTCCATGTTCTAGTTTAAGTGTTGAAATAGGCTCATTCGTTTAATTTCGCTTTTCTAAAGATAAAAAGTATTTGCTCGGTTTTTATCTCATATTCTAAATATTCTAAATCATTATGCAATGAATCTGTTTTTGCCTGAGATCTGGGTATTCTGTTTTCAAATTATCCAGCCTTGTAAGCTTTGTTTTGCTTTTTTCCTGGTTCTTCTTCTACTGCTAGTATTTCGCTTTCCAGTTCTGTTTCTCTACACTTTTATATATAAGTATATTCAGAAAGTGTAATCCCTATAAAACGATAATACTGTTACGTAGTCCACTTTCTAAATGACATCTATACCTATCTGATATATTCACCTTTGGGAGTGACGTTGTTTGTGATCATCAGAGGGTTAATGTATGTTGCTGTAAAGTCTACCGGTCACCTACCTTCTATTTTTGTGGAAGGCCCGTTGGTCGAGCGGTCTAGAGCTAAAGTGTAGGGGACCACAAACTAATCAGTTCATCAATACAGCGCGTCGATCTCACCTGTCTTCTGTGGTCGTTAAAGTTCTTTGCCGAAATCTGTCCGTCACGTGACCAAGCAGATTGGATCATTGGATCAGCTGATTTGGCTTTTAGTAAATTCTGGTTTGTCGGCGTCAAGCCTCCTTTTATAACGATGTTGGATCCCTTTAGAGCTTTTCTAACCTTCATGACTTCAAGCTTATGTTGTCGAAATATGAACTTGACTATCACCCCCTCATGGTTTTGAAGTCCGGTCTCACCGGACCCAGCCTGTGTGCTATATTGGTGTCACAATACGTTAATGACAACTTAAGTTTTGGACTGGAAAATTTCAGCAACTTTATCTGAACGCTGGTCAATTGTCTCAGAGACACTGTCCTCCTCTACCCCATAAATTCTTATGCTTTGTTTCCAAGGTGTATTGTTTCAAGTTATTCTGCCTAGTTTCCATACCGTGTAACTATTCAAACCGTCTAAACATGTTTCTTATGTTGTCCCGATCCCTCTCCCACTGTATACTCAGCTCGCGTATATCCTCCTTACGAGTGTTATTTTCTTTCCCTAAGGGTAAAACTTCTAGCCTCTTGCTGTTCAGTTGGGGTACTGAGTTTGGTTACAATTTGTTCTTCTGTTGTTTTTTTTTCTAACTTTTCCTCTGACCATGGAGTTCAGCTTAGTCATTATGAGCTGCAGCTGACCCACTATTTATACCCCACTGGGCGACCCTTTATACCCCGGCTGGGTATTGCTGATGATTAGTCCATACTGTATTGTGCAGGTAGTTCCCGTCTTCGGTCTTTTTTACATTGTGGCTTAGGTGGGGGTTATTTCAAAACACCCCTCAATACATATGGGACAAATACTGAAGGCTCGAGTTTATGCTTTAGTTGAGTGCTGGGTTTCGTCAACGCCACAGCAAAGCAGTAAAAGTCGTAGAAATTATTTCGACGCTACAGAAAATTATGGGGCTAAAACACCACCTAGGCTTCAGTAGAGCTCTTACAAATAAACTGAATCAGTATGTATTGGACAGAAATGGTGCCACATTCAGTTAAAATCAAAACAGTATTAAAACACATGTAGATAATCAACGAGGACGAGACATGGTTGAAGGTTTGCACAACACCGTGATAAAAAATTTTACCCATATCTGCAAGCACCAATTTTCCAACGGCTACCGACCAATATAGGATACACAAAGATGGTGACAGAGTGTTTTTTTACGACAAGGAAAAAGGAAGCGTCCAGTGATTGCAAAGTACGAGAGAATACTAAAAGCAGAAATGAGAAATGCAGTAAGGGGGCATCAGACAAGAAGAAATAATGGCCTAAATATCTTGATGAAGTAAGTGATGAATTATTGTTTAAATGTGCGAAAGTTCAGTAAGTTACTTAATGAACGCAGAACAGAGTTATATTTCCTTGACATTATTCAAAGGAGAAAACTTGAAAAAATGATGAGGAAAATAAATAGTAGTTATTGTTGTTAACACGTAGACATTATTTCGACTGTACGGAAAATTCTGAGGTTAAAGTGCTTCAAATGACTGTAGCCTATTTTATAAGTCACCTGATCAGTGCATGCATGCTTTTGTATATGGCCAATACACGAGTAATGCCTCCCCGTCTTCATCGAGAGATGCAGGTCATACCATATACATATGTACCAGTATGGACACCATTCGTCATAGACATGTATTCGGTGTATATAACAACGGGAGCCATTTGATTCGTACACGACGTACATCTCAATAATGTCATCGGTATTCAACTTTACATTTGGTGCAAGTCTAAACTACCATATTATATCTTTCAAAACATTGAAGTATACTGTAACAAATAACAGTATATTATACCATACAGTATACTATATTATATTATATTATACTAAAGTTGTACTGTACTATACTATGCAGTATACCGACTTCCCCGGTCTTACCAGCAAATCCATCATCAGCAGAAGCAGCAACGACACCCCCAACACCACCCGCGGTCGCAACGCAGCAAGAAACGAAATCAGCTAGAACGGCGGGTCCCAGCAAGTCCAGAGACGAACAAGTCAAAGAAGCAGAAATAGTGGAAGACTCGAGTGAGCGCCTACCAGCCCAACCCATTCCAACCCTCTGACTATCTCCTGCTTACTACCACCATTTCATTTCAATCGGAAAAGTGCGGGGGGGGGGGGGGGGGGTCAGCGCCGGACTTGTACAACTACCGGCTCAGCGATAGAGCCATCGACGAGTACTTTCACGCTATCTACGATGACCAGCCCACAGCTTCGGTTGCATACTACGCCACAAGGAGACAGAGAAGGTGCATACCTTTTACGCCAGCACCAATAACACCAATTCGACTTCCCATATCGCGTGAGGAGTTGGGCTGATATGAGTGCACTCCACACCTAGCTCCCAACCACTGACCCGCTCATCTGGGCTCCAACACGAAATGGACCGTGGATCTCCTGACTAACGTGTTGTTTATTGTCCACAAACTATACGATCAGTCCATCGGAGGCTTAAAAGGGACTGCATGCGTTAGTGAGACCTCATAGGGACAGTTTGTGTTTATTTCGGTGTTTGAGCAACCCCAGAGACTGGGAGAACCTGTCCCGACATTACCATCGAGCTTATCAGGGGGAGGTACAGAGGGAGCCCAGGCATTTCCGCGGTGTTCCTCTCAGTGCGCAGGACATGGCCGAGAGCCTATTCGACGTGAACATCCATGTGTACCAGCTCGACTGAACTCATTTATCGCAGTCCGCAGCGCTACGCTTCCACCATCCCGTGAAACATGGCCCGTTACGCCCAATCCTACACGCTATGTTGGGGAAATTCCGTCCAGTGATGGGTCCTCCAGTTGAGCCAAGCGGTGATGTCTGCGTGGAGGGGTGGCAATTAGTAAGAAATAAAATATTCTCCCCGGAGACGGGGTGTGTTCTTGCACACGTCAATGAAGATGGCCACCCAGAGTCACGTGTTGATGACGAAGGCCCAGGGTTCGTCATTCACTAGGCGAGGGAGGTCATCCCCCAGCATGACCCGAGTAAACGCGTCCGCCTGTAGGGTTCGTCGCCGTTGCGCCGTGTCCATGGTGTTTAACTTAACTTAAATTAAATTAAATTAATTGACAAAGTCACAGAACACGTTACGGCTTTTGTCTACTTCTATGACATTGCCGAATTTGGCGTAGCACACCACGAGGTGGTTTCGCAAACCACTGACGCAACAACAAATCTCAGACGCAATTCGCCTTTCTGGACCAGGTTCAGTTGGTGATGGTAGTGGAGATTTGGTGACAATTCGAAATAAAACAGCCTGCTTCCTTTGGCGAACGTTGTGCGGAGGATGTTGTTCCCCTTCTCGTGAAAGAGGTTCCCTTTCCTGCAAGGCTATCTTATGATTGGCGCGGTGCGGGTCATCTTTGGAGTCTGTGACATACCACGCTTCGTCTTCCCAAACGTTGGAGGTACTGTATTTCTACTATCCCATATTCCCAGTCGCCACTCAAATACATGGGCTGTGGCCTTTGCATGTTGGGGAAGTAGTGGGGCGAGCTATTACTGGACAGCGTCACATGTTGGTGGGGTGATCTCCTCCTACTGACCGTCTTTTCACCCCGCGCAGAATTTAATACAGACTCCTCTTCCGCGGAGGCACAATGGCTGGAGACGGACGCAGTTCGGGTCGCCGCTGTTGTCGCCCCATGGGTCGGCGTAGTAATAGTAATGGTGGTGGTGGCGGTGCTTGTCGTGGGTAGCGAGACCGGGCGGGCAGAAAAGGTGGTGTGGGGAACTCTTTCGACTAGGGTGGTGTGTCCATCTTTGCCCGCACCCACTAACGCCAGCGACCCACAATGTTTGGTTGCGTACAAAGTCTCGCGGGTGTCCATGGCTTTCCGCCCGTGAGCGAAGTCCTCCCGACCCGTAGGTTGGAAGTGTTTCATGCAAGGCGCCATTGACCAATTCGATCATGTTGTTATCATGTTGCTTTCCATGGACAGTAAGTTCTACGCTGTCCGTCCACTTCGTGGGAGGACTTTGTTTGACGCCTTGGAGAAGCAGGGCAGCATTCCACCGCAAATGTTGGGGACGCTCTCTAAAATTTCCGCTTCGCTTAAACGACAAGTAGACTTGACTGCGGGCCGGCTTGTTGGACTTGGGTAATGCGCGGCTTGGTATTAATCTTGAAACGCACGGTACCGTTGAAGGGTGGGGTGATATCGCTGTGTTTTGTCATCGTCCGAGAGGGTCGTGACGAGGAGAATCGATGCCATCTCTTGGTCGAGCGCGTTGAGGGATTTGACGGTACTGGGCACGCGGTACATGGAGATGGGTGGCGGCTGCGTGAGCGGGCCTAAGAGCCGCAGGTCAACCAATGCCATTTTCTTGCCGTGCTCCATTACCGCACGGTGGCATGCATGAGGGCATTTCCGAAAGTTTCCATGATGGAGCGAGGGGAGGGGGGGCACATCGCTGAACAATGCATCATTTCTTATGCAGAGGAACACTTGACCAAGGTGCGGTGACCCGTCTAGTACCGCTGTAACCTCGCCTTCTGTGCCCGCGTAAGTGGCACACTCCCATTTAACACATTCTTCGCACATACACACAAACGCCGAAGTAAACCTGCATCGGAGCCGCGCAGAAAGGCACATTGAACGGCAGGGATGGCTCGAGCCAGCCGGAACAGCAAGGACGCTGACGTTGAAACAACTGATTCGACGGACCGTGCAAACGAGGTTTTATGACTTGGGCAGGCGGGCGTGCTGTATTTCTCCGGCGAAGATATGGGTGCGAAATCACACAGGGTCGGGTGTGGTTTGCTTGAAATCAACCATGTCATCCTAAAACGCCTCGCGCAGGTAATGCGTCTACCCATGAACCATCTCATTGGCAATCGTGGTAATCTGAGACGCGTCGCGTGGGTTTTTAAACAACACCAATTAGGGCACGTTAACACTGATGATGCGATAATCTTTGGTTTTGTTGAACAAGTTCGGCACAAAATAAAAGCTGATATTGCGGTGGTGGCTGCCTTTGTCCGCTTCGGCCATCAAATCGTCCACGACGAATAACGTGCGCTGCCTGGGTCGAATGCTGGCTGGGCTGGGCACGCCTTCTTCAAATCGCACGTCCGGTAGCGTGGCGTACAACGGCTGCTACTTCCCGTTGTACCAGACGAGACGTTGCAGGGCTACCTGGATGAGGGCTTGGGCTTGCGCCACCAGCCGTTAAACAAAGACGGATTTTCCACATCCCGTCAGTCCACTAACGATGCGAGTAAACGGGTGCCTCCATCGCACATCCATCGTCCGAGAATCTGGGTTAGATCGTGTCTTGCGTGCCTGGCGAGGTAGACTGGCTGCTCCGCGTCAAATTTGGCTGGGATGAGGCGGGTGGGGAAACGGTGATCGGTTCCGAGGTCGTCCTCGTCGTGTTAGGGAGTGATTGTCGGTGTCGATGCCGGGTTGAGATGAACTGGGAGGTCCCGTCAAATTCGACCGGCGAGTCGTGGGTTGGTGCGAGTCGTGGGTTTGTGGGTACCGGTGTGGACGTCATGTTCATTTAGCCTTGTAAAAAAATGAAGGGCGTACTGGTCTTGGAGGAGTCGAGCGCTGTGTTGTGCGGCCAACCCAACTACCATACAACTCCGATGTACACGAGAAGTCCGATCGCGGCTGCCACGTTGCCTTTCTTCTCGCGCAGACCTTGTATGCACTGATCTATTCCTTGAAGCTTATCGGTGGGAAGTGACAGATGGCCCGTCGTCGTCGGGGTTAAATACGTTTGACGTCCGTCGCCGGCACTCAAGAATTGAAGCTGGGTGGATAGCCGATCCAGTTCACCAGATCACGACATTCCTCGATGGCGTTCCGTCTGTAAGATCTTCTTCACCAGATAAAACTTCACCGACCTCACCGGTTGCATTTCGGTCTCGTAAAACGTCCCGGCCTACAGTTCCCCGTTGGCCCTCCAGTGTGTAAACGACAGGCTGATGTGATGGTTGCGAACGACGAGGAACATTTCCGTGCTCCTATTAGGGAGGTACGATTTTTTAAACTTCCCTTTGACTACTGATACGCCCGAGATCACCGACACGGTAACGGTACGTCATTCGTTTGCCTGTGGGCCGACTGTACAAGGCTTGACGCACTTCTTACTGATTCCGCAAGGGGACTTCAACAGGGGCGCTCGGTATACTCCTGTGATACGCTCGATTGTAGCCACGGACAAGGGAGGGAAGGCGATTGTTGTGAGCGGTGAAATACTTGTGCAAGCGTCCTTTCAAGGTACGGTTAAACAGTTCTGCCACGGAAGCTTTGGTTGAAAGCGTGAAAGAAGAAGACCCCGTTGTCCCTACAACTTCAGTGCAGGAAAGTGGATAACGGTTGTCGTCGTTCTCTTTCGCAAACTCTCCCATGGCGACAAGGTCCGCCTTCCATTAGCTGTCTATACCCCCAACCTAGGGCCGGTTACGATGGTCGCCGTCGAGCGGACCAGTGGAGCGTGTACATGCCCTGTTAGGCCACCAAACCAACACGTTGGCCGACTCACTTTGACTCCTTGTTGACAGGTTGCGTTAAACAAGGGCTGTATCTCGCTGTAAGCCGCTGGGCTGTCGGGCTCGTAGAACAATGCATGGAGAATGACATCGACAGGGTCTTGGTCGCTGCCCGCGAGAGTGCTCTGACCCCACCTCCTCCTCCGCCGCCGTCGCTACTGGCGAGGTGGCTGACCGTCGGTGCGAGACATGGTACATGTCGTCCCTGTGTGCCTGCAAGGGTAGATATACAGTCATGGAAAAAATTATTAGACCACCCTTGCTTTCTCCCATTTCTTGTTCATTTTAAAACCTTGCACAACTGAAGGAACATTTGTTTGGGCAAAGAAAGTGATGAAAACAGAAATAGTTCATAAGGGTTTTATTTAAGAGGTGATATCTATCAGTTCTCTGTGACTTTCTTGACAATGACCAAAATCACTTAAGTTCATACATCTGTAGATGTGGCAACTGTATTCTCAAAAACATTTTGGCATTTCATTTTTTCTCCTGTCTCCTAGTCACGTAGTCACATGGCTCTCATTCTCACACGGGAGTTAGTACTTGATTGCATGCCCATTGTTTTTGATGACTGCAGCCATGCGCCTTGGCATGCTCTCCACCAGTTTGTTACATTGCCCTGCGGTCACAGCAGCCCATTCCTGTTGCAAAAATTCGAACAAATTTGCTTTGTTTTTGGGCTTGTGGTTCTCCATTTTGAACTTGATAATATTCCACAGGTTTTCAATTGGATTCAGATCAGGTGACTGAGCAGGCCAATTCATGGTTCGAATGTTCCCGTTCTCTATCCAGGTTTTAACTGACCTTGCCGTGTGGCAAGGGGCATTGTCCTGTTGGAAAATCCAGTCATTCGAGCCAGGAAAGAGTTTAGCAGCTGATGGAAGAAGACTGTTTTCAAGAGTAGCTCTGTATGTGACTTGGTTCATTTTCCCTTCACACAACTGCATCTGTCCTGTTCCACCCATACTGAAACAACCCCAGATCATCACTGATCCACCCCCATGCTTTACAGTAGGAGCAAGGCAGTCTGGTTTGTAGGCTTCCCCAGGCTTCCTCCTAACCAGTAAGTTGGCTGGAGTAGGCATCAACTCAAAATTGGATTCATCACTGAAGAGAACTTTAGCCCAATCATCAACAGTCCAATTCTTGTGATCCCTCGCAAAACGCAAGCGGGCCTTCCGCTGCCTCTCGTTGATGAAGGGCTTCTTCCGTGCCCTGTGCGACTTTAGACCAGCTTCAAGAAGTCGGTTTCGAACTGTTCTTGCTGAACAAGTCCCATTTGTTGACAATGCCCACTCATTTCTAAGGTCTCTGGAGGTCTGACGACGATTCTTGATACAGAACCGGATGAGTGCTCGGTCATCTCATGGGGTAGAAAGACATTTCCTGCCTCGACCAGCTAGCAGTTTTGTAGTACCATGTTCGGCTTGCTTTTTCTTGGTGTAATGAACTGCTGTCTTAGAGATCTTCAGTTTTTTGGCCACTTGTCGCTCGCTCAATCCAGTATCCAGCTGTGCCAAGATGGCTGCCTTTCTGGCTCCACATAATTCTTTCGTTTTAGGCATTATGAGAGCTGACAACTACCGAGTTGTGCTGCGTCTTAATATATAAACAAGAGACCCCTATTTATGTAAGCCTACATGTAAACAGGAAACCACTCTTTATGTAAGTCTGCATGTAAATGGAAAGCATGAAATTGCCTCGCATACACCCTAGGAATAAAACTGACCTTAAAGCATATCAAATACGACAAAGTATTATGGAATCAGCTGGATTTTTGTCGTATTCATTGTAATCTTCGGTTAATACACCTTTAGGGTTGCCAGGCATTAAAATGAACAAGAAACCAAAGAAAATATGAGTGGTCTAATAATTTTTTCCGTGACTGTAGGTGTGGTCTGGCGGAATGCGCGGCATAGAGTGAATTGGCCTACCCCAGACAGCGTATTTTTTAGGATTCGAACCCCTGTGTTGTCGAGTTCGCTGGGGCTGCGAGACGGTCTTGTCCCCGCTGGGTGACTCACCCGTCATCCAGCCAGCTGTCTAGCCGTCCAGCACTGTCACCACAAGGGTGGACACCCAGGCCGGCACCGGCGCCCTCGCTGCCTAATTGCAGCCTCATGTGCCCTTGGCTGTGTATTACGTCATACTGCACCACACCATGGCGCGCCACATACTACAGTACAGTACAGTACAGTACAGTACAGTATAGCCTGTGCTTAGTGGGCGGACTCATCGATACGGCTCCCCCGCAGTACAACACGTTTTTGACGCAGTCTACTACTCAGACTGATTCACCGGTTGACACACATTGTTTCCGCTTATACATCAGTTACCTTTCAACTATTCTAAATATTGATACATGAAGAAATAGAACAAATCACGTAGATTCACAATGTACTTACGGTAACCTGCCTCACTGCTGTATAAACATCATATGTAAGGGGTTGATCGGAGCCCGAAAATTCCTGTCAGCCTAAGGCCACCATGTCAGTCTCCCGGGAATAGTCACCTTGCTAGCTTTGGAGTGCCATATATTCTGAATCCACCATTAGAGCTGTCCAATCTTCGGATAATGATTTGCTATACAAGCACATTGTTCGCGACACGCTCACTATCTTTCGCAAGCTATAGAAAAAGGATGTGGATCACGTGTAAATATATACATATTTACATATGTATGCGCATCCGCCCAGAACACGTGGTATAGATAAACGCAGACAACTTGGGTTCAGCTTAGGCGCGTTAGGAAAGGAACAGTGGCAAAAAGACAATCAAACAACAGCTACAGTTAGGTGACAAATCTCTTGTTCATTTACCTACTCATGCAATGGAAGAGGCCATACGTTGTAGTGCAGGAAATTGGTGTAAATGAATACAAAATTCAGATAAGAAAGAAAAGATTTTTTTCTTGTAAACATGCTGACATGCGCTACGTTGTGTGTATATGCATGAGTTACGGGACCTGATTAGAATGTACTAGGACATCTCTTTATTTATTCTACCACTACAAGACACCAGTCCACAGATTGGGTAATCCATATGGTTTACCATCCTAACTGACGTTTCTAATGTAGGATTGTGAGCGGTGGTGCTGCAGAATGTCGACGGTGTTGTACACCTCATAGCATTTGCCAGTAGAAGAAATAGTCAACCATTGAAAAGGAGTGTGCGTACAAATTCTTGGCTGATGTGATGAACTTTTCGGCAGACCTTCAGCTTCATAAACGGAGACAATAACTTTTTTAACCGCGGCCCAGTGGTAAAAAAAACTGATGTTGCAGTATTTTTGATAGTTTGTAAACTGGCCTTAAGGGACAGGTGATGTCATGACTGAGGTTCTTTTCTCTTGTCAGGGGTTGAAGCCAATTCAAGCTTAAATCCCTGCTGAAAATGTTCAGCTTGCAAGGGGAAAAATTGTTATTAGGCTTCCCAGCTGAAAGGTGGAAGACTATTGTTTCTGCTGAGATTATTTTTTCTTCTTAGAAAACTGCTTTTCTTATACTGACAGAAAACTGTGTTAACTTTTTACACAGTTCATTACTAAATCGTTTGGACTATCTTCTGGTGTATAAAACGTTACTTATCTATAACCCATATACCGAGTCGCCATATTGGAGAAGTATGGAAAATCTAGAATGTTTTACTTTTCCAGAATCGCTTATGTGATTGCTATGAAAATTGATATGCGTGTTTACACTACTGGGAGCACTAAGGTTGCAAATATTATTCAAAGAAGTGTAGAATATAATTAAAGACGCGGCAAAGGTGCGGCATAGAGAATAAAACCACAGCAACGAATCCAGAATCAACCCCCAAAATATATATTTAATGCATAGAATAGCGACAGTGTTGACAAGGGAAGACAACGAACCAACGACAGTTGAACGTTTAGACCTCTGTCATTAGCCCCGAGTTGGCTTGGATTTATTTTCAAAAACTTTGCAATTTGTAAATGTGGGAACATACACTACTTGCCAAAGTTGCCAGCATAACTCCTCCTGGTTGATCTCATTGTATCTGCAGGCATTTTAACTGGGTCGTAAGGCTTGAACAGAACGCAGAACCCATCTCCACTGGCCGTACATTTTGCCTAGCATTGCAGCTTGAGCTAAAGATTCCTGTAAATGATAGTAGGCTTACTGTACCAACAGTTAATTTATTTATTTATTTATTTCCACGACCATCCGCGGGCTCTGGTAGGCGTTCCTACGAAATAATATACTTCCCATGTGTCTGATTACCGGAAAGCAACTATAAATCGTTGGTCACTTGGGTTTTCCTCGCCAACATCCACAACCTTTTCTTTCTGCAATATACTGCCTAGCTGATAATACAAAAAAATACCTCCAACTTTAAAGACCTTGAGTATACGTGACCTGACACTGCTGTCGATAATGGCGACGTGCTGAAGCACTGTCAAAATTAAGTTTCACTAAACTTTCATTGGTTAGAAAAAAATATCCAACAAAAATGCTTGATGTCGATTTAAGACACTTTGAATACTAGTCTTTGATTGAATATATACAACCAGATGCTGTCTTTTTTTGTCTTTTTAACAATATTATCAACCTATCTGATGTCTTCAAACATGGCGGTTGGAGTTAGAATTTATCCGGCTTCCATTAGCTTCATGCTTGTGTTCATTTATTAGTGACGACTACCTGGAACTGTTAGCTGAGACGACAAGGAGAGATAAATTATTTGGTGCCCCGCAGAGGTATATTAAAGCCGGCAAGGGAAGTACCGAAGTGTTCAGCTATTCTCACCCAAATACTGCCTGTTTTAGAACGGAAGTGTGTGTAACCTTTGTACGGAGGTCACCGTTAGTTCACTGTTATCTGTCCCTGTAGCTACGTGTAGTCAGTATACAGACCGTTTGATCTGTAGACAGTCATGCTGGCTGCAGTTACATGGCTTTTAGTCTGAACCTATTAATAACGCTGTGCTGCTTGATGATGTTACACTGTCATGGCCTGTAACAGATACTCTCTTATGGAGAATCTCACATCCTTCTGTCTACTATCCATATGCTGAAAGCGTCACAAATCTGATACACCTGGCTAATTAACATATTTCAGATTGACCGTACCGTCGTAACCTGGGACATGTTGCTGTTGTATACCTTACTGTGACTGAACGAAGCGAGAAGGTGAATGCGGGCCAATTTTTACAAAATTCATTGATAGAGATCGAGTTTTAAGTATGGAGACTATTTACGGGTTATTTATGGACGAGAGTCAATCCAGGTATTGCTGAAATAGTTTGTAGTCTGGGTAAGCTATGTGAATATTAAAGAAGAGAGACCTCCACTTCGACCAATGAAAATTTGCTCTCGTTTACTCTTGCGGAGAATTCATTGTCTTATATGGATTACGTGACTTTTCACTCGTATCAGAAAACCTGTCGTCTTTCAACACAGAAAAGAATCGATACCTGCCAGTGGCCTGTGGTCGAGAGAGTATAAAATAGATTTGTTCTGAAGCAAATGGTAAAAAACCATGTGTACAGACCGCTTGGAAACCGTATAACTACACATAGTTCTTGTTCTTTTTGATTTATTTGAAAGTTGCATGTGATTGACACTAAAATGATATATGCTCTCTTTCTTTCACGTGAAAATTGTGCAGCTCTAATAATTAGAGAACCACCCAAAGGAGTTTGGATACGACAATTTTTAGCGTCTTTACGTGGGACAAAATGACCTAGTTGAATGTTACAATCGGTCACAGGGAGCAGGCTCTGTACTGTGATGTGACATTCTTTTTCACAGTATATTGATAATCGCCACATGTAAATACCTCTATTTGGTATTTAAGGAATATTTAAGATCTGTTGAACTTGATTGGGGTCTTTAAGAGACGCGTGTAAAACTCATTGTAACAGTTATTAATTAAGCCTTATATTGTAACCCAAACAATTATTTTAATAAACCTTGTAATGACAACTTTTATTGGATTAATATTTCATTAGAGATTACATGCGCAAGGCTTACTGAAATATTTATTTTAAGAAGGCAAATCCATACATTCTGGACATAAAGTGTCTGATTGAAATAACCATGAAAACTTCAGCACATTGCCCTACAGATGTAATTTCGCATATTCGCAGCTTCTCTATATTAATTAACACAGCGAAGGGAGATGTGGGTTTGGTGTTAATGATGCTGTATGGATTTGTTTGTTGGATGGGAGGGCGTCAGGATGGGTGTTTAGTTCGGTGTTCAGTCAATTGAAGTTTGTATCATTTTTTCAGCATTTTTTTTCAATAATACTAAATTCCCCCTGTTATTCAAACCTGTTCAAACGCCGATAAGTGGAACGCCGATCAAACAAAAAAAAAGAATATCCGGAAAACTGTTTGGGCAAAACGGCCATATTTGTCTACAAGTTGAAGGCAGGGATCCAAAAGTAGAAAATGACTTGTAACTGGATATGATGAAGCCTTATACAAAGTTTCAAATCAGTATGACGAACCGTTTTCAAAAAAAGGCCGAAAAATTATTTCGACAAAAGCGATTATAATCGTGTCTAAATTGGACTCATGGGTCAAAGCAAACGACCGGCCCAGATAGCACAGTTGGTAGAGCGTCCACTTCGGGAGCGGTAGATTCGGGGTCAATCCTGAGGCTTTGCGAGTGGGAGTGCTAACTTGCCTTCGGGAAGTCGTCTTAATGAAGCAGCACTAGATAAAAGAGAGGCGAAAATCTTTCGTCGTCGTATGACTGAAAAATTGTTAAGTACAACGTTAAACCCCTAGTGCACACTCACTCATTCGAAATAATTGTACCACGTTTGATTCATTACGTTAAATTGCTTGGAAAAAATGTATTAAAGGAGAAGAAAACATAAAAATGATGCCAAAATCAGATGATAGAGCGTCAATACTTATTTGCAAAAATAAGTATCTTTAATATTTTGACGGATTTTTTTTTCATGAGAAAAGGGTATTTGAAAATATTTTTGTATGGTGGGTATTTGGGATTATTCGTTGTTGCACAAAAATGTTCTAAATAAGGATGTGATGCTTGTCTAATAAATTTATTTGAATGTAAATTTGTTGTTTATATCGAAACATGTGCATTTAACCTAAATTATGATAATATTTATGAACATATTAAAAATATAATTATGTTCCATATAGAGGTTTAATACATTTGTTAGCTGAAAAAAAAACAAATTCTAGTGCAAAAATATTTATTACACCTATGTGACATCCTCATTTATGACATTATTAAACAAAGACTACAAATACCAAAAGGTGGTCCCAAATACCCACCATACAAAAATTATTTTCAAGTGTCTTCTTCTCCTTAAGGAAAAATCGGAAAAAATATTAAAGACCACATTTAGGAATAACTTTTCGCACTCTTTCATCTGAACTTTATGTCATTTATTACGTTTCTCCACCATTAACATTGTCCAAGTTGGACAAAGGGTTCCGAAACCCTAACTTAATCTGTGACATGACTCTAACTTAATCTGTGACATGACTCTAACTTAATCCGTAAAGGCATGTGCCAAGTCCAAATTCATTTCTGTCATCCGTTTTAAAGAACACTTCGGAAAACTGTGTGCAGAGTTGATGGCTTGGAATGATTTAATGCAGTTAATTTTCACACAATCATTCTTATAATAATATTTCAATAATTATCAATATGGCCTATAAATGTGTCTTACTGAAATAACATCCGTACGATTTCAATAAGGGTTACCAATGCGAAGTAATCCGCTGGTAGCTAATTTTTCCCATCAGTCGTAACTAAAAGCATAAAACTGTCCATGCAATGAAAAGTTAAAATTGGTAAATTACGACCACAATAATACCAAAAAAGAGATCATGATGTAATAAATAAATATTTTCAAACTAATGGATGACTTGATTTGAATAGCGATTTTAATTCGATTGAAACTGCACTATAAATGCACCCGGATATGCGTGTAGCCCTGATTTAATTTGGGTTGTAAGTCAGTGAAGTAGTAGAACAAAGCAAACAATAATCCCACCAAAACATTATAAACGCTAATGGGCTCCTATATGCAGCGGGGCCTCCGTGGCTCAGTCGGTTAGGGCGCTAGCGCAGCTTAATGACCCAGAAGTCTCTCACCAATGCGGTGGCTGTGAGTTCAAGTCCAGCTCATGCTGGCTTCCTCTCCGGCCGTAAAGTGGAAGATCTACCAGCAATTATTGAGTCCGACGTAAAAACGACAATCAAATAAATAAATAGAACTGAAATATTGACTTTTTACCTGCATCATGTGAACATATTACTCAAAAAATTAAAAATTTTCTCTTCTTATTATTATTATTATCATCATTTTGTATTTGTTTATTTATTTCTGTAAATATATTTGTAACGAACGTATTGTTTTATTGCTACAGGTTTTTCAATATTCTATTGTATGTACCGGTAATCATTTTAATTGCATTTTGATTATTTCAATACATTATTTAAACTTAGCTATCTGGTGTTGTCATTTTGTTTGACCAGTTCTTAAAAATACACTTTATTGATTCATTTAATCGATAGTCAATTTACCCTAAACTCGCATTAGAACCTGTCTGTTTACTGCTGCGGCGACACTACTCTCGTACAGACAAGAAACCTACCTAAAATATCATGCAAGATAAAGTGGTTTGACACAGAAGAAAGATCATACTTTGTTGACAGGTGCTGAATGACTTGAAATCTTTTTTTTTTGTTTGCCGTCATAACACATCATTTTTTGTTGTGCTTACTTTTTGTGAAACATGGCGTTAACAATTTGTATGGTAACATTACATATCCAAAGTAATTGCATGTCCTTTAAAGCCTAGCACACCAAGAATTCATCAACACCCAGAAAAAAAGAAGAAAAAAAAAAAAAACATTTCTTCCCAAAATAGATGAAGAAAAACATAAAGATCATAACATTTATTAGCGAGGTAAATTTTAATTTTGTCTTCATCTCCATACGTTTGTCTAAGACTACAAGTGTTGTACTGCAGTACAAAAACATAATTAATCGAGCAACACGGAATTGATGGCTTGGAATGATTTAATGCAGTTAATTTTCACACAATCATTCTTATAATAATATTTCAATAATTATCAATATGGCCTATAAATGGGTCTTACTGAAATAACATCCGTACGATTTTAATAAGGGTTACCAATGCAAAGTAATCCGCTGGTAGCTAATATTTCCCATCAGTCGTAACTAAAAGCATAAAATTGTCCATGTAATGAAAAGTTAAAATTGGTAAATTACGACCACAATAATACCAAAAAAGAGATCATGATGTAATAAATAAATATTTTCAAACTAATGGATGACTTGATTTGAATAGCGATTTTAATTCGATTGAAACTGCACTATAAATGCACCCGGATATGCGTGTAGCCCTGATTTAATTTGGGCTGTAAGTCAGTGAGGTAGTAGAACAAAGCAAACAATAATCCCATCAAAACATTATAGACGTTAATGGGGATCAAATGAAAGTTACAATTGCGCAATTGGTGGAATTTGGTCCAAGATTTGGCACCCCGCAAAAATTAGGGGATATATATTTTTGAGGTTACAATTGACATATTTACTACATAAATTTTAAGGAAAATAAGAACTACTTTGTTGGTATTTACGGCATTTCTTCCAGGAATTGACAAAGATAAACATAAAGATCATACCATTTATTAGCACGGTATCAGCGATTGAGTTAATGGTGAGGCTAGGATGTCAGGTGCCATGTGAGGTTAGGATGTCAAGTGCCGTGTGTCGCGGCAAAAGCTGTCAAATGTAGTGACCATGCAACATCAGAAAATGTCGGAACTTTAACGCAACGGAAACTGAGACTTTACCACACTCCATTTGTATTTTATTTACGTGAAATAAATGAGTCATATTTAAGCAGACAATGTCGTGTGTGTACGCTGTTGTTAAGCCATTACTCTATAGCTCTCATTTGTATCATTATCTCTGCAGATGGACTTCTTAAACACACTGTTTTGCCACAATGTACAATCTGAGAGAAAGCGTAGAATATAGATGTCTGTTTTCACCAGTCATAACACAGCATTGAACAATTGAATTTTGCACACCTATCCCCCACCCACCCACCCCATGACACACACAAGCACACGCACGCACAATCCCTGTCAATACTAGATGGCAACATCGCCTGAGAAGTCAAACAATATTATCGGTATCATGTACTGAAGTTGTCTATTAAATAAAACATAATTTTATATTCCAGACATAAAACTGGCCTAAATTTTAATTTTGTCTTCAAAATAGTCTAAGACTACAAGTGTTGTACTGCAGTACAAAAACATAATTAAATCGAGCAACACGGAATCAATCATAATACGAACTGTAGTCAGCTGAGAAAAATTTCCAACCCAAGGCCTGTATTTATTAAAGTAACTTAAGACTTAAGTCATAAACTGCATGTCCTTAAAAAGCCAAACTCAGAAAAGAAAAGAGTTCAAGTTGTGGTTAGAAAATTGTCCTGCAGTACAGCATCGGTGTACAAATTTTAAACTTGCTAGAGCAAAACATTTTATTTGTAGTTGAGTTTGAATATTTGACTTAAGTCTTAAGACGTTTGATAAATACGGGCCCAGGACTACTGTAATCTAGATGTTGCCAAAGCTTTGGTTAAATGGCTGCCTGTGTTGAATTTGCGCCATACTGATAAATGCGATGTACGTACCTTGAAATGAAACCAGGTGACTGTATCTTTGTTTCCCTGCTACTGAACTTATACATGATAAAGCTTCATAAAATTTTGTTCACTGTTTATAGAAACGAAAGCAGTCTGCAGAGACAAAAAAAATTAGCGGACATTATAGAGGTGATGGTAAACTCAGCAGGTAGAAATGTGCTATGAACTTGATTTGTAGCCACGTGACCATGTCCGCCTCGTTCCCGTCGAGCAGGTGTTTTTTCTTCTCTGCTCCAGTTCGCAACTAATCTTCCAGCGTCAGGCAGGAGACCTAGAACAAACATAACACGTTGATACATTGCGATAACCCAGAAAACGGACTGATTATGGTTGTAGACGATAAACAAGGCATGCTTGAAGCTCCAAGTTCTTATCTCAAATTCACCAGGCTTAATCGTGATAAACCCTGACACTGTATAGTAGTATGTAGAATTGCTCGGAGGAAGTATTATAAAGTGTGATCAGGTAGTAATTCATTTGGCGGGAACGAATGGGCGAAACGTTAAAAAAAAATTTAAACAGGGGAGTAGTCTGATTTATTTTGTAAGGATTTTTTTCCACGTAGTAAAAGTCCGCTTCGGGAGCGATAGATCCAGGGTCATTCCTGGGTCGAGTCACACTTAAGACCTTAAAAGAGGAAGTTAGTAGGGATAGTGCAACGACTGGTTGACCCGTATCAGTATAATGGCTCGGGTGGGGCAGCTTACTCAGGCGTCTCAGTGAGGCAGCACTAGATAAAAGAGAGGTGGAAATCCGCCCTGCAACAGGGAGGCACATTACATGCACTCTAAGGAATCCTTCGTCGTCATATGACTGAAAAATTGTTGAGTACGACGTTAAACCCCAAGCATTCACTCTCCACGAGGTAAAATACACTTGAAACTTTGGACTCTACGGTGGCCTTTTCCGACCATATGGGACGAGTGACGTCACGTCGAGTTTTTGCACTCAGAGACTGCCAGAAGCATCACTCAAAATTTAACTACCTATAAAGATGGATTCATCAACCGAATGAACCTTGATACCTTTTTCATGCAAAAAATATGAATGTGACATTACCGATACCTTCTGGGTCCGAACAGACCATAATAAAATCCAATGTATTGAAAGAATTGCTGTTAAAAAAAATGAAAAGAATTTTGAAGATAAATCTGTAACCCAGACTTTAAGTTAGAGGTAACGCTATAGTCCCATACAAGAGGTTTCTTTACTTTTTATAGGAACTGCTGTACCTCGCGAATGATCCCTTTTTTATTTTTTCTGCAGCAGTTCATGTACTGTTTCTTGCAGTTCTGCTCGCAAAGCCAAATGACACACGTAGCTAACAAACACTGCAGCGTAACAGCTGAAACAGATGTGCTTCTATCCTTGAAATCGGCTTGTCAAGACGATCACTATATCATTCAAACCCATGCACTTGATTTAAAGTTAAAAGCTAGCACTGATTCATGCAAAGAATATGTATGTAATTGTTTGTAGACGTATTTCGGTGCTAATAATAATAATAATAAATAATAATAATGCGTACTCTTTCAAGTGGCGACACCGGGGTTCCAGCGGTTATTCGACGGTTGGAAAATGTATTTCTTAGTTTTATACTGGGATCATTTGCAAACGATGTATTCGCGCATCCAGTTTAGTGAAGTTACTTTCTGTCAAAGCTATGCTTTGTCCATGCATTTACATATTGAATGGCGTTGCCCAATGTCTTTATGATCATTTGTTCGGATCATCACTTAGGTTTCTATGACGTTCCTTCCGGGTTGCCTAAGTCTTGTCTCCTTGTCTTGGAATAGCTGATGAGGTTGCTCTCACGTCTGTACGATGATGTAAATGAGGTATCATCACTTCCGGTTTTGAAAATGTGACTTCTGGTCAGTTAAAATAGCAGTCCATGCGTTTTCTTATTTTGAGGTGGGAGAACGGGGGTACTTTTGCTCTACTGATTTGTGCCTTTCGTGTTTGTTAATTTCGCTTTCTTAATAACAAAACCTTGACCAGGCCCTCTTTTCGTGCCACTTGCAAACCAACTACATCAAAAAATCGGAGGGCGAAAAGTCGAGAGTATGAAAAATATTGTTGTAGCAAGTAAAAGACTGAAGTAATAAAATATATGCAAACAGGTGTCTAAATAGTTTACCAAGGCATTGCTATAACGAGATGAATAAACGTGAAGGAGGGTGGCTAATATACCTTCCTATAGGTATAAAGTACAACATCCAAGAGAAGAATGGTGGCTCAAATTTACCTTCTTATGGGTAGACCTATATAGTACGACTTCCACTAGGAAGAAGGTGGCTATAGTAAGGTGTACAGAACAATATCTATATAGTGATGAATTACTGTAGTCTGTTTCTTTTAGCCAGTCACTTATATTGAGCTGTGTGTAAAACTAACTCGCTCGCCACCAAAATTGCCATTACTCAGTGACATGTAACAACACGTTGATATTTTCGAAGTCCATACTCTTGCAAAGACAATAACGTAAGAACACTTTTTCTAATTTATAATGTTGAATTACAGATGTCTTATCTCGAGTCATTATATCGGGTGTCGTCATAAATATTGAAAAATCTGTGGCAAGTTACGCTCCCAGGATACAATGGTTAATAGAGGACGCTTTTACATATTGATTTGGTAAAATTTTACAGTGAAGTTGGTGAAAGCTCAACATTTTTGTAATTATGGACAAAACTTATTTCTGAAAGCAATTAACCGTTCATTTATGGGTTTTGAGCTCACAGCGCTCAATGGTTCGAGAACTATCTACCTGGGCGATCCCAATCAGTTCACTTTCAAGGAAATATGTCAAAAGACCGTAATGTAAATTGTGGTGTTCCCCAGGGTTCCATTTTCGGTCCTATATTATTTTTATTGTACACTAATGACATTACAGCATCATCAGATATTCTGGATTTTACATTATTTGCTAATGATACAAGTGTCTGCACTTTTGCGCCTACCAGCGCCCAGGCTGTATCCACTATGTCTGTAGAGTTGCATAAAATTTCCGATTGGCTTGACACCTAACCGCTTGTTCCTTAATATTTTGAAAACAAAATGCATGCACATAAATGTATCCTGGCGTTGAAATAGCCAGGCTTCAAGAACACAAGTTATTGGGAGTTCATTTTAATTCAAGGACATCTCACATTAACTTTATTAATAAGAAGGTATCCAGAAATATTGGCATCATCTAACACATTCGAGCAAATGTCAACAAAAAAAACACTGCTTATTTTGTACTACTCTCTGATATTCCCTTATCTTTCATATACAAATGTTTTATGGGGTAACACATACATGAGTCATCTCCATCCCCTTAGTAATTCTTCAGAAACGCATCATCCGCTTCATCACTTTCTCACAAGGACTGGATCATGCGGCTCCAATATATAAGAACGTCAAAATCCTCCCACTTGCAGAAATACAGACACTCATTCTTGCTACTCACAAATTCACTCACCAATCACCCCCTCTTCCTCACAAATTTCATTAGCTGACGTTCACAATTATTCCCCGCCATTTACGAGATATGTAATTATACATATATTTACGTATGGTAAATAAACATTCAAATTCAAATTCAAATTTATGAATCACAAGTAAATCACAAGTAAATCATTCAAGTAAATTATTATTGAATATAATAAAGCAATTACCCATCGTCAGTCATGTGACATCATGTATACATCATGTGAAACGGGCCCCTATAATGCTTAGAATCATGAGAGTGAAGTATTCTCGAGTAGGCCGTAAAAACACTAATCAGTTAAATAAATAAGTAAATAAAGTCTTCATGGTATAACAATGCATTATAGTGCGAATTTTTATCATGTTGAGATATACAAAGGATCGTGGTGCATGTATACTGATATCTGTCGGGGGTCCGATTCATTAACTTTCTAAAGCCGGAAAATTCCAATAGCCAATAGCCAAGTTTGAAATTGATAAGGACAGTTTGAATTCAGAAACAAACAAAAATGCTACTTTTTCTGCTGCAAACTTGCCAGGCGTTTAAAAACAATTCAATTTGTGAAGGAAGGACATTCTTTGTAACAAGCTATATGCATGTTTAACTGCAAGAATATCATCCAATTCAGACGGCTATATGAACTTCAAAGCTGGTCAAATGATGGTAAGTGGATGGTTATGAATTGTTGGAGACTTTTGCTCTGCACTGTAGGGTTAGCCTATAAGGAACAAAAATTAAGCGTTTTACAGAGATACAACTTAGCAGGATAAGCATAGCTGACCGAGAGACAAAACAATTGTGTGAAACACAAAATTTTTTTAAAAAAATAAACAGTTCAATTCTGGTAGGAAATGACTAGATATAGTCTAGATGCCTACACTTTATTCTGTGAACAGGAATTATTTGTTCGTATCAACACCAAGGTCAAAGTCAATTTCGCATATAAAAAAGCGCCTTTTTCAACGTATTTGTCTTTGCAAGAGCGATGTATATCAAGAATATTTTGTGTTATTCGCACTTATGTACGTTAGGGTTAATCAGGTTAACGTATGTATACATTATGTATGCTTAGGGTTTTACGTCGTACTTAACAATTTTTTAGTCTCGTGACACCGAGGAGTCATGAGATGGGTGTACTTTACATGTCTTCTTGTGGCAGGCCAAGTCCATGCCGCCAAAGTGCTGCCATCATCGGAGTGTGGACAAAGACCCCCATTACAATTTCCGTTTTTCGGTAGGGTTGTAGGGTTGTACGATTGTAGTTCTGTGAATTTTAGGGTATAAAGTCTTTTTTGCTCCCAGGCGTCCATTTTTGGTGTACAGGTGCATGCTTGGTATTAAAATGCTGGAAACTGTCTAAACTTTGAGGAGGTATGAGCTTTATTGATGAAAGTTTGAAATTCTGGGTGAGAAGACACAAGGTGTGAGATAGTGATGAGGCTGCGAGTGACGTCCCCTTGGCGTTGCTAGGCACGCTTCTTGGGACTATTTATTTTCTGAAAATATCCATTTTGATGAAAAATCGGTAAAATGTTGTTCAGTGTAGGGTAACATATGTATAGGCGTCCTGAAATGAACAACATGCAACGTTCTAGTATTCCTACGCTTGAAAATGGAGACATTCAGAGCAGAATTTGCTGCAAAATTGAAAGTTTCAGTGTTTATAACGAAAACGGAGCCTGCTGAGTGTGGACTGGACCATTGAGGAGGGATGGTCGATATGGCCTTGCCTCCTGTAAAGACCCCGTCACAAATCGATGGAAGAAGAAACATATCAGTAGACTTGTTTATATGGCCAGACAGGGGCTGTCACATTTAGATCCCAAGCTTGATTGCTCACACGTGTGCCACAACACACGCTGTGTAAATGTGGACCACATAAGCTTGGAGGGGCCTCCGTGGCTCAGTTGGTTAGCTCCCTAGCGCAGCGTAATGACCCAGGAGTCTCTCACCAATGCGGTCGCTGTGAGTTCAAGTCCAGCTCATGCTGGCTTCCTCTCCGGCCGTATATGGGAAGGTCTGCCAGCAACCTGTGGATGGTCGTGGGTTTCCCCCGGGCTCTGCCCGGTTTCCGCCCACCATTATGCTGGCCGCCGTCGTATAAGTGAAATATTCTTGAGTACGGCGTAAAACACCAATCAAAAAAAAAATCATAAGCTTGGAACCGCATGGTGTTAACAATAACAGGCAGCGCTGCTGCAACGCAGGGCTCTGTCTCGGCCATGGGCAGTATGCAAGGTGCATGCTGCATTTAAGACTGAGCAGGTTGGTTTCCCCTCACTAAAAATGTGTCAGGTTTTGCTCAATTTCTGTATTTATTTATTAATTTCTTTCATAAGCGACAACAGCAGTGACAAATTATATACAAAACTGGCGGTTACAAATATCTAACGTATGTGTGATCTGTTGGGGTGTTGTCCAGTTGTCCCTTGGCATAGTTAGTTTTCTCGTCTGGATTTGAAAGCCTGTACTCAATGTGCTCTTGGAGTTTTCTGGCTGTATTGCGGAGTGATCTCCCCTTAACTGTCTGTTGCTTCTTATAAACCTTGTGGTACTGGTTCACCCTTTCAATCTGTTGTACTGTTTTCTCGTTCCTGGGTGAAATACTGGCGCCGAAAGCTCGGAGTTTGGCAGCCGTGGACTTGCCCTGGCCATTGTTGTCTGTGGATTGTGGACGCCGCCCTTCCCTCCATATTTCTGCTGTGGTTTACATTCTTGGGCAAGGAGACGCTGAGTGACATGTTGAGAGCTTCGCACTTTTGAGTGCTGGTGTTCATCCGGAGACTGGCGACGGGCAGAGTTTATTGGTGGATAAAAACAGGAACCTCTCCCACCAGCTGCTGGTTTCCCCTCCGGAGCAAACCACACTGTTCCTGCGGAATTCGGAAAAGTTCCCACAACCCTGGGTAGGTAAGTTTTCATTTTCCTCATGTCACCACTGTGCTCAGACATAAGTTGAGAAAATATCAAGGTACACCTGGCCTTAACATCCTGACTCAACACCATCTGTGCTTTCTTCCTGGCTTCCCTCGTTCGGCCCTGTCCCTCGAACGTGGCATCGCTGAACTTAGCCTGGTGAGTGGGGTCTGCTAACTGTTCGACCTCCCACAGCGGCTCGACCAGTCGGATGCCGTCCTCCACTCCCTTGGCTGACCTGGAGTCGCCGTCCGTGGTTACGTGCTTGGCTAAAACACCTTGCCTTGCCAATCCCTCGCCAATCCCTCGCCAATCTCGTTCCCCATATTATACTCGGACCAGGGGGCATGTGGGTTTGTGTTCGCTGTGCACTCCGCGTGTCCTCCAGGACATTTTACTTGGAAGCCTTTCCCTCTCAGCCAGGACCCAATCCAACACAATTTATTCTTCAGTGCTGCGGAGACAATGTATTGCTTGTCTATTGATGTCTCCACAGCCAGGGAAATGGCCTGTGAAGCATTCTGGCCCGGTTTCTTGGGACTGGTTATGGTAATGCTGTTGTAGCGAGCGTCTGTGGCCAGATCTATTGTGCTGTCATCTTCTCCTCTTTGCATTTTGTATGCCTTTACCACATCCACCTTATTTGCCATATCCTCTCTGTTCAGCTTTGCGATTGCAGATGCGACATGGTTTGCAGTGCGATGCATGTTCCTACGGGTGGCAGGCGGCACGTCCATCGCTGCACATAGGAGTCTGGCTCGGGTGTTCCTCATTGGTGTGTCCTGGAGGCCTACTTGAAGAGCTCGGTTCACCGCTCCAGCTTTTTGGCCAGGTCTGTTGCATTCTACCTCTGTAGAATTTGTGGCCGCCAGATACACAGTCACAGCACTTAAAACTGAACGCCCAGGCTAAACCCCACTTTTTCTCTGCAACTATCTCTAACCTGGGCAGTGGACAGTGGTCCTTGGTCTCACTGTGCTCAAGCATAACTTTGTTCCATATACACACCATTTTCTGTATATCTATGAGTCGCATTCCTTCAGCAGTCCATTCCCGCTCATGTGTATCTCTGTCTGATCCAGCCGTGGAATCTACCTTGCACCGCCTTGGCCGCTGTATTCTCTTTGTGTCAGGCTGGTGTTTTCTTACAGCTTCCTGATTGGGCTGGAAATCTGTGTCCATCAAGGAACACCCAGGCAGAGGATTCAGCATGTCTGTAACTGCTGACAGGTTATTTGAGGGATCCTGGGCCTTTCCAGCTTAAAATCTAGACTGTTTCATCTTTCTGTCTCCCTTCATGGTGTTTTGGGGTAGATTGTTTGCCTTGTTAACTGTCAGACTTTTTCTAAATGGTTGCTTTTGAAAAGTCTAAAGTGCTCTGTCAATGTGATTTTTTAACTTTTCTTGCAGATAAACATCTTGTCTTTCCAAAGCAGTTGACCTGGTGGAGATATCTTGAACGGTATATGCACTGCAAAGCTTCAAAGTTTACCCTTCAGAGCTTTTTTACCCTGAAAAAAAAGACACATGTCCAAGATGGGGGTACCCCAACTTGAATTCATCCAACTCCAAAGTTTCTGCATGTATCAAGCCCTAATTTTTGCCTGTGAGGTTCAGAAGTGTCAGGAATTATGTGGTGCAAAAATTATTGATTTTGAAAAAAGCTGGCTGGTGTGATAGGACACAGACCCCCATTACAACTTCCGTTTTTCGGTAGGGTTGTACGATTGTAGTTCTGTGAATTTTAGGGTATAAAGTCTTTTTTTGCTCCCAGGCATCCATTTTTGGTGTACAGGTGCATGCTTGGTATTAAAATGCTGGGAACTGTCCAAACTTTGAGGAGGTATGAGCTTTATTGATGAAAGTTTGAAGTTCTGGGTGAGAGGACACAAGGTGTGAGGCAGTGATGAGGCTGCGAGTGACGTCCCCTTGACGTTGCTAGGCACGCCTCACAGCTGCCGGCATGGAAAGGTCCAGATTTTGACGGTCAACCTATGTCAAGATTTTTATGGCTTGTTTCTCCCAGGCTGGGCCAGGTATGCACCAAAGCTTATTGGCCACGGAATGTTTGGGACTGAGCTACAGCGCTAGACGTAAACATTGTCGCCTATGGAAAATTAATGGGGGTCTGAGGCCAGTGTCATTCCGAAGACAGACATGACACTCCATCCACTGACACCGTGTCAAACACTTGTTTCCTTGCTCTAACCTCTCAATGCTCAGCACCAAATGAGGTAGCAACAAGTATCATTTTGGTATGACCAGACCCGGGCTTCATCGGGGCGGAAGCTCTTTGGCGACCGAAATGTTGGTTATTCCTTTTTCCTTTCCCTTCTGTACATTTTGGCGGAAACATGAATAATATTTTCATTTTCACTGACTTATACAAATCCCTTCAATAAGGCCGTCGTTTTGTGTTTTACCACAATGTTGGAATATAGGCAAAAGTTGGGGGAGGAAAATGTTATCTGATAGTTCAGTTAACTTTGTCCGCAACAATGGTACATTCATACACTGGTGTCGGATCTAGTAAAGATTACCTCCTTTTTTCATGTGGGAATGGGTAACTAGCCACGTTGATCGGTCCATGTCTTTGTTAAAAAGGTTTCCGTGTTGTGAAATGTCGCAGAGTGACGTGCGGGACTTTGGTTATATATAACCATTTATGTCTCGAATTGAACAGAACTTCAATTTATTTTAAGCTTCTGATTAGAACTGAACTTTGTTTATTTTTTAAAATAATCATTTTTGTTTGCGCTCTTTAGCATTGTGGATTTCAACTCAATTTATAAACACATACTTATTTTTAGAGGAATTTTGGAGAGGTTTTATTTGTGTTTGTTTTGAACAGTAAATACATTATGTCATTTTATTCAGTGTGGTCTACATTAGTACCAAATATTAAACCAAAGATACATGCGGATACGGAAGAAAAACACTTTTATGGGATAATTCCTCTAATTTGGGGGATATCTGGTTGACTCCTTTCAGCCAGTATA
The DNA here is from genome assembly GCF_032854445.1 of Liolophura sinensis. Classification (NCBI taxonomy): domain Eukaryota; kingdom Metazoa; phylum Mollusca; class Polyplacophora; order Chitonida; family Chitonidae; genus Liolophura; species Liolophura sinensis. Next base: position 40,362,400 of record NC_088300.1, on the reverse strand, counting down.
TACATAACAAAACAAGAAACTGTGTTACTTCCAAACATACCCATATAGAACCATGTGTGTTGCTGGTGGATGAATCTGGTTTGTGTACGTAATGAGGGTATACTAAAACCGGATTAGGCATTACGGTGCGCTTGGTTCACCCTCCATAGTCAACAGTAGCATGATGGGGTTACTTTTGATTTCACAGGGGCTAGTCATCTGTATTAGAGCTTGTTCAGTACCGCATATGCATTCACAACAGCAGTGCAACGTTCTCTATCTCTCTAAAACCTGTGAAAAAAACATTACACAACCTGCCCCATTCTTCCCAGCTTAGCTTTCAGATATAAAGGTCTGTACTCCTCCACTCATTAACCTGGAAACTCGGTGTTTTCGAGTAAGCTGTACTCAACATGTCAAAGCTGTACACTACAGAAAACATGTTGCCTACAATCCTACAGTAATTCTTACTTTATATCACCTATTTAGTCGTGAATAATAAAGACCATAACGTCACAATTAACACAAACGTATCTGTTACTTCGGCGGCAAGCCAAATCTTCGCTAACCGCCATTTTTCAATTAGAATCGGCCACACTCGGCATCGTCCGGAAAAACATGAACTCGTGGAATGATTTGATTGAAACCAATGAGATGTACACCATATAACGGGTGATTTACAAATTGTTTGGGAATCTTAACTTTGTGTGTTAATAATGAACAGAAATCACGGGATCACGGGACGCCTCTTTTATGGTGTACAGCGCTGGCACTTTGGAGACAGCACTGGTGACAGGTCCGAGTTCCAGGTTAGTGAATGTGGAAGTGGAAGCTAAGCTGGAAACGTGACCAACCGATCTCCGAGCTACCCACACGTGGTCGATGGGACCACGAAACAAGCAGGAAACACCGAGACAAAAGTACGAAAGAAGAAAAGAAAACAATGAGGTTTAGCCACTCGGCACTTTCGTACTTTCGCCTCGGTCTTTTGTCTCGTCCTTTCTCTTCGAGATTTCATTTATATGAAACAGACGAAAGAGCAAAACGACGAAAGGACGAGCTCTTACCAGACCTCGCCCTTTCGTACTTTAGCCTTCCGCTTATAAATCGCTGTGTGCATAGCAAACCGAAGGCAAAATACTAAAGGGCGAGGTTTGATAGTCTCGTTCTGTTGACCTTTGCATTCCGGCTGGTCATGCGCACAGCGATTTAAAACTAAATATAAATAAGAGTTTATTACTACCAGTATTATCTAATACACTTTCGAAAAACTGTGTCCAGATGTTTATATTACAATGATGCACCCGTTTATAAGCAACATACTTGAACATGAACAGCAAACATCAATCAAATAAATAAATACATGTGAATATGTCGATGCTACAAGTGTTAAAATCAATTGCAGTATGATCAACATAGAAAGCCTTTTTTTCGTTGACTTCTCATAACGATTTGTGTACGTAAAAACTGGTCTACTCCCGTTGGTCTCCTCCTGCTGGTATCGGCTTAATCCGACACTGTCGCTGACACGCTTCACTTGACAGACAATCACAGCGGCTAAGGGCATATGGACAGGAATGAACTTGTCACAACATCTGCTGAATTCACAGTTCGCCGTAAATTCCCAGCATGTAGGCTGTACTTATCAGTTAATCAGCCAGGCCACAAAGAACACATACACTCTCAATGCGGCAATGCATAGCCTCCCAGGTGACATAACACATTACAAACAAGTGTACTTTGCCGTTCGCCTACGATCATGTTTCTCTGTGGATCGCTAAAAATATCGTGATGGAATTAAAATGTATGTGCATGAACCTAGTCTGCCTTCATGGTGTTTGTATGTTTATAACGTGTAGGTCTAAACAATGGTGCGATCAATGTGTGATCAAATTAATCTGTTAATTTTAACAGAAAGCCTGTTGGCTGAGTGATACTAGATGTATTCTATTAATATAGCACATTATTCACTCACATTCAACATGTGTCTAATGTTAGTCTAATAGAATATTTATGTTGAGTAAATAGAATATGTGTGTTATAATTAACAGAACAGTCTGCTACAATAGCAGAATGTGTTCTACCATCACTCAGACAATGGACTTTCTGTTAAAATTAAGAGCTTAATATTTTGAGCGTAGGGCCAGTGTTGCAGGGCTTATATAGATCACATCTGACCAATGCGGGCACGTGTTCGAATCCAGCTCTCTTTGTTTACACTACGGCTTTCAGTCAGGAGTTTTGTCAGATAGTCCGGTCTAATCCGGTAACTCTTCTTTCCGTCACCCATAAAGTGATCGTTGTCAGGTAAGTGAAAATTCTTGAGCGTTTAACACTAAAGAGTCAATTAAGAAACTTCCAAACAGCTACAAAGCGATTCAGCTTGTCCTACATTTGTAAGCCGTGGCACATGAAGATTAGTAATACATTATAAAATGTTGTTAAGTACTTCGCTGTCAACTGATTTTCATACGTCGTGTTCTAACTTGCGATCGAATGGTTGATCGATCTGAAGTATTGGATAGTTGAGGCTCGTGAGGCGGGTTATCGTTCTGTGATACATTGACTGTTAATTTAGGGTGAGTCTTTACTTTAGTTTATGGCATTTGATTTCCTGAAAATATATTATTAATGCCATAGGGTGAATGAGTTCCCGCTTAAATATGGATTAAGCAATTAAACAATAAGGGCACAACAAATATCGTTTTTTTTTTCGACCATAGCCAGCCTTGGTACCCTCATCTGTTTTCGATCTGTTGTCACTGCGTGGTTGTCACCGTAATCAGGATCTCCGTGGTTGTTTTTGGCACATCTGTTTGATCGGTGTTGAGTTATGTGGTGGGTGCCTGTTACAATGCCCATGTCTTGGAGGAGAGTAGTCAGATTAGTGGAGGAATCGAGCACTAAGGTGATCGGTATTACATGGATTACTCAGGCGCGTATCATGAATAAGTGACAGTCTACAATCTGCTATGTGAGTATAGTAACCAGCTAGGCCTCCGGCCCATTCATAGTTTCCGTTAACCCACTGTAATGCATACTCCATAGCCTGATCTACCCTGACAGATTTCCGTTCTCATCAATCAGTATACCTCTGTACTACCATACTCACTGTACAAGTTGAGTGACCCATATGCAAACACCCTATAACGAAGATATATTTACTAGGCTTGGATCCACATGAGCAAATTGTTTAACGTCGTATATTTTGTTTGTACTATTTTTAGCATTTGGCCTAATGTCGCCAAGACCTGGTCCCTTTGCATTGATTTAATGTGACTTAATATTGAAAGTGATGACAAAAGAGCACTTTGAGTTATTCTAGACCAGTGGCATTTAATAAATTGAAACTATCATCCCGTATAGCATATACGGGAACAGTTAGAATAAAACTCCGACAGGTAAATATTTTGGCGGGGGGGGGGGTGGGGGGGGGGGGGGGGCGGCTTGTACTTTGCTGCTTACGTACCTTACGGGCATACGTGCATGAAGAGTCAGAATAAAACCCTGACAGGTAAATATTTTTCCCTATTCTGCCTGTGCCATGTTACTTGGGCGCCTTTACGTTGCTACTTTTTGGGCATACGTACATGAACAGTCCACAATAAAACCCTGACAGGTAAATATTTTTCCCTATTCTGCCTGTGCCATGTTACTTGGGCGCCTTTACGTTGCTACTTTTTGGGCATACGTACATGAACAGTCACAATAAAACCCTGACAGGTAAATATTTTTTCCCTATTCTGCCTGTGCCATGCTACTTATGTACATGAACAGTCAGAATAAAACCCTGACAGGTGAATATTTTTTCCCATTCTGTCTATGCCATTTCGCTAGGGCGCGTGTACATTGCTACTCTTTGGGCATGTATACATGACAGTTGAATAAACCCTAGCTGAAGTAAATCGACCAGAGGCAGGATTCCATCCCATGACCAGTAATTGGTGTAGCCATTTGCCAAAGTATTCCTACTGCCGTCAGTGCTCTAGTTTTGCCCTTCATGCTTCACCCTTTTAAATTAACTGTTTTTCATGTCAAAACACACGGATTGCCTATATTGTTATGCACATAAAACATGGATTATAGCAAGACAAGTCATTTTGTATCTGTTTTCGGCATAGTGTTTTTAATTAACTCTGCTTGTGTTGGGTATCACTTCTGATGTCTTTTGACATAGTGGTTTCAACATGCAATGGTCGGGTGAGTGTCACGTCTGATTCTTTGGCATAGTGGTTTTAATGTTTGATAGGTTTGGGTGCCATGTTTGATGTCTGCGGCATGTTGATTTCAATACGCTGTGGTTGTGTTGGGCGTCAGGTCTGATGTCTTCGGCATGGTGGGTTTCAATAGGCAGCGATTGGTTTGGGTGTCATGTCTGATGTTTCGGGATGGTGTACAGTGAGGCACTACATGTCGAATACACATCCAGCTTTATATTTACACAGACTCCTTTTCAGCTTCTTACATAACACTCAACACTCATGAAAATACACCTGGACATATTTGGTAGTATTCATTTGATTGGTATTTTTCAGTTATATGACTACCCCGATAGGTAACTGGGGAATCCCCTGCTGCAAAGCCATTTCAGTGTCATCTCAATATCAAGAACTATAGGGGGCAATACATTAGACAGATCACATATTCATGCAAGTTATTTAGAGTAGACACAAATCTAACCAATTAATCAATGAATGGAAAGTGAATAGATAAAATAGATACCTATACATGTATATATATATTTTTCCATTCCAGTGATCCACACGTTCGAGTAGCAAACATGAAACTTAAGACCAAGGCTGTTGTTGCCATAGCCCTCCGTCCAGTGCGCGTCGCGTTGGCAATGTTGTTCCGATTTCATATGTATAATATCATGGCTGTCACATCCTCTACCACGGCACCCAGACAAAAGCACGTGCGTGCTCACATGATGTCCAGTTTTCGTTATGTGGCCAACGCTTCTGACCATCTTCGTGCTCGAGAGTGCACCCCAACAACTGTTATGTTGCCATCGGTAGACTTCACTACCGACGGGATTATGGATAATATTGATTACACAATAAGCAAACAGGGAAAGTATAATGTCGTTCTTCCAAATCAAAAGAAAGAAAAACTGTACCAAAACACGGTTGACAAGAACGAGGATGAGAAGTTGACGGTCATCGTCGTTCCACATTCCCCGAACGGCCACAGCGATCTCTTACCCTTCGACCAGTTTTACGAACAGAAATCCAAACATACTTTAGACAGAATCGTTCAAAAACTCAGCCAATACAAAGATATGAGTTTTATTTGGACAGAGACCGCCTCACTGTCTCGGTGGTGGCTTGAACAAAATGATGCAACACGGCAGCAGATTAGAAAACTTATCAGAAAAGGTCAGCTAGAAATTGTAAACGGCGGCTGGGTTGTTCCGGATGAAGCTTGCACGGATTACCACGACGTTATCCAGCAAATGATCGAAGGGCATCGTTGGCTCTATAATACTTTGGGAGTGAAGCCAAGAGTGAACTGGGCTGTGAAACCCTTTGGTCATTCTCAGACCATGCCCTACTTATGGAAACTAGCTGGTTTTAACCTTATGGTTGTAGGGAGTGTGCACGAGGCAGTCAGAGAATATTTAAGGCAACGAATACGCTTGCAGTTTTCTTGGCGTCAAATGTGGGACCCCAGAGGGGACACTGACATCATCACTCAAATACTACCATATATTTCCTCAGCAACCAGACACTCTTGCGGACCAGACACCACTGTGTGTTCACGATTCGACTTCTTGAAATCGCCACCTATATCAGAAGTCCTGCGGGAGGATGACCCGGACTTTGTGGTAATGGCTTCGGCTCTGTATGAACAGTACCGACTAACAGCCAATGCCTCTCCACGCAAAACCATATTTATTCCTATTGGTGGAGAGTCTGGATGGACAAAAGATTCTGAATGGGATAACAACTACCGCAGTTATCAGAAGTTGTTTAAATATATGAATTCTAGATCAGACTGGAATATCTCCGTGCGTTTTGGAACGATGACTCACTATTTTGATTTCCTCAAAGGTGCACAACACGATGTAAATCCTACCTTGTCTTTGGGATCAACGATGCCGGCTTTTAGCGGAGACTTTTTGCCATATTCTCAAAGCGACAATACTTACTGGACTGGGTTTTACAGCAGCAGGCCTTGGATTAAGTACATGAGTAGAGAAGTCGACGCGGCTCTACGGACAGCTGATATACTTCATGTCATGGCGTGTATCCAAAGTCCATTTGACGTGGGACTGCAGGAAGCTTGCCGCCAGTTCACAGAGGAGCTTCGTACAGCTAGGCAGAGCGTTGCTCTATTTCAGAAGTATGACGCTATAACTGGCACATCTAGGCCTGGTGTAGTGGATGATTATAAGAAAAAGCTTTTGCAAGCAATGAGGAGCACTCAGTTGGTTGTCAACTGGGCCGTGCCTGTGTTGATGTTAACAGATCTTACTCAAACCGTAAATATGTTTCCCGCAACAAGACTTCCTTACGGAATGACCTTAAGTTGGCCACCAACTGCCGCTGTTCGCATCTCTCCGACACGGAGTGTTAACGTTGTGCTTTTTAACCCTTTGCCCATAGACCGGTTGGAGACGGTTACAATACGCATCAATGATTCCACTGTAGCAGTTTCACAAGGGAACAAAGATATCAACGTTCAAATTCTACCGGTACTGAGCGCTGAAAACATTGTAAATTCTAGTGTGTTTGACGCTACATTCAACGTGATGGTCCCTGCTCTGGGTATGGAGACGGTGAGACTTTATCGCAATGACTCAAGTTTGTCTAAAACACAACTCAGTGATATCTCCATCAAAAAGTCTGCTCACACTATTGTTGAACCTTCCTGTTTTAGAGCTGAGCCTCTCCCTACATTTAGAGAAATTATACTTGAAAACAATTGTTTGAAATTAGAATTCGAAGGCAGGACGGGTTTACTAAAAGAAGTGCTGGATAAAATGTCTGGCAGAAGAACCACTGTGGACATGGATTTTGTGAAGTACACACCGTATAAAGGCAATTCACGGGTCTTCCAGGCCCGACTTGAAGCGGAAAGCTTTGCAGACTATGATAAACTAAATGTGTTTAGTAAGCAGAGGTTCGACCCTATCCTCAGTCCAGGTCCTCCACACAGTTTTCCAGCATACAATACGTTTGTATCACACCGCAGGGGCACTGTGCCGAGCTATATCCATAGACAACATCAGTAAGCTAACTGAGGAACAAGACTTCGAACTTGTTATGCGAATTGGAACGGATATTAAAAATTTTGGCACAGTTTATACGGATAGTAACGGTTTACAAATGATTAAAAGAGTCCGTCGGTCGAAACTGCCTCTGGGCGCCAATGTGTTCCCCATGACGAGCATGGCGTTTATCCAGAGTCGAGCCCGTAGACTCACTCTTCATTCCTTCCAGCCTTTAGCGGTCAGTTCAACACGTGACGGCCTCTTGGATGTATTACTGGACAGAACATTGGGAGGCATGAAGTCCATCTCCCCTAGTCCAAGTAAATTTTACATGGTGCTGGAGGAAGCAGGAAAAATTACCCATGATCACGCTCAATACGCCCTACCAACGCTCCTGAATTACCAACTCAATGACTTGCTACAGTCACCTTTGTTAGCGCTCCAATACCCTTATGCCAGCAGCGTCTATTGCCGAAGCCGACGATATGGACTGGCTCAAAACTTTCCGTGTGACCTTCACCTTGTAAGTTTGCGGGAATTGAGGATAAATCCAGAAGACATATTTAGTGCTTCTCTTATTTTACACAGTCGAGGTCACAGGTGTGGACTACCCCCAGATGTTAAGTGTTCACAGGGCAAGAACAGCTTTGCGTTCGAGTCCACTTTTCCGGACTTCAAAATGAGTAAAGTCGATGAATGGACTCTTTCATACTTAGATAAAGTACGCAACGTATCTGTAAACGACGCTGTTAAAATGTCACCCATGGACATTAAAGCGTTTCATTTGAGATGGTTGTCGTGAAATACACGAAATCCTCTCAGTGTGACGTATCACTTTAAATGTTCGGCATGCAAGCATCTGTTGCAGTGTTTGAAGAGTCCAGTGTTTCACAGGGTGCGATTTGTCGTATCGACTCTTCGAATTCGAAAACTGAAAGTTAATTTCAACTACGTTCAGATGATGTGATTTGTAGAAATGGAACAGCGCATGTCCTGTTTTCGTCGGACTTCTTTTCATTTTCGCGTGGAAATATATTCAAGCCTTTGAAAGAACTATAGAATAACTTTGATGGATAAAATCAATTCAACACGCCATTGAGATTCTCAGGCAATAGTATCAGAAATATGTTTTTTTACCATCTTGATACCTATTTCAGAAAAGGATATATTAGCCTTAGAGTATGAATGCGAATGCCGCGACTATCACGTGATGTGTAGTAAGTGGCCAGCGCAGTGGGATATATGCTGAACAAAATGTGGGTTCAGGCTTTAATTTTCGTCTGTATAGCATACTCCATTAAACCGAGAAATAACTTTGTTTTATTAGCAGGAAATGATGAATTGTAATACATTTCTGCAATAAACCCCTAAAAGGGTGTTCTTATGGTATTCATGACAGCCAAACTGCCGGTTATTCCAGTATGTGTGGAAATGTGGCTTTAAGGCAAAGAAAACACTAAACTGAAGTATGTCAGATAAAAGACCATTAAAACTGTCCCATTTATTTTGTTTCGAAATTTTCCAACCGAGTAAAATGGCTTTGAAACATCAGAATCTACGGTGGTCTGTATTGAACTGGAGGGTATCAGTGAAGTCACATTCATATTTTTGCTTGAAATAGTTCGTTTCAAGATCCATTCGCTGAATGTATTCATAACCTACATGTACATGTATTTTTATAGATGAAATGTAGCAATGTGTATAAAGTGGCAAAAACCTGATGTAACGTCATTGGTCCAAATATTGTCAGAAAAGGCCACCGTAGAACTCAAACTTTCAAATGCTTTGTACCATTTTGAAAAAAATAAAATAAAAAAAATAATAAAATAAAACAAACTGTTTCTATGGATAGTGTTTAATGGTCTCTCATCTGACATACACTTCACCTCAGTTTTTTCTTTGTATATTTATTCCCAACGTAATCAATTCAAAAGACCCAAGGTATGGCCTCCACCAAATAAAGGATACCATACTCCAAGCTTATTCCGAATCCATAAGCTTACAACCTATAATACGAATGTTATCCCGAAAAAATAGATCTGCAAGATCTTGGATGAAATGCTGGTACATTTATGTCCTCAATGGTGCAAATTATACTTAAAATTTTAAAGTTGCATGAGTATGAAGTTCGATGTGTTTCCTGACAGACTGAGGATTGTTTCCTGATTTACTGATTGGTTGATTGACGTTTTACAGAAACAGAACGAGTTTGAAAGAAACAGAACGAGTTATGGATGTACATGTATAAGGTTGGCAAAAGTACGCCGCCTGATGGGAGAAAGCCATACATGTCGCCATAAAATGCCTGGAAGCAATACTGATGCCTCCGTACCCTTCTGAAGTCTATCAAACCAACCAATAAGTGGTTACCGTAATTCTTCAACCTTGTTGCATGTTTGCAATGCGTTTATTCTGTGTTGACCGATAAAATTATACTTTTTGTGAAGCCCTGAAACTGGCCAATCCTACCAATACAGTTTTGCCCCAAAAATCAGAGTCAAAATGTGCAGAAATTGTACTGAATGTTGCTCTTTCAAATGCGAAAAAGTTGAGGAATTACGGTGGGAGTATCACGAGTTATCATGTGATGATTAAGTATACTGTCTTCTCCAAGTAAATCAAGTAAATAAATTCAACAAAGAAAGTCTTCAACGTAAATGCCCGCAGTATAAACTTGGCTTGAAGCAATGTGTATTTGAAAACATGAGCGTGTTAAAAGCTTCAATACAAGATTGCATTATTAAGAGTGTCTATTAGGTATCAGTAGAGCTATGTATACATCTAATAAAACTGACATAATAGGTAAGAGCATGGAGGGAGTACAGAAGTATATTACAAAATGTATAAAATACTATAACTTAACACAGTGGGTAAATGTTGAATTTTCCAATGTACGTTATTAAGTACATGTATATAAAACAAGGAAACCAGCAACAGCATGTCCAGTATTCAAAACTTCACACTGCTAACTGCTGACTGAACAATCTTAGATGGTTGGTGTCTGCAAATCCATACATGATACAGCAGAAAACTACCTATTGTTGGCAGCATAGAAGCCACGGGTGTCTTTTGTCAGTGGGGACATTTTCATTAACACTATGATGCAAAGGAAACATATCACGTTTCAAACAAGTGTGTATGTGCTTGGCTAAAATATTGCATGATTAAGCTAATGAATGCTTAAAATGTATTACAAAACAAATTGATCACATTTCTGCCAGCCAAACACAAGTGGTTTAAAAAATCTGATTAAAATCAAATTAAACTAGAATGGATCTGCGAGCAGATCCTAGGCCGGGTCGAGGACGTTTTCCCGACCCGACATTTTTCTCATCACTGTCCTCTCCATTGACATTTTCCACACCGGACATTTGCCCCACCTGTTCATTGTAATTGCAAATCTGCTGACCTGACATTTTCGACCAATAGCGAACTTGCGCAACTTTCAACCGAAATACACCGAATTAGCTCACCTTGTTGGGATAAGTCACTTCAACCTGCATATCAAATTTGAGCTTAATTGGTTGAGAAAATGATGTTCTAATGTTTCAAATACCAATATGGTGGCCATATCACGTGGCCAATATACAAAATAAAAAACATAATTCTGGAGACTATCTCTCTCTATATTGATGTAAAGTTTTAGTTTTACTCTCAATGGTATCGGCTCTAGCTGGCTCACAATATTTGGGAATAATGCACGAAATTTCACGATTTTCCTTACTTATAATTTTTCATTTCGAAAACTATCAATTTCCGGTCAATTTTGATTACATTTTTTTGGATTTCTCTCGCAAAAAGTACATTATAGAACGTGCCATTAATTTAGGCTTCAAAAACTGCGAATATCGTCACGTGACATATTTGACCAATAGCAAACTTCCGCAATTTTTAACCGAAATACACCAAATTTGTAAACTTTTTGGGGTTAAGTTTCCTAAACCTGCATATTACATTTGAGTTTGATCGGTTGAGCGGTTCTGGACATCTTTTAATGTTTCAAACAAAATCCAATATGACGGCCAAACAACGTGCGCTAGAAATAAAAAAAAATAAAAAAACCGACCTCAAGAGTATCTGACAGATAATATGAGCGAAATTTGGGACTTGTATATTGAATGGTGTTGGAGAAATCCTGCTCACGAAGTCGTGAAAAAATAATAATAATAATAATAAAAAACAGAACGAATACAATAGGGATCCCAATCGGGAGAGAACGGAATCCCAGAATATGCACAGGCAACTACATGTAGGCATACAATTGTGAGAATCGGTTAGCAGCTTGAGACAAAGAAGAATTTCGTGTATTAGTTGATACATAAATGAGCGTGTACAAACATACATCTTCACTACTTGATTCCAGTCAATCACAAAACAGTCTGTCACAAGTTTGCTCCACTCTGTTCCTGTAAGTGAGAAGGGATGCAGGTCAACGCTGTGGCCTGAGTGGCTAGGCGCTTGCTAGGTGGTGTTCCCCTTCTAGATGAAGCCCTGTAGACAGACTTGGGAGAAGCCAGACGCTTGACAGCTTTCAAGGGTGATGCGGGCGAGCTCTTGTGCAGGTGGAGGTGGCGCGGGGTCATCCCTTTTGAAGTGCGCAGGTGAACATGCGGGCCATTGGACCGCTCCATCAGAGCCTGCCTGATGTGGGGGGTACAAGGGTTTCGTTCGTCACAACCATGCACTTGATTACCCTCTTGAGGTGTGTTTGGTGAAACTTTTGCATGCTTCTTCAGCACTTTTTTACTAACTGGGGTGCAAACATCATTTATTGTCTCTTGTAAGGAAGCACTTAATGAAAATCTCTGACTTGGCTTAAGGCTACAGGGATACAAGGCTGCATTGGTGATTCCACTCAAATCCATGGTGGTAATGCTGTTTTCAGCCTCCTCTGTAAAATCACCAAAAGGATGAGGGGTCAAATTAAAAACACTGTCCCCATCTACTGTACTTTGAAGCACGCTATCCTCATTTGACATAGCTTCCACGTGGGCAGTGACCATGTCAGGATTACAGTCTGTGTTATCTGTACACATAACACTACTGGTGAGCTTGGCGACTGGGTTCACACCTTGTCTGGCAAGTTTGTGAGATCCTGTCCGTGGAGGTTCATTTTGCACATTATAAATACTTGGTTTTCTTCGACAAGATATTTTGCTGTCCTGTGACGACTGTGTTTGGCAGCAGCCTGTAGCCTCGGCTGATGGTCTCAGCAACTGGGTGGAAATTGGAAGATTTGCTGAGGTTCTTCTCACAGGACCATGGCAGTCTCTCCTCAAACTGTTGAGGGCCATCTGCCTGAACCGTTCTGCGTCAGAGTCCCCTCTGGCAAATATCTTTGGGATACCGACTGGAGAAGCTCCACGAGTCCTGCTGGTGGATTTTGGAAAGCGAAGAGGTGACTTATGCCTTTCTGTCTCATATGCATGCTTTTCGGCTAACTTCTGAGCCTTCTGAGCTACACTGCCCTTGTTGTTGACCCTAAGGCCCAGAACACTTTCGTGATGAGCAATTTTTGCCATGGCTCTCTTAATGGGAGCTCTTTCTTCTATATTTTCTTCCCGTGGTTGTGTTTCCACCTCCTGCCTTACCTTCCCCATCTCTTTTACGTAGCCCGCTCTGGTCAATAACTTACATGTGTCTGCCGAGACCAGGAGATTAGGGGCGGCATGCTGACTTTTACCAACCCTCTCATACATACTCTGAGACCTGCTACATGTAGCAGTTGTTTCCGAGCTACAGGGTTTCTGTAAATTAGCCAAGGAGGATGCCTTTCTGGCAGAGGTTCCTGTAACCCCCAAATTGTCCTTTGCTGAGTCTGAGCCTCCTCCCTGGGCTGACTGTTGCTGATCAGCTAGCACCTTACCTTGTTCTTCCATTTCTTTAACAGCCTGGGTGATACTCTTATGTCCATATTTCGTCTCCAGACTCACATTTTTGGATGGTACAAAGATGACCGTGTCGCCAGAATTGGTGGAAAAGCCACACTCTGACTCATTCATGCCAGTGTCATCATTTGTACCTTCACTTTCCGGTAGGTCAGCAAACTCTTCTGGAGGAGCGAGGATCACACCAGGACTCGTGCTGCTCTTACTGGGTGATCTCTCACTGCTGACCAACTTAGTTTTAGAGTGACGACTTGAACGCTGGGAACTGCTACGAGAAACATAGACATTTTCAATCACAAGATGCCTTCGGGAGGTTGTGTGGAGTGACCTTGATCGGCTACACCTTCTCCTCAATGGCTCTCGTCTCACCTTCAAGGGCAACTGGACCTCACCACTGTTTAGACCATTTGCCACAGTGTTTGGCTTCCCTCTTATCAGGGCAGCTTCCACTGACCTAGTTCGTAGGTGTAGTCTGACATTTGTCCGTTCTATCGCAGACGACGGATAACTCTTATGCTGGGTAGAATGAGACCTCTCCAGGTCAACCTTCTTTGGAGAGAAAAATCTGTCCGCCTGGCCGGTCTGCTCCAGTTGCAAGCATGCTGCTTCTTTAGAGGAGAACAATGCTGCTATGGGAGACTCCTTGGTCACTGAGTAGGTATGACGGTCATCAGCCTTACCTTTAGCTGGACTGGCCAACCGTTCACCAACAATTTGCTGACACAACTGTTTGCTACAGGAGGGTGACTCAGCCTGCAAACATATAAAAATAACATTCATTAAAACAAAAACACACACACAAAAACAAAAAAACAAAAAAAAACGCAGTTTACCAGCTTCCATGCAGACATCATGATAAATGGTTTTCAGACTTCATAAAATATTTCAGGTGTTGCGAAAGAAAAAACACTGGTACTGGTATTTTGAGATAACACAGCCGTTAAACTCCTGTCAGCTTGATGACAACTGGTTGAGTCGATGAAATTCCGTTTCTCCTACCCACTCTTATAGACATACAGCAACACCCCTCTAACCAGAGCAATCCTAAACTTTTGGCTAACCTGGTCCTGCTATATGTTCTGAACTTATTACTAGAGCTGGAAGGCCAAAATATACTGCATCTAACTGTACACATTTCATTTTCTAATTCAAAACTAGATTGTCATAAGACTTAATCGGCCTAGGTTTTGACCAATTTTAATAATATTTTGTAAACTTTATAGCCTCATTAGGTGCGTACACACGTAAGAATTTCTGTCTCAGATGCCCTTTCAATGATATAGGTAATTAAGTGACTATTATCTTTGTAATTAGGACTAGTAGCTAAACCAGGGCAATAATCCAACTATGATGACAACATATAGAGTACACAGCTTAAAATAAAACTTTTGCGACAAAGGGTTACTTACCACCACATGCCCTTCATTAAACTAAACCAATGTAAATCTGTTTAATATTAAGGACCATCTGGCATTTGCTTGTTCTTCATTTAGTTATTTGCTTGACTGGTGTTTCACGACGTACTCAAGAATGTTTCCCTTATGCAATGACAGCCAGTATTACGACGGTGGGAGGAAACAGGGTAGATCCCCGGGAATTTGGGAATTTTCTGAACTTAAAGCAGGTCTGGTATTTAACAATAATGTAAGTGGAAAAAAAAAAATTACATAAAAGTATTGTGCAATTTAAGTTACCTTTGATTTGCCCCCACTTAACCTTCTCAACAGACCCCTCTTCTTTTCCTTTGGAACTGCAAGTTTCAGGTTAGAAGAGCTTGTTGTTACAGACCTGAAGATGCAGAAAGTCAAAAATGCAAACATAACATAAAAGGTTCTCACCAAACATAATCATGATGATACAAGGCATATATGTAGATAATGGCTCGGCAGGGCCATTTAAAATACTGCTCACAAAAACTGATGAGTCACATGCAAGCTCAGAAACTTGTGTTCAGCAAACCGCACAAAGGAAACAGCAAATATACAGAAATACACCAATACCTTTTCAGCTATAAACCATTCACTGAATTTCCGAAAGTGAACCAACTGTCTCAAGACCAGTAAAAATACTGGCTTGAGTGAGACCCCTCTACCAACAGAGCTACCAAGCCAGATTGGAACTGCTTATTTGTTGGAGCCCACTTACAAATCATTATGCAATGAATAATGATTTACTTAGGAAGTACATGTATTTATTAGCATGTATTTGCATTTTGAACAGTAAAAATGAAACGCCTGATTTTTATTGTGTTCCCCTCAATGAAACTGGCTACTTCCACTCCATGGAAACCAGAAATTTGATCAGAACAGCCCAGTATGAACAGGAACCTGATCAACTCCTTCTGTATGAAACAGAAGGACTACTACTTTGTTCAAGTCATTCAAACTTTCGGCTTTTAGTCAGCTGCCACAAAAATCAGAAATCTGATCAAACAGAGAAAGTTTATATAGTACCCTTGTTCACCTCCATCATGTCAAAACAAGCCTACATGTACATATCAAAAACGAAATTATTATCCTAAGCGCTTTGACTTCTATTGCGATCATCTTATTTAAACTTCCTATATCCACTCAATTACAAAGGAAACCGGAAATTTAATCGAAATAGTCCCATATTAAATAGAAACTAACTTTACATCACTGTAAAATCCTTGTGAGGCAGTTTAACTTCTAATGTGATCAAATCTCTGAAACTGCCTATTTCCATTTCTTTGTCGTGGAAAACAGAAATTTGATCCAAAATAGCCCCAGTTTTAAATTGGAACCAAGTTCATTTCAATATGATACAACAGGTACATGCACATACCAACTATGAAATCATTATCTGGAGCGGTTCGGCTATCACCTCGTTGAAACTGACTATTTCCAGTCGGCACAGTCATCGTGACAACATTATCCTTTCAGCATAAAAACTTTGATGTTAGCCCCTTAACCAAATACAAAACACACAGGAGCAACTTGCAATTAGGGCTCATGGTTTGTAGGATAGACATGACAAAAGAAGTAACTTACCATGACTTTGACTTCCTTGCTCCACTGGGACTGAACAGACTCAAGCGCTTACGAGATTTCTTCTTTTCCGGAGTTGCTGTGAACTCAATTTTTTGTTCCTTGGAAAAGTTTATATTCGGTGTCCCTCTTTCTAGAGCCTTCTGAATTTCTGAAAGAGTAAGACATTGAGGTCGACAAGGACATGTGTAAAACTTGAACTGAAAGCACAATGATATGTACATATAATATACTTAGTACGCAAAAACCAGGGAGAGATTTGTTTTGTTTTGCTTCATATTTCACCATCATTTGTACATGTATACGTAAATAGCACTGCCTCATTGAAACACTGTACTGAGAACATTAAACACAATGCCAAACCCTGGAGGGTAACTTGAGCACTTGGGTTTTGCCATACGATAAAAGTGACCACTGCCCTACATGTAGAATAGAAAAATTCTTCACTATGAGGTTAAATGTAAATACCTGTCAAAACAATAACACTGATGTTGAATGTGTTTGTTGTTGTATTATTTTAGTATGGGTCATGATTCATTGCGCATTTGGAATGAGATGTAAAGCACACAAGTCTGGACTATACATGGCCATGGTGACATTCCCCACATACAGAACTGACACCACTAACCTGGAGGGAGAGACTTGAGAGAGCCAGGGGTGAATGGCGTCTGAGGCATCTGCATCAGGATGGCTTTCCTGTGATTGAATTAGATATCACATGAACATGTACAACATATAAACACGTACAACACATAAACATGTACAACATATAAACATATACAAAACATAAACATGTACAACACATAAACATGTACAACATATGAACATGTACAACACATAAACATGTACAACACATTAACATGTACAACATATAAACATGTACAACATATAATAAACATGTACAACACATAAACATGTACAACACATTAACATGTACAACATATAAACATGTACAAAACATAAACATGTACAACATATAAACCTTTTCTGTTCTCAATAATGAAGCCACCACATGAACATATGCATCGTCCACTGCATACATACACCGAATAAGCTATACTGGGCAGCTCATTAAAATCAATGTTCTCAATACTAGAGAAAACAATGAAGTTCATGAAATTTCAAACTACTCTTAATGACCAATTCCCAGATACAAATAGTACAAGCTTTTATATTTTGTGTGTAGAGGCAGACGAATAGCCAGGTGGACAAACAATAAAAGGACAATAGAAAACTACAATGAAGTATGCCCTCTCACTCCTCGGGACCAAAATGACAGCTTATTATGACACACTCTATGGGTATGTCCAGTACAGGGGTCAAAATGTATGAAATCTAGAAATCAGCAGTATGATGACCTCACCAGGATTTTACGTGATGAAAGCTGAATAGTATGATGCCAGCGATCCATCCATAAGGTCAAAATTTGTGAGTTTTCACTCGATATTTAAAAAAAGTGTAGCAGGCAGGCATAATAATACATGTTAACTTGATAAAGTTGCTAAGACAGAAGGGGGAGATAACTCTCCTTGCTTCTTCCCATAGTATTAATAGGTACAAGAACTGAAGAATAAAATTCCACTGTAACTTGGTAAAAGTTACTACAAAAAATTATTTCCCTGAGATGATAGCTTCATGCCATGAAATATCAGTAGATAAAAAATACTGAAGACATACAAGTGGCCATTACGTATAAAAGATGGACCAGTGGCATAAGTCCATGTAGATGTAGATGAATCTTCTCATACCAGTCCTTATGCTGAGAAGCCAATGTTCTCAAAAGTTATGCTCTTTTTCCTCAGATCCAGAACACTAATAAATCTTTTCCTAACTTTAACCTTGAGTGTTTGAACACATGTTCATCGTTCTGTCAAGTACTCAGGGTTATCAGTTGTGAAGGCAAAATGACATAATTTTAAAAAAATGAAACTTAGATTTGGTAGCAAAGGCTATCAAAGAGCTCACCTGCAGGAGGCACATGAATGGAAAACTTCAGCTCAATACATGCTGAAATCGTGAAGTTACAGCAATTGTGTCATTGTGCTTTATATGCATGTAAAACTTCACATCAATACCTGCTATACTTTTTGTGACACCACCCCTAACATTTTCTTTAACTTTGATTTTAATACACAATACACTAAGTCAGGAATTTGGTAATTTACGTTATTTAATACGCACACATCATATCAACATTGGAAAATCTCCTTCGTGTTATTGTGCTCTACATGTGTGCAAACCCTGAGCTCAATAAATGCATAACTTTTTGAGAAACCACCTCTAACATTTTGTTTAACATTGCTTTCCCTGTTACTGGAGCGGACCCTCAAGGTACAACATAAGCTACAAAAAAAATGAGCTAAAAAAAACAAGAACAATTTCTTTGCTTCATATACCCGAGTATAACGCTTTTCAATCTTAAATCTGTCTCCATCTCTCCTTCAAAGAAAGGTACAGTATCTGTGCTGCCATTCCAGCCATATGATTTGAGGTATTTTTTACCTCTTGACTTTCGAGGGACACATTCATTAACAAATAATAAAGAGAAACATATGGCAGCTACTTCTAAAAATAAAACACCGAAAAGGTACAATCATCAAAACAACGATCTGCATGTAAATCTAAATTTCAGATTATTTCAGGTCATAGAAGTGAGTAAACATCATAAAACATTTTAAGCCCTCACTGCTCTGCAGCACACGACTCAATTCAAAACTTACAGGTATGTCACTGTATGCTGTACCACAGAAGCCATCTTGAGTGCAGTATTTTATCTATTTATTTCATTGGTAATTGCATATTATGCCAAAGCACAGAATATTTCCCTAATACGACGGTGACCAGCATTATGTTGGGAGGAAAACGCAGCACTGCTTTCGAGAAACCCACGACCATGTGCAGACTTGGGCACAGTAAATTATGTTTACATTACTCTAGATCAAGCTTGCACTTACCTTTTAGCAGCAGAGAAGACTAGAGCTTCTCCAGAAGCCTTGCGCTTGCGCATCAGTTTGGGTGTCATCACAGGTAGAGAAGCTGGCACGTCTGCGGGAATATTTTCACTGGAAGAATGACTCAGCTGAGAGCTAGTCGACTTCACGGGTGTCGTTCGCCATTTTGCCAGACTTTGAGCAATATTACTAACAAAACCTACCCAATAAACAAAATCCAGGATAAGTATACTTATTATTTCTTCCCATATCTGCATAACACCTACCTAACCACCTACTATACATGTATATGACATTGATTTCTTTGTTTATGAGAATTACCTTGTCAGACAAGTTTTTCACTGTTCTCAAAATCATTTATTTATTTATTTATTTGATTGGTGTCTTACCCCGTACTCAAGAATATTTCACTTATACGACGGCGGCCAGCATTATGGTGGGTGGAAACCGGGCAGAGCCAGGGGAAACCCACTACAATCTGCAGGTTGCTGGCAGACCTTCCTACGTACGGCCGGAGAGGAAGCCAGCATGAGATGGACTCGAACTCACAGCGACCGCATTGGTGAGAGACTCATGGGTCATTACACTGTGCTGGCGTGATAACCAACTGAGCCACGGAGGCCCCCTCTCAAAAACATATGGAACTCATATTTGTACATATATATATAGTTATGGAGACCTGCCATTACCTAGTAATCGACTACATGTTCTTATAGCCACTGCCCTTTAACATGTACCTTGTAGTGAACTACTCCTCCTCTTTTTCCGCTTGGATCTCTTCACTGTCTCATCTACTGTTACATCTGTCCTTTCCTCAACTGAAACCTCCTCCAGGCCCTCCATGAGCTTGACCCGATCCACCAGGCTAGTGGACACAATACCAATTTTTTCTGCGTTTCGGATAAGAAATTCAACGATGGCTGTTTGTGTCTGAAGCAGCTTCTCTTCAGAAGAGTTCATTTTCTCGGTTCTATTGGTATTCACATGCATAATGTTGGGTCCCAACACAACGGCCAAGTTAGTAGCATCCATCTTGTTAACTTGACTGTTGTCAGCCACCCTGGCCAAGAACCTCATGAAGTAGCGGAGTGTGCCTAGATGTTCCCCAGGCAACAGAAGGCACAGATCTAAGATGGAGGACGCAGCCTGATCTCGGTCACTCAGCTGGTAGCACTTTATAAAAGTATCGTGGTACTTATTGGTGAGGAGAGGATCAGGCAGTTCCCGGAAAAACTGCTTCACCACCCCAGTCACGTCAAACACTTGCACATCACTAAATCCACCGTCGTTCTCTATCTGGAGCTGTTTGACAAAAACAACAAGTTCATCAAATTATCAGCTCTTTTGTAACGTTTTGGTTAACGGAACTGATATATGATCATGTCACTCAGATGGCCTGCCTCCATATATGGCCTTATGGTCGATCGGCGTATATGCATCTATAAATCACTTAGCCCAAGTGCTGATCAACTTGCATTGAAAATCCTGTCTATGGCTTTTTATTTGTCTATTAATCTGATTGATAGTTCATGCCGTACTTAAGAATATTTAACTTTTGCCATGGCGGCCAGCATTATGGTCGGAGGAAGCTGGGCAGAGCACTGGCATGCTAGCCACCTCAGCCCCAAACGCCTCTTCTATGGCTTTTGACATTACTTTTCAGATATGTGTACGTGTAGCTGCCTGGTGTGGGGATCATTCCGACAACATCAAGCACATGTATGCATTTCTATGAGGGACAAATGTAATTCTGTGTATTTTAGGGTGTAAAGTCTTTTTCGGTGTACAGGTGCATGCTTGGCATCAAAATGATGGAAACTGTCTAAGCTTTCAGTAGGTATTAGTTTTAATGATGAAAGTTTGAAAGTCTGGGCGAGAGGACACAAGCAGACAGGCGGTGATGAGGCTGCAAGTGACGTCCCCTTGGCGTTGCTAGGCACCTCTCCCAGCTGCCAGCATGGAAAGGTCCAGATTTTGAGGGTCAACGTACTGTATGTCAAGATTTTTATGGCTTCTTTCTCACAGACTGGGCCAGGTATGCACCAAAGCTTATTGGCCACGGAATGTTTGGGACTGAGTTACAGCGCTGAACGTTAACATTGTTGCTTACGGAAAACTAATGGGGGTCTGTGGCCTTATGAGCCACTATGAATGTGTCATCCCATTCTATGTATTAAGTTATCTCCCTTTCATCCAGCAGCATGTGAGAGTAAAGGCAACTGGGGAGTCAGTTTGTAGCAGACTATAGATAAATTCCAATGGTTGTAGTGTAGGTGGCAATATATCAGACATCGATAACCACCGCCGATTGTCAGATTAATTCATGTAATTATCGACAATACACTTCTTTTGTTCTCATTAAGCTGACTGTGCTGATTTTATAATGTAATTTTCATTTTAAATTCAGAAAACAACACACTTTCCACGAGATGTTGATGTGATCATGCTCAGTCACCAGTCACTGCTCCAGCTCCGCACTTTGGGCAGTTTACACCTAAGTAATAAATCACTTAAATTTTGGAAGACACTGTAAGAATCGTATCTCAATTGTACCTGTATGGCAACAGTTATCTCAGTTATCCCAATATAATCTAAACAGTAAATTTAGCCCTGATAATTCTCCTCACATACCATACATCATATCTGATTGAAGAGAATTAATAACCTGCACATTTGTGTACACCATACAAATGGTAATTATTTACATACATGTATTTCACATAATAACATAAATGTATATGAACCACTGCCACATGGTACTGTATGACTTTCATCATCATTCAACATTTTAAACTTTTTTTGTGCATTTTAAATTTTGCAGTGCATCAATTACCCAGAAGCCTGTCACCAAACCGATTGCGGTGAGCTGTAGTCCATCTCTTGCTGGCCTTCTTTCAGGTTATACATGCAAGGAAGGTCTACCTCCCACCATAATGATGGCTCCCGACGTATAAGTTAAACTCCAACTAAATAAATTATATAAATAAATGAATCTAATACTTATGAGATAATGCTGAAAGAAGCCTCTTATTACAAGCTGTATTACTTTCAAAAATATACATTTACTTACCTTGAGCTCCTTTTGTCGACTAACTGCCCCAGATTTACGGAATAAGCCCTCAGTATCGATGAACTGTTCAATGAATTCCACTGCATTCACCAAAAATCTGTCAAATAATCGATGAGATAATCTATTTCTTCATATGGTCAAGAGGCATACTCATGAATGTTCTACTCTTAACTCTGATAGAGGTCAGAACTGAGAGTGTAGATTTGTGCTTGTCACAACACCTAACAAGTGTACAGTGTACCCGACAGATACCCTGATTTGAAGTCATAGAATCCTAAAAATGTAAAAAAAAAAAAAAATGACTAACATAAATAACTGCTATTATTTATCCTATTTTTTCATCAGGAGGCCTGATGATGACTATATGCACATTATGCATATTCCCTCACAATGTCAGTTTCATGATTCTTCTCTTTCTCCAAAAATAAATTTGCATTTTATTCCATCCAAAAATCTTCAACATTGGTTGGTTCTCAAAGTACTTCATGTATAGTGACGATCGCTCAACAATTTTGATTGGTTAATGAAGACAGGCCTCATGGTACAGTTTAATACAGTAAAACCCGACCCTAGTCGGTAGTGGGCCAAGCATGGTTGGATTCTGTTCAATCCTCTGTATATCATGGGTATAGGATCCAATAATGATGTGCATATTTATGGTACCATCATGGGAGTATGATCACCGTGTGATTTTAAGACATCATAAACAGCCATGCGCTAAACATATAAACAGTACATGTACTCGGCAGTTCTACAGCTACATGTATGGCAGCATCTATCAGTGCAGTAAATGTGGAGCAGTATTAGAATCTCGGAGTTTGCATGCCGGTTTCATTTTGAACATCTGTACCCTGTACACAGTCAGCATGGAAAGCAAATACATGTACTTACTATTGCAGATTTACCTACAGAACATAACAATGACATCACACTGTGACAGCTACATGTATATATCCACTAGTATGCTCCCATTCCCTACAACTCAGGCCTACAAATTTACAATCTACATTGTATTATATATATGCATGATGCACGTGTGTTTTAATAAAAAAATAGTCACAAGCAGTAAGCTACAAACACTGGTGCCGTAGACTCAAATTTTGCCAGAAAATCGAGAGCAGGAAAAAATGCTAAGTATTCACAATTACATGAAGACACAATGTATTTGCCGTAAGCAAGCTTGCAACAAACCTAACTTAAAGCCCCGTCCAAACGACCCAACATCACTCAACTTTTGTTGACTCAACAAGTCAACTTGAAGTTGAGTCAGAGAGTCGAGCCGTGTTAAGTACCCTAATTCTTCTAAAATTTGGGACAGATATTAGTAGTGCTGAAAGTAGAATACCGATATTACATTTTTTTACCAGTGCTGCACTGTATTCACAAAAGCCTTCAGGATGAAGACATTCATTTTAAAATTCCTCTTTTGTCATCATAATGGCTCATTAACATACATTTTCGGAAGTAAACTTGAAATTCTGGAATATAAGTTGTTGAAAAGTTACCAAGCCCATCAGAACAAAATGGCAGTGACTGTGTCCCACACCTCATTCCAAATAACTAGGGCTATATCATTTGTTATCCTTTCTCTAACAGCTTTCTCAAGCCAGGCGGCGTCTTATTGAGTCAGCATTATTGAGTCAACATGTACACGCAGTCATGGTACACATGTAGGGATTTGTCACAATACTCTACATGCTGACTCACCTGGGAACATGGCCACAGTTTTCAACAGGTATACATGGAAGATAGCACAGATAGTTCCCAAACACCGCTTGACAGGCCGGCAGCTCCTGCAATAAGAAGATAATACCATGGAAGGCAAATGGAAAGCATGTGATAAAAATATTGAACAATATATTTATATGAATGATTATTCATGTCATGTATCTGAAAGATGTCTGTTTATGTGGCTGGAAGAACACACAAGCCATGAGTTTTGACTCACAACTACAGCTGAACAAACCAGATGGAGATTCTGACCTGTGGCCACATTGGTCAAGGGTACAAGCAATTATTAGGGCTTAAAAAACAACTATATTAAAGTACATCAGTCATTCTATTTAAAATGAAATAAATATTTATAGCTGGCTTAATACAATCAAAATTGATTGAATCTGTGTACATGATTGCATTGTCTGGTCTCCCACAACATATTTGAGTATCCCCCACCCACATACCTGACTGTTCTGATATAAAAGAAAGATTCCTGAGCATGACATTTGGTACCAATCAATCAGCCACACGATAGCTTTTGGAAAAGCACACAGTGGGTAGGCCTAATGGGTGGGATTTGCTTATGCTTTGCACGGCTTTTCAATACATAATCCCGGCAGGTAATCACGGCATGATGTCACCTGGCCAGAACTCCCCGGTTGACAAAATAGGCAGAAGCTCCAACTTTAATGTTTTATTAATGAAACTAGCTAACATAATATTTTTTTAAATGCGGTTTGCACACTAACATAGCATAAATGTTGTGCTTAGGGAAGATTTGATGTGAAAATAAAGTCGTTGGGGTTCTACTTTCCGAAACAAAATATGCCTCTAAAGTAAAATGTTTTTTAATTGTTCTAAAAAATCTTTTGTTTCCCTTTCTTATGCTGGCTTATTGTTGTTGGATTCTTGATGCTAACATTATTCATTTCGTAATCAGTGAAGGTCCAGGCAGATTTATCAAGTAAGTCTCGTGCAAATACAAGACACCAATCTAAAGACCTGCTTTCCGCACCTACCATACAAGATCAATATGGGATTTACTAGCGATCGGAAGAAGGGACATCTAGCTGAGATGAGCATTCCATTCAACTACGACTACAGACAGACACTTATCCGCCTCAACCTCGATGTGTGATGGACAGCATGTAAAGCAGGTACGGTTATTTGACAGGTAACATTGTTGGCATCAGAGCCGTTATCCTTTAGGATGATGAGACGGCGCGTCAGGGTTAACCACGCCAGGGCTTGCACGATGCATTTCTGAAGCTTTCTGGCAGGAGGCTTCCAACACCGCCGAATTCCTCTGAGGAGTTCAGTTGTCACAGTTTCCCATTTCCAACTCCTGGCTGCTGAATTTATTCTGATAAATTGCTTCTTCAACGATAAGATTAACTTCCACCATAACTTCGTTGTTGTTGTTGTACCATGCTAATGTTTGTGGCTGGTGTTATATTTACTTACCTGATTTTTTATCTTTTTTGACCTAGGAACTTTGATACCTATGTTTTTCAGTTCTTGAATCACAAACTCCTGGAGGCCGACAGGATTTTCCAAATCCCACAAAGGTTTCATTTTGGTGTCCGTTGATTCCTATACACGTACCCTAAACACACCTTGGCATCGCTAGGCCGGTCTTGCTACCTCCTTCGGATGGCTTTAAACTTACAGCCACGTTTCTCATTGGTTTATATTTGAGAGAGGGTCGAGAGTCTGGTACGGAGGTCGAGAAACGTTTCCGGCTAATTATTTATTTGCTCGTGATTAATGCCCATGCAAATTAACAATTAATGAATGTGTGGCGTGTATTTAGACTTTATCTAAATCTAATTCTAAATCTAGTTTAGACGCTAATCGAAAATTGTACCATGATGTAAAAGAAAACACGCCATCAAGGGTACAACACTGACAGCCAGCATTCGTGATTCACTGTGAACAGTGACAAATCGCTTACGTCAAGAAAAACAAGAAAAGTGCTCACAGTTCTTAAAGCGCATGCGCTACTATCTTCGTTCATTTCATACTCGTTATAGCGCATGCGCTCTTCTCTACATTCGCTTAACACCACTGCTCCCAGGCCATCAGATTCCGGCCCCTTCTCATCCAAAAAAAAACAAAAACAAACAAAAAAAAAACAACAACAACAACGTAAAACCAAAAGTAAAGTCGAACCAGTTTAATTGCAATGAACAAAATGAATCAAGACCCAAGCACATACATTTGCACTGCAGACTGTTAAGCACCATAGAGCGAGGTGAAATTGACCAGAGGGTTTAGGTTGGCCACTTTTCACTTTTTTACATTCCTAGATAATTTCAGTTTTAATTCTGGCTATCCAATTCACCTCGGTCCTTCCGTTATTAAAGGAAGATGAGATGGATGGTACATTGTATATTTATTTATTTAATTCTTGATTAATTATAGCTTCGTAAAGTTAAATATAAAAGTAATGCTTCTTTAATATTTCTATTCAGTGAATGTGTGTTGATTACTTTTTTAAAGCTTCATGAAAGTAAAGGTAAACTTAATGCCTCTTGTTTTATTAGTTTTATTCATGGATTGTGTATTGGAGAGTAAATATAGGATTAAGGGAGGGAATGGTAATTTTTTTCTTTTTTTTATCCATGCGCAGGCTTAGTTTCAGATTCTACAAGTATGACATAACGACATAACACGACGCCGACATTACGCCAAACAGTTGGAGTTATAGCCCGGACACGAAATCACACCTATTTATATAGTATATATCTGGAATATGGCTAGTTACCATAGCAACAGCGAAAATGGACAAATGTGAGTCGCAACAGATCGTCATCTGTGTATCTATGTATCCACCAAAGATTAAAACTGAATGTTGAAAACTGTTGGAGTTATAGCCCGGACAAGAATTTGGTCTGACGAACAGACGAAAAAAAAATCACTGTAACATCATACGCTCCGCACTATTGGCGGGGGCATATAAAAATTGCGAAGTACGGCTTAAAACCCCAAACATACATTCATACACTAGACAAGCTTCATCTTTGGAGCCTGTGCATTAAAAGCACGCAGGCTTGTTAGCATACCTTAACAATTATCCATTCTGATTCATGACTTATTAAATACAAGTCGGCCAATATCTTTACTCACGCAAAAGTATGTTTCCAAAGAAGAACAGAAATGGATAAGATTCGAACTCTTTCTGAAAGTGCTACCCGTTCTGCACTTTGAAAGTTCACCGTACTATGAAGGATACCTTGAAGACTGCCACAGAGAGATACGGATTTTAAACTTTCCAAAATATCGTAGCTGCTGATATTACAAAGTTTATGTTTAACATGTGAAGACAAATGTTAGCCAAAACGAAACCTCGGTTAACGTCGATCTTCAAACAGAAAATTAAAAACAAATCGCCTCATCTGAACCACAAATTTGAGTTTTTGATGAGGACTACATCTTTTATAGCGGATCATTATTAAGCAACCATCTGTTCAAAGGGCACCCCCACTTTTCAAGTGAGCCCTACCACGCCCCATTCCTTTTTTTTTACGTCGGAATAATTTGATTCGGCAGGAATTGCAAAGCATGTACTGTAGCCACTCTTAAAACTTTGGTTCTTGAACAGTTGCCGTACTAAAATTAATAACAAAGACTAGATAGAAATTATTATCTCTTAATCAAACAGATCCAATGCCAACATGATTTGTTCCTAATTACATGCATCTATAACTGCGTCAAAGTATGAATAAACAACTTTTGCTACTCTAAAAAAGCCAGAGTCCTTTTGGGTTCACAACTAACGTGAAGTAAAGTATTCAAAATTTTTTTTTTTTTAAAGAATTTTGAAATTCTTTATTTATCTGATGTCGATAGAACAAAGATATTTAAGTATAGTGAAAACATTTCGCCAAAGACGCTCTTCTGTGGCTGTCACTGAAAAGTCGATGCCCTTATTTTCAGACTCGGAGTTGCGGCCCCTGCCTAGGGCCCTCTGAGCCTTCGCCTAATGTGCTGGTGTGCACTTTTAAAACTAATTTTCAGCATGTCACTTTCATACAGCTCCATACAATCTGCAGACCCCAATCCCCCATGCCCCAAATGGCACAGATCCCATCTACGACAATCTAGAGTCGTGGAGCCTCTGGAGCATATGCAACCCCTGGACCCTCACCTAAAGTGATGTGATAGCTGCCCCATTCCCTCCCCATCCCAACCACTTTGGATTTTCTTCTGACATCAATAACATGTGTAAATTCCACAGAGATTGCTGAATCTGAGGCCCCTCTTTAAACATGCAAATTTACTTTGGATCAATTTATATATTACTTAACAAACCCGAACGTGTATGTTCCATGTTGCTTACTTTGTTCGATGCGTGATTCTGTATGGAGATTTAAGCAACTGACGCAATGTACCCGTGTCAAATAACTATACAGTCTACGTGAAGGCAAATTCCTGTACAAGTGTATAGGTACAGACACCATATATAATGTCTATGATGAGAATGGTGGCTAATTTACTTTCTTGTACATTTGTACAAATTAATGAAGAGGCTGATGGCTAATTTATCTTCCCACAGGTATGCACAGAGTAACATCCATGAGGAGGACGGTGTCTACTTATATAAGAATGAATACGAGATGTTCTTAACAAGGGCGCTAAAAGAAGAACAATACTACACACCGACTGTGTCCGACCATGTCGGACTGGGACCGACCGGGACCGGCCGACCGTGGCCGACCGCCCGCACATGTACCCCCTTAATGCAATTGTGAATAAAATATATACAGGAGATGTGTTCCACAGGCACACAATAATTGTAGCAAATTTGCACAGGTTCATTGTTTAATGTGTATCGTGCATACATCATCTTTATGTACGTACACGTTTAAAGAGACATATTACCGACGGCGAAAAAACTGCGCTGCTATTTGAGCCATCATCTACATCAAGCTGAGACTTCCTGCAGGGGTCCCTTGGGTAGGCCTACATGCAGTTTGGTCTTCGCAGCCAATGCAGTTATCCAAACTCATACTATAACAGCAGCAGTTTTAGTTCATATTTAACATAATGTTACGCATTCTTTTTTTTTGGGGGGGGGGGGGGTAAGTGCAAAATTGAAAACTTTGAGTAAACAATCGAATGTTCAGTTTTATCCGCGGTTTCCCTTCAACAATCAACTTACTCGAGTCGCAGTTGTAAGAACATGTTAGAAACGTATTTTGGTTTACTATAGACTTGTAATTCTTTCAAACTTTAGCCTACCTGTGCGATCCACGAGCGAACGTTGCAATCTGGGAATCTTTGCGCTGCCTCATTTATTTATTTATTTATTTGATTTGTGTTTCACGCCGTACTCAAGAATATTTCGCTTATACCACGGCGGCCAGCATTATGGTAGGAGGAAACCGGGCAGGACCTGGGGGAAACCCACGACCATCCGCAGGTTGCTGGCAGACCGTCCCACGTACGGCCGGAGAGGAAGCCAGCATATTGTTGGACTTGAACTCATAGCGACCGCATTGGTGAGAGGCTCCTAGGTCATTACGCTGCGCAAGCGCGCTAAACACTGAGCTCCCCCCTCCCCCCCAACCCCCGTATTATGGAAACCGGATGAGGGTAGCATACTCATGGGCATGTTATGTCGTTGGGCGGACAGATTAGACCATGCAGAGGCGGATTTCCCCTTAAATTCCCTTCATTTACTATTCTCGTTAAATACAGGCCCAGGAGGTTCGTTCAGTTTGGAGTCAGATGTAGCTCATTTCTGTATTTAGCTAAACCAACTCAAAAATTGTGAATTTCTTCCGCCGATATGTCCATTTAATATGGCTCAGTAATCAAGGTAGGTCCCTAGAATATGCTGGACATCAAAGATGAAGATGATAGGCTTACAGGTATACGAATGTCTGTTTCGATGCGCATAGGCCGGGACCTGTAGGCCTATAATCGCTCACTCGTTGCACCTTTTGTTAAAAAACTAAAACTCACCTTTGTAGGCCTACACAATCAACATGACCAATACAAGACCTGATAAATGATTTTGAACGTGAGCTGGAAACTTAAAAAACGGCTTTTGGTGATAAGACTCGCAAGTATGAGGAATATGTAAAACACGTACGTTTCATCCTCGAGCTCCTCGTACCATCATCAGTTAATTTCTTCAGGGCCAATTCACCCCAACCCTCGGTGGCCTCCATGGCTCAGTTGTTTAGCGCGCTATCGTAGCGTAATGACCCAGAAGCCTCTCACCGATGTGGTTGCTGTGAGTTCAAGTCCAGCTCATACTGGCTTCCTCACCGGCCGTACGTGGGAAGGTCTCTCAGCAACCTGCGGATGGTCGTGGTTTCCCCCCGTCTCTGCCCTGTTTCCTCACCATAATGCTGGTGGCCGTTGTATAAGTGAAATATTCTTGAGTGCAGCGTGAAACACCAATCAAACAAACAAACCTCACACCCCACAATTCGCGACTTTCCAGTTCAGCGCCTCCTAGCGGATGGTCGTACACGGACGACTGTCATGGCCGCGTATGGGGTCATCGGGCCGTCTCTAAGTTTTTTCTGTTATCAGGCGCCAGTTTCATTCCAAAGCCGCAAGAAAATCAAGGTAAAGTGAATTAACAGGACAAACTGTTTATAATGATTCACTGAATGGTTGTGAGAAGGGTATAGGACTTAAAATAGTACTGTTTACACAAAATACAACCAGCTAGCTTAGCCTCAACAACAACAACACAATTTACAATGTTCTAACCTTCGCAGTACTTTGGCGTTTGTAAGATGGAAAGTCTCTCCCGAGAACTGCTTTGTAGTGTAATACGCCTTACTTTAATCCCGTAGAGACTTGTTTATGTATGCACATGTTGTAAGCTTTTAAAACATAATAGGCCTATCGGCTGTAATTTAGTTTATGGATAGGTAGACTTATTCATTTAAATGTGAATGAATACATGTATGATTATATTCATTTTTCAATGATATTCTAGTTTTGTTTAAACAGTTCGCCTAGAGCCATGAATTGCAAGAGAAAGAAACAAACTGTGGCTGAAGACGCACTAGTGTTATGAAGAGCTCTTCCATTGGTGAGAGTGATCTAGATGGTCCACGTTTCTTTAATAAGTCATACGGTGTACCAGATGATGAGTTCTCTGTGCCCACATAATATAAAAAATTACATTCTGGCTGAAGAAACTGAAAAAAACATGATAAAGATATATAAGACTGAAATCCTGTATAGTACTTATTGTCACTGTCAGAATTGCAAAATCTGAGCAAAGTAAACTTTTCTTCATAGCGCAGTGTCATCAGATTTAAATTGGTCTGTAAAACAGAGGCTTTATCAGGTGAGACGCTAGGTTCATAATCTTCTAAACTGTCATCCCCACTACTGCTGCTCTCCAAATATCTTCTCAAAGTTGTAGGATATATAGTATACATAGCCCCATCAGTGTATTGGCGGGAATAAGAATGCTCCTCCACAGAAAACTGTTGAAGACCTGTAGCTGCTTTGTGCTCCTTGTTCTCGGATGCTACTGAGGAAATCTGTCTCTTAATCTTTCTCCTAGAATGCTGAGTGGAGGTGCCTTTACACCAATGAAAAACTGTTGGAATGGCATCCTTCACAAGACGACGTCTTATGCCTTGGTGTTTTGGATAACAATCCTCTGTAAAATGTAAAGAGCACACACGAGTGTGTCTGTTTATGGCAAAATCTTTACCAATGTCTCTCCTTATGTTCACAATCCATTTTTTTACCAAATCTTTGTCCGAAGGGAAACTGTGAAATGACAAATGTTTACAGCTCTCAAGTCTAGTGTCACTTGAACACAAAGGCACACAGCAATGATGAGGCATTTTAGATTCTTTCTGGAAGCAAACAGAAGAATAAGTTGTCAGTATAAGTGTAGATCTAGCATCCCTTCGTCTCTTTTATACCATTCTTTATGTACAAGAACATGAATAAGGTTTATTAAGTCCAAAATATTTCAAAAACATTGAATACCAATAGTAAACTATACATTTTAACAGGCCTATATTTAGCTGTGAACCTAAATGAACACCTAGATTGCACATGCATTCAAAACATGCTAAATGGATATATTTTTCTTAGAGCAATTTATGAACTAGTCAGAAATTACTACCTATGTATTTTATGCACTATGCATTACAAAGTAGCCTTAAAATTTAAATTCAAAATTCCCCAACCAAGACTGCATTGGTTAATGTAATTCTGAAATCAAGCAACACATTCATGAGATTTACGGAAGCAAACAGCTCCAGATATGTTGGATTGATCATGAGCGACATGTGCCACAGTTCACGCAGACATTAGAATTGTTGTCAATCCTCTGCCCTCTGTAAATGCCTATGAGCTAAAGTTTTCACGGCAATCATGTCTGTTCGTGAAATAATCCCATTTGCCTAGTGTATAGGATTTATTACCTTATCAAGATGGTGGTAGACCCTGAAAGTGTTACTGCCATAGTCCATGTTTGTCAAGGTCAATATAAGATTAAGTTTGATAATGTGTAAGAGCGTGAGGTTCGCCAGGGAAGACGAAATTACTGTAGACAGCGGTAAAAGTCGCTTACTGACAATCCGACACATTTGGGGATGTACTTTCTGTTAGTTTCACAGCTGTGTTGCTCGATCTCAGAGTGTTACATTCTGCATCTAAGAAACATTTACTGAACATGAAAGTGTTGTTGTTGTTTCAACGAGTCCGCTGCATCTACGTTGTCGAAGTATTGTATTTTAACACTAAATATGAGTTTCATGCAAAACACACGTGAGTATATAGATACATGGTTATTTCTAATCCCTCACCTCAATCACGCAGATGTCATGAAAAGAAAAAGACGACAGCTTTTGTGGAAAACAGGCGAAACTGCTACATGACCCCATACGCGGCCATGACATTCCTCCGTGTGCGATTCACCCGCTAGGAGGCGCTGAACTGGAAAGGGGCGAATTAAGACGCACATCCCACCCTCCCAAGTGCCATCCAAATATAGGCCCACATGTATATGGAATACATAATGAGTATGATACTCGTTTGGATAAATGTACCATTTGTTTGATATCTTTTCGTATTTTGTATTTGAAACCGCCCCGCGACTTATGTGACGTGCAAGTGATCGTGGAGTGGTGTTGTGAATAATGAGGTCACACGGCCATTCGCCTCGGCTGCTGTTGCTGTAATGTCAAGGTCGCCGAAGAGAACGTCTGATACTTCCTGTGAAGAACATGGCGGCGATGTGACAGATCCAAACTGTCATCTCGTTGGAATAAAAGTCTATTATTTTGACATGGTTGAAAATCTCAAGGCTGGTACTGTGGTGAAAAGTTTGGAGTGTGGAGGTGTTACCAGCTACATGTAGAGAGTGGTAAGTGACAGACGAAGTGTAAAGTGCGTATAAAGCCCACTGTGCGAACAACTAACCCACAACAGGGAACGTGTTTTCATTGGAAATCAGAAACCTATTTACGATCAGGTCTGTTAGATTTGTGCATAAATACATCGAGACTGTTTGTATATTTAACGTTGTGACTTCTAGTAATGGAAATGAATACCAGTACATGATAAATGAAGC
The DNA here is from genome assembly GCF_032854445.1 of Liolophura sinensis. NCBI lineage: Eukaryota > Metazoa > Mollusca > Polyplacophora > Chitonida > Chitonidae > Liolophura > Liolophura sinensis. The sequence continues at coordinate 40,329,001 of NC_088300.1, read as the reverse complement.
ACTACCACAATAAACGCATGTACGGTATTGTAAGCCTATGTGGTGGCTGCAGACTTCAAAGGGTCAGGTTCTGATTTGTACAGGGTTATGTTTCAGAGTACATGACCTGCCTCGTGTCTCGTAATCGGATGCAAACAAAATGAAACTGGGGTTACCATATTCCTTGACTTATGTGCTAGAGCCACGAGCCTGTTCAGCAATGATTCTGAACTGAAATACTTCAGAAATTATGGAAGCTGTTATTAATCAGTGCTTATTAAAGTTTGATAAAAATACAACCTTAGATAGCCAAGAAATCACTTTTAATATTGGTTAAGGTCTAGTTCATAGCCAAGAAGTAGTCCATAGTAAAATAACTGTATGGGAACAGAGCCATAAATATGAACCAAAACTTACGTATTATGGGCATAATTCAGGTGAATTACATTCACTGATGCTTCATGGTCTTCTGAACAGTTTTTATAGTGCCTATGAAAGAGACGAGTTCTTGGTACTTCTGCCTGTGGGTGTTGGCGGAACTCCCGAGAACTGTGTTATTCATTGATATTCAAGAGTCTATAATGTTATATTGACTTTGTCTGTCAGTCTCTATCTCTGTTCGTCTGTATTCATGTCTGGGCTATATCTCAAGTTGTTTTCCAGGTGCAGTTTTAATTTTTGTTGGATACATAGCTACTGTTGTGATGATGTGGCGCAACTCACATTTGTCCATTTCTGTGGTTGTCATGTTAACCGAATCACCATTTTCCCTTTATATGCTATATAAATAGATATGATACTGTGTCTGTGCTACAACTCCAGTTGTTTTCCATGTGAAGTTTTTATTTTTGGTAAATACATACATCTAGATACAGAAATGATGATGTCACAACTCACATTTGTTTATTTCCATGGTTACCAAATTGCCATTTTCCCAATATGTATCATACAGATAGCTATGGCTTTATTCATGCACAGTTTTAATTTTTGGCGGATACAGGGGTAACAACATATGGCATCTCAGATTTTATCATGTGTGTAGTTATCATGGTAACCTGATAGTCAGTTTCTCTAGAGCCATTGTGTAAATTAAATAGGTATCGCTTCCTCTGAACTGCAAACCCAGGTGTTTGCTTATGTAGATTAGGTTTTTTTGATGGATACATGCATAGGTATGGATCAAAGGAAATTGGTATAAATATTTCTGTGGCCTCCATTGGTCATTAGTATCATCATCAAAGAAGTAATTTCCCTTAGAGATTATAATTGTAGCAATGCTGTTGTTATTCTGTTACATTTCAAACAAACGATTTGTTCGACTGTATATTGTGTTCACCTGAACTATTGTTATCTTATTTTGTGGCTCGTATGAGTGGTAATTCCATGATATTTCGCTTTTGTGCCCTACTCACAAATGTCACAACGACGTCATTTTACATGTGCTTCTATTGTTTTCCTGCACAATGCATGTGCACTGGTTGACCTTTCATGCCTTGGTACATCAACTCTCTGTCAAAGTGTCAATTTCTTGTCATTTTAAAAAACATCTGGCACATCTTTCTTCTAATTCACTGTAGGATGAGCTTTCAAAATAACATTATTGTCCACTTCTGTGTGTTGAGCTGATCTATAGATTGGAATACCTAAATATGGTTATGACATATTGTAGATGTCAGTTTCTCAACATGATAGAGGTTAATCGGGTAAACATGGCATCATGAGTAGCTTAAAACAGACCTTTTTTTTGAGTTCAACTGAGACTTTCATTGGAAATATTTGATACAGGCCATTGCCAATAGATGCAAAAGTTGCATACATCTGAATCTCGTAGCTTGTGCACAGACCATGTATTTGGGGATTTGGGGACGAAGTATAACGTATGCAGCAAGCTTTGCTGATGGGGTAACTAAATACAGTTACAATGTGATAATGGGGTGCACAAGTTGTCCGGGCTAAGGATAGCGTTTCAATAAATATAATCCATTCTCTTTGGGGGATAAATCTTAATTAAACAGCACTGAAGATTTCTAAATGCTTGGTGTAACACAAAAACTGGCCTTACTCTCATTTTGTCACTGATATTATTATACGAATTTGGTAAGCACATGATGTTAATTTGTAGAAAGAAACAGGCCACACTGTAAATGTTTATAGTCATTAGAAACTCCACACATTTTTAGATCCAGAACTGCAGCTTTCATTGGTTTATCTGTTGATAAAGAAATCTAACAAGAATTGGGCAGATAACTTAGCTATTTAGACATAGGTTCATGAATGTAGTAGATTGTGACTATTTGGTAGTCACATCTACCAAATAGTCACAATCTATTAGATTGTGACTAGTAGATTGTGACTGTATCTAGTAGATTGTGACTATTTGGTAGTATGTAGTATACGGTCTTCTCCCTAGTACTTCAGGCTATTACACAAGGTTTGTATGGGGCCTCGAAAGCCATGAAAAGCCTACAAATTCTGTGAAAAAGTCTGAAAGTTTTGTTCTCTGTTGGATCTCTTGTTGAGCTTGATACTTTGTTGCACGAAAATTTTGATACATGTATGTGCTAGAGAGGTTAGACCATGAGTGACCCTGACTACACCACATTATATCTGGTCTTCACCTCATTGCAATGTTGTGTAGTCCTCATCCATCAGAGTCTAACCTTTACATACATTTAAAATGCCAGGCAGTGTGTTTCATTGTGGAGCACAGAATTAAGAGATGCAAATATTCTGCCACTCTATTACACCATGTACACACGAGAAACTCCGAATAGGAGAATGCTTGAAGAGAGATTCTCCAAGAGAGGAAATATCCTAGACCATGTCCACATGGGAAACCCTGAAGAGGAGAATATGGGAAGAGAGATCTTCCAGGAGATGAAACATCCTACACCATGTCTGCGTGGGAAACTGTAAAGAGGAGAATACGGAAGGAAAGATCTTTCAGGAAAGGAAACATCCTATACCATGTCCACACATGAAACTGTGAAGAGGAGAATACGGGAAGAGAGATCCTCCAGGAGAGGAAACATCCCAGACCATGTCCGCATGGGAAACTGTGAAGAGGAGAATACGGGAAGAGAAATCCTTCAGGAGAGGAAACATCCTAGACCATGTCCACAAGGGAAACTGTGAAGAGAAGAATACGGGAAGAGAGATCCTCCAGGAGAGGAAACATCCTAGACCATGTCCAAACAGGAAACCCTGAAGAGGAGAATATGGGAAGAGAGATCTTCCAGGAGAGGAAACATCCTACACCATGTCCACACATGAAACTGTGAAGAGGAGAATACGGGAAGATAGATCCACCAGGAGAGGAAACATCTTATATCATGTCCACACATGAAACTGTGAAGAGGAGAATACGGAAAGAGAGATCATCCAGGAGAGCAAATATCCCAGACCATGTCCGCATGGGAAACTGTGAAGAGGAGAATACAGGAAGAGAGATCCTCCAGAAGAGGAAACATCGTAGACCATGTCCACACATGAAACTGTGAAGAGGAGAATACGGGAAGAGAGATCCTTCAGGAGAGGAAATATCCCAGACCATGTCCACAAGGCAAACTGTGAGGAGAAGAATATGGGAAGAGAGATCCTCCAGGAGAGGAAACATCCTTGTCCATGTCCACAAGGGAAAGTGTGAAGAGGAGAATACGAGAAGAGAGATCTTCCAGGAGAGGAAACATCCTACATCATGTCCACACGAGAAACTGTGAAGAGGAGAATACGGGAAGAGAGATCCTCCAGGAGAGGAAATATCCCAGACCATGTCCACAAGGCAAACTGTGAGGAGAAGAATACGGGAAGAGAGATCCTCCAGGAGAGGAAACATCCTTGTCCATGTCCACACGAGAAACTGTGAGGAGGAGAATACAGGAAGAGAGATCATCCAGGAGAGGAAATATCCTAGACCATGTCCACATGGGAAACTGTGAAGAGGAGAATACAGGAAGAGAGATCCTCCAGGAGGGGAAATATCCTACACCATGTCACATGGGAAACTGTGAAGAGGAGAATATGGGAAGAGAGATCCTCCAGGAGGGGAAACATCCTACACCCATGTCCACACGAGAAACTGTGAGGAGGAGAATACAGGAAGAGAGATCATCCAGGAGAGGAAATATCCTAGACCATGTCCACATGGGAAACTGTGAAGAAGAGAATATGGGAAGAGAGATCCTCCAGGAGAGGAAACATCCTACACCATGTCCACACATGAAACTGTGAAGAGGAGAATACGGGAAGAGAGCTCCTCCAGGAGGGGAAACATCCTACACCATTTCCACATGGGAACATCATGTGTATCGTACAGGACACATGTAGTCCATCCTAAAATCATATGAACTGTGATACATTCAACCTACATGTACAGTTTGTTACTAATTTCCTGATTAGTTTAAAATGAAATTTATATTTAACTTTGATCATGTTGAATGTAATCTACATTAAACGGATCAATTGTAGGCAGTAGTCATTTGGTGTGAGTATGAGATTATTTATAGATTAAGTGGATGAACTCAAGCTGTCTCATCTATACTTATAATATCTTCAGACTCATAATAACTTGTATTTATCATGAGTACCAGATGGTTACATTGTATTACCAGATATCCTTAATATATAAGTACATGTATGTTCTCTGCTGGAGGGGACTGTTAAAATTTGGATTGGAGAGTTGACCATTGAGGACCTCTGAGCCCTGGTCATTCCTGTTACATGTACAATAAACAAATAGCTGTAAACCATCCCCGAGTCTTGGAGTGTTCCTCCTGTTCTCTTATGATAAATCAGCATAGTAGTAATGAGTGGACAACAGAATTGAACAGTCCTTTGAACACCAAGACCCATTCTTATATCTAAGAAAATCCTTTATGATTCTCTGGGCCTCAATGCAAGTTGGCCGTGAACAGTATTATTAGTTACAGTAATATTAAAATAATACTTGTGTATATAATGCACCTAAAATTGTAGCAGTCTTTATGTACTGGTTGGATGTGAACAGTGTTATTAGTTAGAGTAATGTTAAAATAATACTTGTGTAAAGAATGCACCTAAAATTGTAGCAGTCTTTATGTACTGGTTGGATGTGAACAGTATTATTAGTTAGAGTAATGTTAAAATAATACTTGTGTATATAATGCATCTAAAATTGTAGCAGTCTTTATGTACTGGTTGGATGTGAACAGTATTATTAGTTAGAGTAATATTAAAATAATACCTGTGTATATAATGCATCTAAAATTATAGCAGTCTTTATGTACTGGTTGGATGTGAACAGTATTAATAGTTACAGTAATATTAAAATAATACTTGTGTATGTAATGCATCTAAAATTGTAGCAGTCTTTATGTACTGGTTGGATGTGAACAGTATTAATAGTTACAGTAATATTAAAATAATACTTGTGTATATAATGCATCTAAAATTGTAGCAGTCTTTATGTACTGGTTGGATGTGAACAGTATTATTAGTTAGAGTAATGTTAAAATAATACCTGTGTATATAATGCATCTAAAATTGTATCAGTCTTTATGTACTGGTTGGATGCGAACAATATTATTAGTTAGAGTAATGTTAAAATAATACTTGTGTATATAATGCATCTAAAATTATAGCAGTCTTTATGTACTGGTTGGATGTGAACAGTATTATTAGTTACAGTAATATTAAAATAATACTTGTGTAAAGAATGCACCTAAAATTGTAGCAGTCTTTATGTACTGGTTGAATGTGAACAGTATTATTAGTTAGAGTAATATTAAAATAATACCTGTGTATATAATGCATCTAAAATTGTATCAGTCTTTATGTACTGGTTGGATGTGAACAATATTATTAGTTAGAGTAATGTTAAAATAATACTTGTGTATATAATGCATCTAAAATTATAGCAGTCTTTATGTAGTGGTTGGATGTGAACAGTATTATTAGTTACAGTAATATTAAAATAATACTTGTGTATATAATGCACCTAAAATTGTAGCAGTCTTTATGTACTCATAAATGTTACTAAGTGATAAAATATATTTTCCCAGGTTTGTGCGGTTCTTTGAAATATTTAAACTGTATCTTAGCTGTATGTATCATATTCATGTCTGTCGATAAATACATGTGCATATATTATTCCTATTGCTGTATTTACATGTATGCACATGTACATGTCTATTTATAGGAGTACATGTATTTTGTCATCTCTTTCAGCAGTTGGCCCGCAGCAGATGATGGTTGATGTCTACTACAGAATACTCTGGACACCTGAACATGGGTAACTAAGCTACTTTATCTTCCTGATTTCATAAAGCAGAAAAAATGTTCGTTAGAATACACAAATGCCTTATACACGTAATACATGTATACAGCTACAGATCGCTGTGAGTTCAAGTCCAGCCCATGCTGGCTTGCTCTCCTGTCGTTTGAACAAGGTGCCTATGATTGGGGATGTCCTCATGATCTGCTAGGTTTCCTCCCATCATAATGCTGCGTGCGGGCATATAAGTGAAATACATGTATGCCTAATTACAATGTAAAGCTCCCAATTAAAAAAAAAAAAACGAAATAACTGCAACTACTGGCTTATTACATGTACATGAGTTGCATAAATTCTGTTTGTTGGATAGTACATGTGCAGTACCTTATTGAATATTGTGTAGTATTTTTAGTGCATTGTGCTATGAGTGTTTATAGCACATGATATTTTGTTATGTGTTCACAATGGGCGTTATGCTTGAATATCTGAACATGTCTTTTCTGGGCACTGAAACCAATGTATATTGAAAACATGAATTTGACTGGGTGTGAAATAGGCCAGATGCATTGCATGTATATGTAGCTATCTGATTGTAGACTTTATAGTATCAAGGCACACCTGCATTGCCTTTTGTAATCCTTCAATATATTTGTCCTGAATTAATCTGTTCAGAAGGTATGGAACAGGTAAGTGACCATAGTGTGAAACATTTAAAGGGGCACCCAGGTGTGGGTCTCACATTTTCCACATTAATATGGAATAGGAAAAAGGGGTGGGGAAGGAATCGAGATATATATGTATATGTCTGCAATAATGCGACCAGCAAGGAAGTATGTGTAGGCCTATGTCATTAGCCCCAGGTGGGCTTTGATTTATTTCTTTGTTTCAAAAAATTTAGCATGAATCCAAGCCTACAGTGATTTTGCTGATGTAATTTTATAAACATCTACTAGGGTGTGAAGTCGCCAGCATAACTTCTAGGAAGACGGTGACCTGAACCAGTTATGTCTGCTTCATAGATCTGCAAAGCCACAGTGAAAATCATGACCAACCGAAGGTTGCGAACAGACGTTCACCCATAGTTCAGGTGATGTCAGAAATAATATCCTTCCAACGTGTCTAAAGCATCAATACATGGCTGATCACTTGGGCTTTCATTGCCAGTGTACACAACTTTTTTTCTGTCATATACTGCCTAGCCTATAATATAGACTGTAGCTCTGATGTTAAAGAGCTTGAGTAAATGTGACATCACTGCTCTCTACACGTATAATGACATAGGTTTCATTTGATGTGCGGAAGTAATGGCCCCAACAGAAAATATGGAATAAAAAGGGAAATGCTACTGAAACCAAATATTCTTGTTATTCCTGCTTTGTCAAGGTGGCGATGTTGATTGAAAATAATTTCGCCAAACTGAAATTATATGTTTGCAAAATGCAATAATGCAGGATGAACGGAAGCACCTAGCACAGATTATAGACTTTCCAAAAGTCAGACTGATCGGGGACGGGTAGATACCTGTTGGTGACCTCCATGACAGGTGGTTTTAAAAAAAAACATTTCTACCCCTGTGTTGTGACTGTCATAGTCGTTGTGATCATTTTTTTATTTGGTAGTTGAATTGCATGTATAGTACAATTGGGGAACACTCCAAGCCTTTGTAACATTAACAGTCACTGGTGTTATGATCAGGATTTTTGCATGACCAGTGACATGTCAGCTCTTCAATCCTTACTCTTACCTTACCAGTCATCCATAAATCCAGTCTGTCCACAAATGTCCACAGTTAGTGGCAACCATAAGTGTGGTTGTCAAGCATTAATTACTTAACGAAGACATGTATACAATCCTAGCTGCGGAGAGGTGAATCTTCTCACCAGAGAGCCTTTCTACCAATGACCCTTTTTCAATCACCTAGTATCCTTCAATCTGATTAGACAGTTGTTTTAGAATTTACATTGAAATGGTATTAAAAATGGTAACCAATATAAGGGTGATCATAGCCCTCTCTGAAACTGTGAGTTTGTAACATTCTCTGCCCAAAGCTGTTGGATTTACAACTGATGTTGTGTATGTTTGGCAGGAAGCTTGATGTTTTATACTGGCTAGCTACATGTACAAAAATCATGCATTAGACAAAAATACAGGTACGCTGTTTTATGTGAACAACAGTGTTGATGTGGGGATATTTCCAAATCCTGCAGCAGATGAAATGTGCGTCCGATGACAACTGTAAGGGACAGCTGCATGACAAAATGCGATCCAACAATGAGACAGGTGTCTGGCAATCGTTGTGACCGTAAATACAGTTGATGACATACATGTAACAGTGTTATAGTTCCTGAACCACCGCTTGCTAATTCAGCACTCAGCTGACAATGTGACAGGAAATTTCTTTTGCCTCTCAAGGAAGAGGTTTTAGGAAAGTTTCAAGGGTCTTCAGGATAAATTTGGCTAGAGGATAAACATAGGTATATGTTGGCATATGGGGTTGGTAACCCAATCACTAAGTAATCATGTACTTACATATAATACAGGGATTATCCTGAACAGATATCTAAATGGGAGAAAATCCCCTTGCCTTTCAAGACAAATGAGGTATATATTCCAAATTTCATTGATTTTTATTCGTTAAGTATTCATTCATCATATGTCTACCACAAACCAGAGTCTTGCTTCTATGTTTTTGCTTCCTGTACAACATTTCGAAGATTTTTCTGAGCGAGTGGAGCTGCCATACCTTTGTGATGATCATTTAACGAAACGTGCCATGTTATGGTGGTTGTGTTAAAATAGTTGACTGCATTCCTCATGTTGTTCACTAGTTTATCAGATCTACACACTGAGCAAAACCATCTCATTTTTCTTTTTGTCTTAGTGAAGTTGAAGGTGAAGTTGTGGCCGATGTGGAGGTTTGCTTTCTGTCGGTATTGCTGTGTGCTGCCTACACTCCTCCTATTCAGCATGTTCAGATTCCTTGTGTTTGGCATTTCCACGGGGGAAAAAAGTCTTTTAATACTTTTTGTGGCCTGCAAGGATTCGGGAGGGCACATTTTGCGGTAGAATTTTGGCAGACAAAACAGCAACTCAAGCAGATGGTAGTCATATGGACAAATGTACATCCAAAGACTTATTGTGCCATCTATGGTCAGAGGGAGGTCACTGTGTGTGCCTTATTGTCAAAAAAGGGCTTGCAATGAAGTTTTTGCGACTTCACAAAAAAAACCCTGCTTGAAAAATTTTACCACTTTTTATAAAACTAAAATAGAAAAAAAAAATTTCCAAAAAATATTGGCAGAATATCACGGAATCGCATCCAGAGTATGTCCCTGGTAATAGTACATGTACAATAATACATTGATTTTGAATTCTAATTTGGATGTCGTAAGATTTAATGTGGTTTTCACATGCATAAAATTTGTGGAAAAAAATATACTGCTACACAGCTTATAAACTCAGCTGGCTAGCCAACAAGCATTAATTGTGTATCTCTTTGTGTTTTATAATAGGATAACTGGTTGCCTGTTCACGCCTATTACTGTCACTGTATCTGTTTTCCATATCAGAGAATATTCAGAGAATTCAACCGCTGCATTTTAGCTTTTACCAGTCCAGTTTTAATAATTGCTGACTAGTTGATAAGCTCATCTCTGTAAACTTAGAAACTGATCTGCCAGTTCGACCAGGTTGTCAGCAGCCTTGTGTTAATATCACTTCCCTTTATTCAGGTAATCAAACACCTGTGAATTGGCTCACTTAATAATGCAAATCCCGAGGTTTCCTTTACCCAACACCTGCATTGATAAAGTGGAACATCCGTCTGGACACAGTAATGTGGAGCACTGCAGAAAAACACCGTGGATGACAGCACAGTGCCATATTACTATTGGATGTTTACATACATTTATATATGTGTAAACATCACTGCTTTCACAGGTGCAGTATGGAAATAAGTATACATTAACATATACGTCTACTCTAATTATGCTATGCATCTCGATATGAATGCGCAATTGATCAGAGCCCATGCAGTGCGATAATCAGGGGTCAGAATAATAGGCTATCCACTTGACCCAGACAGGTGAATTTTCCTAGTGATGTAGATCTGACCGATGTGTTTTTATAATAGCTCACTGTTCATGGACTTTTTTCAAATAACTCCCTAAGTCTCACTCCTCATGACAGAGAGTCTTACAAATCCCATGTATGCAACAAGTGGAAACGAATTATTTCTGCCCCTGAGAAGTTGTATTTATTGAGTTGTACAGACAAGAAAGAAAATTGGCCAAGTTTGCCCACCTCTGGTAACTTTAAAGGTATTTTTTCATCTTTATGTCCATTATTAATCATCAATATTGTGTCTGGTGGACCTAAAATCTGTATTATCTCTAAGTTTTTAAAAAAAATTTTGCCTTTTTCTTAGAGTTCTGACAATGCATCTTAGAAAGATGATTCATGGGTTTCAACACCAAAAGTAATGCATTATAACCTTTATCATTGCTTCCATTTATCATCAATAAATATCAGTACAATGAACAATTAATAAATTGTAACTAGACCTTTGATCCCATAGACAGGTAAAAAAACATACAGAAATAGTGTAGACCTGTATCTTTCAAGCTAATAAAATAAAAACTATAGCTATCAAACATTGGTAACATGAGTGTGTGTTCAATAATGTAGCTGTCAAACCTATGAATCAGCTGTCAAGTTTGTTTGTTGATGCTAGAAAGTCAGAAAAGCTGAACTTATAAATTGCTTGAAAATGTATTCTCTGCATATCACTTTTATTTCGTGGTATCAGTAAATAGACCTGTTGCTCATGGCGAGTGCAGAAGCTGTCTTCCTTTCATCGGATTTGTAACTCAATCTACATCCCACTAAAACCAAGAGAATCTAGTTTCTAACTTTGTTTTTCACCCTGAGATCTGTAGCCATCAAGGTCTCATTCAAGTGTGCAGGTACATGTACTAAATTCAGATGTGTGAAATACGTAAAGATAGGCCCATATACCCAAAATGTGTTCATTAAAGAAGCTTTTCTGAAGATAAATTTATAATTCTGACCAATTGTTGACTTGTTTATAGCATGCCTTCATACTAGAGCGTTATTGTGCCTCAGTTGTGTGTTTGGAGGGGAGGGGGTGGGGGGGGGGGGGGGCGAGGGCAGAGGCATTGTCCTCAATTATTTAACTTTCTGACTTCACAGGTAGGTTTTGAACTGAGTGAATTAACATTATCTGAATGTAAACACTATAGTGCTTGTCAACTACATTTTAGCTTTGTATACAGACTGTACGGTAATGTACTACACAAAAGAACTTACAAGCACACGGCTTGGTCCACTATGCTTTAGGCAGACAATTTTCCCTACTGGTCTGAAGAACTTTGGGATCCAAGGACGAGGGTACTGGAACCCTTTTATTTTTTTAGTTTACTGTTAGCAACATCAATTTTATTTTGAGTTTTAAAAATCTAAAACTGCATAAAAGCAAACGTGAAAATGAACATTTTTATTATTGTTTCATCATTATGTTTTAGATGATTTTTGGCTTTACATTCACAGAAATATGTCTTTAACAATTTCTGAGAGAAGTCCACATTTTCTACAAATTGCATGACTTTTCACCTCTACATGTATGTTTATTTTTATACCCTTTGACGGTATTGAATAAAGATTCATTCAGATTGGTGTGGGAAAGTACCAATGTAAGGTGTTTAGACTTATTGTCAAAAAGAAAAAGAATTTGTTCTGTACAGTGTCAGGTTGCATTTGTATGTATTTGTTGTGGTCAAAATCAGATGTAGATGTATCTGTAAGCCTGACCATGCCTTTCGGTAATCAGCATGTAAACTGGCTGGTTAGACTTCTTTGTTTGGCAGACGCTATCATTTTATGACAACCCTTCTTTAATCTCTAGTCCTGACTGGAGACTGAGATAATTATGGGTACAACATGTATTTCAAGCATTTGGAAATGCGTTTCGACTAAACCCAATAAATCTCTATGATTCTGAAACTTGTGCTGTGAGCAAATTCATGTGTATTGCTGGTTTTATGGTACTAAATTTAGGTGCTTGAACAGCTGAAAACATCTCAAGTTCATGCACACGGCTGATCCATGTGGTAGAAGACCAAAAAATCAATGAACTCTCCGTGGCAGGTGTGCTGCTTTGACGTAAGCTAGAGTCTGAGCAATGGAGCTAAAGTGAGTGAACATTGCGGCTGTGGCTGCAGTGATGTGCGGGCAAGTCTCTTCGCTAGGCCTACATCTACACGCTGTACACAGGTTAGGTGTAGTAGCTGCTGCCTGCAGCCTGCAGCCTGCAGCCTGACCTGGACAGTACTACATTGTAGGACCAGACCAGCCAGAGCAGCTTGTGCTGGATAATGTCCCAGTTCCTGTTCCTGCAGCCTCTGATTTGCTACTGCTGCTGTGTTTGGGGAGAGGATTGCTTTGCTACATGAGCAAGGTGATGAGCCCAATCCCAAATGGTAAGTGCAGTTTGTTAGATGATACAGATGGCATCAGCCACAAGGACAGTCATGCTGGCTGGGCACAGTCGAGGCAGCAGACATCAGAAACAGACTCACTGCCGCTCACAAATTAATGTCACTTGTTTACACCATGCAGTAGGCAGAGGTCACATCAAAGCGTATGTGTACCACCTCCACGCCCCGTTGTCACCAGGAATAACAACAGTCTGACGTGTTATCATGGCTGTAAATACAATGGAGGCCTATACACCATCATTTCAAGGAAGTGATTTATTTGTATTAAAAATACCAGATGCTGCCTGACCACAGCTGTTACAAATGTATGTCAGTATTCTGTGCAGTATTTTGTTCCTATAGCTGAATTATACATACATATTATACATTTGATCCCTGCAGATGCTCAAACGTGTATTGTTGATGTGCTCATGCACTGTACATATGTACATGGTTGTGTCAGTCCACAGATTACATGTACATGAACAAGAGTGGCCGTGTGCATTCTGGCATGACAGAGCATCAGTCATCTTCAGGATACATATAGGCGTATGTAGCCTACCTGTGTGAATGTAGCTGGTTTGGCTATACGCTGGAAGAATGTTACATGTGCTACAGGATGTTTATAGAAGGCTACATTATGCACTACATGCACATGTACATGTAGGATGTATGAAATATTGGATCAGATTATCATCATCCATGTATGGTTTTATGACACTGATTATGTGGAACAACTCATAAACTGGCCTAATTTATAAAATAGTGTGTGTTATGGTGAATGTTGTTTGTACTCTTGGAGTAACAGTTCTATTATCACACGGCATGTTCCATTACCTGTTGTGCTTGCTGACACATACACAAAATGCAGATCACACTTTAGCTCTTGTCGCCAGTTTGGCATGTTGGCATAATCCTCTGTTAACAAGATGTGGGATCTGATTTTGCTAGGAAGTCAATTTGTGTTAAATACATGTTTTAGTGATAAGAAAAACAGGTATAATATGGATTAACCATACACTATGAAGTTCTAGGCTGTAATACTTGTGTGGTTTCTGGTGAGTCTGGTCATCAGGGAATGCAGTTACATAAAGCCCCGTCCAGACTATCCAACGTCATTCAACTTTTGTTGACCCCTCAGCAAGTTGAATACTGTTGAGGTATGTTGAGTGTCCCATTCACAGTAAGAAAATCAGATGGGTCAACTTTGTTCAATACTGTTGACTTGAGTTGAAGGATGTTGAGCTGTGTTTTTTTGTTTTTTTTTTCGATAAATTGGAGAGAAATCTTCATATTTTCTCTCAAGGGCATGAAACACAATGCCAAGCAGCCGGAAGAATCGTGTCATGGGTTTATCGGCTGCGCTTATTGCCATGGCTGTTTGGGGTAGAAGATATCTCATCATGAGACCAGTTTCTCTCTTTAGTCGCTATTTTGCCTAGGTCATGTGCATTAAGACGGTCATGTTATTTCTTCATGCCCGCTGATTGACTACTTTCACTCAACTTGTTTACACAAAATACACATGCAAATTTCCGATTCAGCCTTTTTGGATAGTGTTGAGTGTTGTTGATGAACCCGTCCAGACTACTTAGCATGTGTCAATTTGTTCTTTCAACTTTACGTTGACTCTTGTTGAGTCAATAAAAGTTGAGTGATGTTGGATAGTCTAGACAGGGCTTTATTCACATTTCCATAAGCTTAGCAACAATGCTTCTCAGTAGGATTGAAAACATCGTAATATGTTGGTACCTGGGAGCTTATAAAACTAGAACATTCAAAACCTTTATCCTCGCTTGAACTGAGTGAAAATTTAGCGAATGTTAAATTCATGATACATATATCTAGTCACCAGGCCCGCCATGCCGGGCCAAAGTTCATTTAGTTGGTTGTAGTTTTCGCACAATCACTGCATAATAATATTATCTGATTTGGATTAAATTTGTGTGCAGGTTGATTTTTTAATTTGCTTGTACAAAGTGCAGGTCCAGCTTACGTCATACACCAAGCAAGGATAGCAATGTTAACAAAATATTACATGTGGCATCTTAAAAAGTACTGCATGTATTAAACTCAAGTTTTGCGTAAGTGGAGCACATTTGTAGCTGTGGGCATATTAATTACCATAAATTGCTAAATTTTGAAGTTGTGCATTCACGTGTCTCCTGCAGGTGAGCTCTTCGGTTGCCTTGGTACCAAATTTAAGTTTTATTTGGCCATCAGGTCAACTTTGAAAACAGGCTTGATTCACATGTATATAGAAGTTCTTCACACATGTATTTAATATGGAATGTGATATGCCCGTCTAAAGGGGAAGGCTCTTTATAGCTTCTGTAGAAAACTCATTCTACATCATTGAAGTGACAGCTTACATTGAGTGTTTGAGACACTGGTGGTTATAGTGCATATATTTTCGTCTATCAAACATTTAAACTCAGTATCCTTTAAGATTATGGACTTCTTGGTTGTTAGGGTTGGGGGTGTGGGAGTAGGGGGATTGACACGGGCAATCTTTGATTGTGTCTCAACATGTTAAGAACCGGTCAAGTAGTCAGCTCTACAACTTTCACATACTTTTAGTTTTGGAAATAGATATGATCTGCAGGTACATGTATGTCCATGTGCAGAGCAAGGCACCAGTGACACCAGACTGGGTGCACATGCAGGTGTGGAAACAGGACCTGAGCTACACCTGTATGTTCATGTGGGGAGGTACATGTAGGCATGACCAGTGACACCAGACTGGGTGCACATTCAAGTGTGGAAACAGAACCTGAGCTACACCTGTATGTCCATGTGGGGAGCTACATGTAGGCATGACCGGTGACACCAGACTGGGTGCACATTCAGGTGTGGAAACAGGATCTGAGCTACACCTGTATGTCCATGTGGGGAAGTATATGTAGGCATGACCAGTGACACCAGACTGGGTGCACATTCAGGTGTGGAAACAGGACCTGAGCTACACCTGTATGTCCATGTGGGGAGATACATGTAGGCATGACCAGTGACACCAGACTGGGTGTGCATTCAGGTGTGGAAACAGGACCTGAGCTACACCTGTATGTCCATGTGGGGAGGGGGGGGGATACATGTAGGCATGACCGGTGACACCAGATTGGGTGCACATTCAGGTGTGGAAACAGGACCTGAAATACACCTGTATGTCCATGTGGGGAGGGGTGGGGTACATGTAGGCATGACCGGTGACACCAGACTGGGTGCACATTCAGGTGTGGAAACAGGACCTGAGCTACTCTTGTATGTCCATGTGGGGAAGTATATGTAGGCATGACCAGTGACACCAGACTGGGTCCTCATTCAGGTGTGGAAACAGGACCTGAGCTACACATGTATGTCCATGTGGGGAGATACATGATGCACTCAGTACACATTGTACATGTAAGCAGTGTTAACATGTTCTATATTGATCAGGGTTTGATGCTGACCTAGATACAGATATAGGTGTATTGAGATGGTAATGTGCAGGTGCAAGTGGGGTATGTATGTACCACTGTCATTACTGCCCTATCTGGTGATTATTGACAGTTTAGTGTGCTCATGAGCATTAATGTACATGAATCTGGATGTATGTGGACTTACATTGCTGGATGAAGACCTTGTGTCGAGGTGGTCGTACAAGTAGGCATGTACATGTAACAGCTACTAAGCTACAGTGCGCATGTTATGCAGTGATACATTTATTCAAGCCACAACAATTTAATACACCCAATAGTATAAATTAAGTGCACCTAATAAAATGTAATGATACATTTATAACAGTAAAACATCATGTTCATTCCCTAATATATATATGTTGAAATATATATGTTCATTTTCGTGAGGATGGGCTCTTGAGTTATGCTCATACATGTGCAGTAACAGTTAACAAAGTACATGTAAATCAAACACTTTTTTTCTCAATAGATGTGGAAGACTGAGGTGGAATTTGTTTTATAACTTTGTGCAGCATCTATAGCTACATGTTACTCTCACTACATCGTGAGAATGTCTACATGTACATGTGTGTGGTGTGCAGCACTACAATGTGAGAATGCCTACATGTACATGTGTGTGGTGTGCAGCACTACAATGTGAGAATGCCTACATGTACGTGTGTGTGGTGTGCGGCACTACATGGTGAGAATGCCTACATGTACATGTGTGTGGTGTGCAGCACTACATGGTGAGAATGCCTACATGTACATGTGTGTGGTGTGCAGCACTACAATGTGAGAATGCATACATGTACGTGTGTGTGGTGTGCAGCACTACAATGTGAGAATGCCTACATGTACGTGTGTGTGGTGTGCAGCACTACAATGTGAGAATGCCTACATGTACGTGTGTGTGGTGTGCGGCACTACATGGTGAGAATGCTTACATGTACATGTTTGTGGTGTGCGGCACTACATGGTGAGAATGTCTACATGTACATGTTTGTGGTGTGCAGCACTACATTGTGAGAATGCTTACATGTACGTGTATGGTGTGTGGCACTACATTGTGAGAATGCCTACATGTACATGTCTAGGTGTGCAGCACTACATCATGTCAATGGTGTGCAGCACTACATCGTGAGAATGCCTACATGTATATGTGTGTGGTGTGCGGCACTACATCGTGAGAATGTCTACATGTAGATGTTATGGTGTGCAGCACTACATCGTGAGAATGCCTACATGTACATGTGTGTGGTGTGCAGCACTACATCGTGAGAATGTCTACATGTACATGTTTATGGTGTGCAGCACTACATCGTGAGAATGCCTACATGTACATGTGGGTGATGTGCATCACTACGTCGGGAGAATGTCTACATGTACATGTGTGTGGTGTGCAGCACTACATCGTGAGAATGTCTACATGTAGATGTGTATGGTGTGCGGCACTACATCGTGAGAATGCCTACATGTACATGTGTGTGGTGTGCAGCACTATATCAGGAGAATGCCTACATGTACATGTGTGTGGTGTGCAGCACTACATCAGGAGAATGTCTACATGCACTGGAGCAATTACATGTACATGTAGGCCTCCAAAGTAGCCCCAACTGCATGTGTGTGATGCTGGGCAAGAAAATCCTACAGAGGTGTCATTGAAGCTGAAAATAAACACCATACAGCTTGGGCTGTCGCATGATCAGAACATGAACCTGGGACAGCCAATGGCAGTAGATTTTAGTGTGTGGTAAATTAGCTCATTGCCATTAGGTCATTTTTTAAGCCCTAGACGAGCGCGACTGATTTCACTGTCATGACTGTTGTAGTTGTTTTAGGTGTTAGTTGCACGTGTAGCGTACGGTACACAGCCTTGAGTAATAGTAATCTTTTGTAATCTTGCTTTTGAAAGATTTGATCTTGAAAACTGATTAGAGGAAAATCTTGAAAGTGACAGGCTACATTGAGTATGTTGGATGCATGTCATTGGTGAATATCTTTTGGTCTATTAAACATTTATGATTCTGTATATTTTACACTCTGAATATACATGTACTTGTGTATACATTGATGCTTAAAGCAGTGTTGGGGGCATTGATATTCCCAATCTTTTATTTTACTTCATAAAATGATGTTGTTTCTTGCTTGTGTATTCCTGGCCAGAGATTTGGAATGATTCTGCTACCCGTTAAATAAACTACCAGGCAAAAGAAACGTATAACTTTTAAATGCAGTTTTTTCTATGGAAAAATAAGTTGAATAAGTTTGAACGTTGTGGGAATACGTTTGCACATAAGCACCCTGTGTACACGTCACTGTTTAACGAGATTCATTGAAATTGGTGTAAGACATCATGAAAAATCGGAAAAACAGAGTTTCGGGCCCTGTTGAAAATTCTCGATAATGACCGCCGTATAAATACCGATGTAGCACATGGTAAGGGTGCAATACCATAAAAAACATCTAAGAGATGCCGAGACTCACACAAGCAGAACGTGATAGAGCCACTGGTATGGCCGACATGGGGGCCAGCCAACACCACATTGCCAGAACATTCAATTGCAGTCAAGCCACCATCAGCAGACTGTTGGGTCGTTACCGCCTAACAGGCAGGACACAAGATCGTCCAAGATCGGGCAGGCCAAGTGTTACATCAACTGGCGAAGACCGGTACATCCGCACAATCCACCTGCGTAACCAGTTTGTGATGGCGACGTCAACGGCGGAAACAGCACTGGGACACCTCATCAGCAGACGCACAGTCTTACGACGACTCCGCGTGAGTGGTATCAGAGCCTATCGCCCCTTCCGTGGAATGGCATTGACTCCTCTACACTGTCAAAACAGGCTGCGTTGGGCAAGAGTTGTACGTCGATGGCAGTGACGAGACTGGGAAAGGGTGCTGTTCAATGATGAAAGCCGATATAACCTCTTCAGAAATGATGGTCGAATTCGTGTGTATCGACGCAGGGTAGAGCGATTGGCACAAAACTGCATTCAGAATGTCCACCCTTTTGGTGCTGGTGGGGTGCTTGTATGGGGCGGAATTTGTGGACAGGTGAGAACGAGATTGGTCATCATCCAGGGAAATCTGACTGGCCAAAGATACCGAGATGAAATATTGGAACATGTTGTGGTGTCATTCGTGCATCAACAGCAAAGGGGTATCCTTTTGCAGCAGGACAATGCACGACCTCATACCGCCAGAGTTGTACTAAATTATCTGGACACCCTTGATGTCAACGTACTGCCTTGGCCAGCATGATCGCCAGACATGAATCCCTTAGCGCATCTGTGGGATCATCTTGATCGACGTCTGAGACAACGCGTCCCTCCCCCACAAAACAGGCAACAGCTCGAACAGGCTTTATTTGAGGAGTGGGACAGAATTCCTGATGACGTCATCCAGCGGCTGACGACTTCCATGAGGAGACGTATTTTGGCTTTAATTGATGCAATGGGTGCTCACACACGCTACTAATGATCTGTCTTATGACATGATAGGACATTAGGTACACCTTTTTTAAGGGAGTACCTTTACTTGCATTTGTGTAATTTTTCAGATTTACCCCATGCCTTCTTTACTCGGCCTGACAGCAAGTGTAATATCCATATGGCTTTGAATTTTTGAACAGAACTTGGAAAATGGTTTATTGCAATATAATGCTTATCAGGTTGATACTGTCTGTCTTTCTTTCTCTTTCTTGTGGTGCTGAACAAGGTTATACGTTTCTTTTGCCCTGTAGTTTAGATATCTGTTCATGGTACAGGTAATACATGTACATGTATGTGATGTTATAGATTGAAAGATGAGCTACTGTGCACAGATGATGGCCTTGAATAGATGTTGAGTGTGCACCTGGGATCTTCATACATGTGTGGCGTACTCGCAGTATTCTGTGGCGCAATTATGTGTATATGTATCTGTATCCCAGAGTGGATTGAGGTTTACTAAATGCACATGTATAACTGCATGTGCAAGTGTGTACTTTGAGGCTGTGAAAACAAACAGCCATTGTTTTCTTGCTGCATGTGCGTGTGTTGTGTGCGACATTTCAGAGGCAAACCAGCTTTAAATTATTAGTGGGAACATGTCTATACATGTAAACATATAGTCATGTATGTTATTGATTTTCTGACTTTCTGCTTGACAGATGGCCCTAGTACCGCTGTGTGTTTTGGCAGTGTGGGGAAGACATTACCCGAGGTGGGCAGTGCTGACAAGCTGAGCACCCCTGGTGACTGCCCCAGTACCCCTCCTTGCAGCAGTCTTCCACCAGCCTGCTACATGGAGGAGGAGAAACCCATCATTCCTGGGGTGACCGTCAGAGCTGCACCAGCAGAAAAACTTGTCCAACTGGCTGTTGAATCTTTCAGTAAGTATAACTTACCATCAGGGTTACAAACAATTCACTTCTTAAAAGAAAAGACGACAAATCATGTAATTCGAGTTTACGCGTAGGAGAGAGGGATGGAAACAAACCTAAACAGCACACACGTGTATACGTTTGGCCTGGTGTTTATATATTTGTCATTCTAGTAATTCGGTATTCCAGAAGTCTCACCACCTTGCTTAATTGCCTGTCATTCTTGCCATGGAAATTTCCAAGTCTACCCACAATGCATCATTCTAACATTTCAGAAATTTCATCATGCGGGACATAGAATATCAAAAATTCAAAAATGACGGCGATAAGAATTCACATTTCAAGGCTTTCATATTTCCAAACTTTTTGAACAAAAGGTTACTACCTGTTACTCCTGACTAGGCCAAACAGGTATGTTGAGTGCACACCAGATTTATCATAAGTATAAGCATTTAGGGAGGAACCTGATACACTTGTTTGTCAGGGGAGGAGTCTTCCTCAAGAACGGCCCTGGGCCTGTATACGTACAACAAGTCATTATAGATTTGGTATATGTAATCGTATTGATTTAACGATTCAATGCTCAACAGGATTTATAAGAGTATCATATGGTCAAAACAGTGAGGAATTACCAACTACATTGGCACAATGAAAGCTGGATTTCAGTAAGGGTAACTCTGTATCATCTAGATGCATATAAAGTTATCTCCCCCTGTTCCCCCTGCCTGAGGTGTACATGAGCACGTCAGCCTGAGGTGTACATGAGCACGTCAGCCTGAGGTGTACATGAGCATGTCAGCCTGAGATGTACATGTGTACATCAACCTGACATGTACCTAAGGACCTCATTCTGACATGTACATCAGTACATCAGTCTGACGTGAATGAATTCATCCTGTCTTTGCAGGTGAGGATGGGGTAATCAAGGACCATTGTGAGTATCCACGGGTGTTTTTTCTGATGCACAAATGGTTCCTCTCATCAAATGACCTAGCTGAAGCATTTGTTGACTTGTATCCTTTTTCGTATGTGGATGTATGCT
Organism: Liolophura sinensis; assembly: GCF_032854445.1. Classification (NCBI taxonomy): domain Eukaryota; kingdom Metazoa; phylum Mollusca; class Polyplacophora; order Chitonida; family Chitonidae; genus Liolophura; species Liolophura sinensis. Next base: position 40,307,429 of record NC_088300.1, on the reverse strand, counting down.
GTGAGTATAAATGGAGAAAATCCACAGCAAAATCAATGTAAATAGCTCATCTTGCAAAATATAGTAATACTGTGCAATGGTTGATTGTACTATATTTATGTTTTTTCTAGAGGGAAGTGGAGACATACATCTTTGCAATCTCTTATAGTTTTCTTGGTTTTGATTTCGTTTAAATTGTTCTACCTCAATCATTCATTTATTCATTAATTCCACAAAGTTTTGTAGAATGTGGCGTTAAGCCTCAGCCTTTTGTTTACCATGTAAATCACCATCAGATGATATCTGATACCATCTGTATTTTCCATGTACTTGTAACTGATAGTTTCCATATTTATACATTTCAGGATTGTAAGGTGCATAATTATCATTAGTGTAATTTATGTTATCTCTTTCACATCATATTTAGCATAGTACATGTCAGGATATACATGTGTACTGATGTACAGCTCATGCTGGCTTGCTCTCGTGGGAAGGTCTGACAGCAACCTGCAGATGGTTGTTGGTTTCCCCCAGGCTCTGCCTGGTTTCCTCCCATCAAGTAAATGAATAAAACTTGTTGATGTTCTGCCCTAGTTTGGATACTTCCTTGACTTTGGCCTCAGATACCAGAGCTGTGATGAGACCATTGCCTGTACCAAGCCCACCTGTTTACATGCTGCTTGTAACACTGACTGCGAGATCTTCCGCTACAAAGCCAAGATTTGCCATGCTGTGCGGTAAGTTTGCATTGGGCTGTGGATAATGGAGGTCATTTGGACGGTACATGTATGTGTACCTGTAGGCTTACATGTCTTTGTTTTTGATTTATATAAACAAAGGACTGTGCCATTAATGCCCCTCACAAAGTACATACAGTTGCATTTCATTCTTGAATGAGCTTTGTGTTTTTGTCCAAACTTTTTTGAGATATGAGTTTGTTCGGTGATCAACATTCCTTGAGGAGGGAAGTTGATTGGTAGGAATGGTTATATGTTCACTGCTATGTGCATGTATGACATGCATGCTTGTAGGTCTTGATCTGTTTCAGATTTGTGGATTCTTCATGCTTTTCCATTTTTTTTGCTGATCAGGTATTGGATAAAGAATTTTCCAGTGCACTTTGACCTTGATACTAAATTGCGAGAGGTTGTTCAGAATTTCCGCTCTGTGCTCAAATCTGAAGACAGCAGGCAGTTTGAGATGGTTGATCTATCCAAAGTGTGAGTATCATACAGCAGAATCTGTCAGTGGAAGTTTTCTTGGATTATTGTCCCCATTATATTACATTGTTACAAATAATATGTCCACATATATATAAGTTATGTCTCCAAATATAGCAATATAACTATACTTTATAACTATATCTGGAGGCATGTCTGTGTGGTTATCATGACAGAGCAGCATAAGGAGACAGGTTCCTCTTAAAATGCAGTTGCTGTGAGTTCAAATCCAGCTCTTGCTGGCTTCCTCACCAGCCATAGGTGCGAAGGTCTTTCAACAACCTACAAATGGTTGTGGGGTTTGCCCCGGGGTCTGCCTGGTTTCCTCCCACTGTTATGCTGGTCGCATTTGTATGCCAATTTGGGTTTGATTAATTCAGCCAAGGGCTTGAAACCCTTATTCACATTGGAATTGGCTGGCTCAGATGATTAAAGTGCTGGTCACTTCATACTAAAAGATTATCTGACACTTGACTTGTGGAGTTGCATGCTTAAATCCAGCTCTCGTCGTTTTAGCTTTATGAAGTCTGGAGGTTTTTTACTTTACTTACATGTTTACCTGTACATGTACCAGACAAAAGATTCACTCGGGCACTCAGGTAAAGCAGATCTTGTGTAGAGTCATTATTATTAGTGTGAAGTTTTAAGTTAGTGTTAAGAGCTGTAGGATTTTAGTGCATTGTGCCATATACAAGGCATACAAGGTGTCAGAAAAAGATTTCAGGTCACAGCCAGCACAGCCACAGTCTAGTGTCAGATACCAAACAATTCAGAGGAGCACGTGAATATGCATGCACTGTACCATTGGTCTTTTTTTTTTCCAGATAGTATATACATGTATGTGTAAAAGTCCAACTCAGTGATTTGTGAACAAAAATGTGGCGAAAACATGTCTTTGCTTCCTCATTACTCGATAACAATTTATAAATAGTGGCTTTTTTACTTTTAGGGATTCCATTTTTATTTTATATACATGTAAATGACAACTCTGATTTTTGATTTCACTTCCGGGTCTGTGAGTGCCTCATGGACATGTAGTTTTGTTTATTCTCTTAGCCCATCCTATGAATGGATCCGAAACATGTCCGTACGGAACACATCTGTCCGTCAACATCGGAAAGTGTCCCTTGTTTTCAACCATCTGGAGTCTGATGAACTTGCTGAACAACTCACCTTCTTAGAATATAAAGCTTTCCGCAGGATCACAGTAAGTTTGCGCAGATACAACCTACTCATTCCAAGTTCAACACTAAAGTTTTTCTGATATGGAAGTGATGAAAGCTCATAAAAATCTCTTAAATGGCCATATAAGGTGGATGTATCATTCAGAACCAAGCAAAATGTGTGACTTTAATACACTAAACTTTACATGAAATACAGTATATTTTATGTAATAAACTTTGATGATGACAACTTTTCTGGTCATGCTGGTCACACATAAATTCTTCTTCTTTCTTCCCTACTTTCAGTTCAGTGATTTCAAACACTATGCAATTCACGCCTCTCTGAAGGAGAACCCCAAACTGGAGCGTTCCATTGCGCTGTTTAACGGACTTTCCCAGTGGATACAGTGTATGGTGCTCAGTAAGACAACCCCTCAGCAGAGGGCTGATGTCATTATCAAGTTTGTGAATGTGGCCAAGGTAAGTCAGAGAAGGCTGTATCATTGTCAGTGGGTTAGTGATTTGATCGGCCTATGTCATTGGCTCAAAGAAAATTTTAAAGGCAAAGAAAACACAAAAATGAAGTACTTGTACATGTCAAATGAACACTGTCCAGGAAAATAGTTTGATTTTCTGTTTGATGGTTTGCGGAAACAGTCAAGGATTTTGTTACGACAAAGTCTTTCTGTTACCATGGGTCAATGGTCACTCTCCTCTCCGGCCGTACATGGAAGGTCTGTCAGCAACCTGCGGATGGTCGTATAAAAAGTGTATACTTTCGATATGTATTAATTGTGATCGATCCACATAGGAAAAAAGCAAATGCTTTCAGTGAGATGTTTGATAATCATGGAAATAAAATTGCTTGTCCATGAGCTCAGCCAATGAGAAATACAGTAAGTGACCCAAAGTTTCGCAAGTGAGTTACTGTCATTTACCATCTGAGTTGGTGGCAAGATGACAGAAGAGAGTGATTAGCCCCCCGCCCGTTTTGCTTATAGATTATTGTTTTGCCTTTCGCCAGCAAATATCACGTGATCAGTGGGTAGACACGTGGAAATTTTGAGTACAGTGATTGTAAGTGGCTCTGTATGACTATAAAATTGCGACAGGACTCGCTTAAGTATTAAGTAAATTGATCATTCATGTTTACGAAACATGGGCAAAAGTTGACAGTTTTTCAAATCACTCCAGAATGAATAAGAAATGTTTAGCTGCAGTGGCGTAAACGCACATGTGTAGATGTCACTTTAATAGTATTTTGACATCTTCATCTGGTCTGCTTGTGGGCCTAGTTTGCAAGTATTGATTCACGGTATGCTAAATTCTGCTACAGCTTTGTATACGGAGAGCCCTGCAGTATGAAAACAGATATTTCATGCAACACTCGACGTGTGTAAAGATAATCCGTACTCACACTTAAGCTCAACCGAGTTTTCTTCAAAATTCTCATTTATCACATAATAACGATAATGAAACAACCTGTTGCGAAGTGCACGTACAAAAATGATTATGACTGAGAAAAACGTAAAGTGGTGGTAGTAGGAGCATAGACTAATTGCTCAGTGAAGCATGAGCTTGTTTATTAACTCTTGAACTGTCATTAAAATCCCTTGACCACCCCTGATGCTCTCCTGCGGCACCCATTCAGTAACAACCACACTCAACGCAATGAACTTTCCAAGTCCTGGGGAAATTTTAAGTCATTTACGGTATATCCATGTACCATTTCCCAGTGGTACAATTATGCTAAATGTATGTTTAAGATTATTTAATCTTTTACCTTGTCAGTCAGACAACGAATTACTTGTGCAAAATGTACACTTTATGCCATTTCATACATACTGTTTATGTAAGTTCATACATACTGTTTATGTAATTCAGACTATATCACACTGCACTGTTTGTCCTGATCCACAGAGATTAAAAACTCTGCAGAATTTCAACACTTTGATGGCTGTTGTTGGCGGACTAACACACAGTTCCTTGGCCCGCCTAGCAAAGACCAATGGGTGCCTGTCATCAGAGAAGCAGAAGGTTAGTTTCATTTTCTCTAGTGGGTATGTTCATAGTATGTATAACTTCTTATTTCTTTCCAAATTTTTGGCCAGGTTATTTTGTCCCCCTCTTGGTTAGGACGACATACAGCAGTTGATTTTTCCGTCCGTCTGTCCGTCTCTCTCAAATTTGTGCACAGCATATCTATGCAATTAGTGTGCATAGGATTCTCAAACTCACACAAAGAGTGCAAAATAACCTGAAGTTGTGCTCTGTCAGGTTATTCCTACACATTTTGATCTGTTTTAGGAGTTGTCTGCCCTTAGCCATATTTTCTGGGCCATTGATATTTCAGAGAAACATTGTGAAAGCCATATCTCAGCTGTTGTTTGGCTTAGGATTCTCACAAAATAAATGATTTCTTGTTTTTCTAGAAATGGAATCATATAGAACAAGGTGTAAGTATAAAAGCTGTTCTTGTGGTGTTGAGAGACAACAGATAAAAGCAAAGAAAAGAAGAGAAGAGAAGAAAACAATAAAAAAAATGGAACATACTAGGACAAATGTCTGATTTCTTACTGCATCATCAATTTTCTGACTTTGTCAGTGGATATACAGCAGAGGTTAATGGAATTGTTATAATTATTGTGTTTTTCAGACTCTGATGGAGTTCACAGAGCTGCTCTCCTCCAACAACAACTTCAGTAATTACAGACGAGCCCTGGCTCAGTGTACAGGATTCCGCATCCCTATCCTGTAAGAACATTGTTTGAGTCGATTGTGGTTAAAAGGACACAAATACTGACGTAAAATGTGGTCAAATATTGCCACTATTTGACTCAAAGAAGGGATTTTTCCTTCTGATCCATGTTACTTCATTACCTGAACTTTATCTTAACGTTTGAACACTGTATGCTTTAATAGCTAACATTTGGCTAAGCACTTTTGGCTATCAATTGTGATGGCTTGACATCTCTAACATTCTCAGATTTTGATGAATTGTACCAGTATCACGTTTTTTTAAACAGGCATGAGGATTTCACACAAACAATTGTTCCGTTCCCATGTCAATTCTCAGTTTAAAAATACAGAACCGAAAGTCTGTTTCCCACAAAAAAAGGCTTGGCTATTTACTCAGTACTGCTTAGTAAACATTGAACAGAGTTAATTGTCCAAAGACTTGAGTTGTGAGACTTCATGTTGTGGCTAAGGTCTCACTAGGTGCTTATCATGTGTTGCCATGAGTGATCTTACAAAAAATGCACCATTTTAAATCTCTGTGTGGACAGCGAGCCTGCATTACTATCTGCCACGATGGACAGGACGTAGCACAGCTGATGACTTACATGTAGGACAGAAAGCCAGTCAAGGTCCTTGACCAAGGAAGTTGTGATTCATATAAAATTTGGACTTTGAGATTCGTGTGTTGTGTTGTGGAAGGCTGTTGTGGAAGTTGTACATTGTATTTAACATATGCTGCTTTGTACTCTTTGGGTTGGGGAGATAACTCAAACTGACAAAGTTTAGAGTACCCAGATTTCTCCCTTCTTTTTTCCATAGTTTGAAGTTAGATTGCTCATTCATTCAGTGACAGTTCATACATTTGAACCAAAAGGTTGACGGATTATGCTTATATTTACTTTACAAAGCAAATGGAATTAGATCTGCAAGAAACACCAAAGACCAAAATTTATTTGATGAAATGGCATTAATACTGAAATTATTACAGGTAAATCAGTTCCCAAAGCAGATGTTAGGAAACGAAAAAGTGTTTCCTAGCAATTCTGAAATCCTCATGCCTGTTTAAATTAAGATTTTTAGTTCTTCGTGGATCTCATACTTTAGTATAACCCTTGTGAATTATGACTTTCATTTCTTGCTCTCCTTCAAGTAAAAGCTAATAAATTTATTTTGTCGGGAAACTTTAAATCTGGTTACAAGCATTGCATGAACATTGAAAAGAAAAACATAAGGTTTCCGTGTGCAAATTATGTAAGAACTGAAAAAGAGTCTTGCTCCTGTCAGCAAGGGGTATACTGTTGTTTCAGTAATCTGCCACTGGTCATTCTACACCATATGTGAATGTGTTGAAGTCAGAAACAATGAGATAGTGTCAAAATGTCTATTAAAGTAAAGGTGTGTCTTGTGTTACAGTGGTGTTCATGCAGACAACTGATCAGTTTGAAAATGACTAAATACTTGTAGAGGTGTTTCTTGTGTTACAGTGGTGTTCATGCAGACAGCTGGTCAGTGTGATTAAATACTTGTAGAGGTGTTTCTTGTGTTACAGTGGTGTTCATGCAGACAACTGGTTAATGTGAAAATGACTAAATACATGTAGAGGTGTTTCTTGTGTTACAGTGATGTTTATGCAGACAGCTGGTCAGTGTGACTAAATACTTGTAGAGGTGTTTCTTGTGTTACAGTGGTGTTCATGCAGACAACTGATCAGTGTGAAAATGACTAAATACTAGTAGAGGTGTTTCTTGGTTACAGTGATGTTGATGCAGACAACTGGTTAATTTGAAAATGACTAAATACTTATAGAGGTGTTTCTTGTGTTACAGTGGTGTTCATGCAGACAACTGGTCAGTGTGAAAATGAATAAATACATGTAGAGGTGTTTCTTGTGTTACAGTGATGTTTATGCAGACAGCTGGTCAGTGTGACTAAATACTTGTAGAGGTGTTTCTTGTGTTACAGTGGTGTTCATGCAGACAACTGATCAGTGTGAAAATGACTAAATACTAGTAGAGGTGTTTCTTGGTTACAGTGATGTTGATGCAGACAACTGGTTAATTTGAAAATGACTAAATACTTATAGAGGTGTTTCTTGTGTTACAGTGGTGTTCATGCAGACAACAGGTTAATGTGACAATGACTAAATGCAGTAGAGGTGTTTCTTGTGTTACAGTGGTGTTCATGCAGACAACTGGTCAGTGTGAAAATGACTAAATACAGGAAAGGTGTTTCTTGTGTTACAACAGTGTTCATGCAGACAACTGGTTAATGTGAAAATGACTAAATACAGTAAAGGTGTTTCTTGTGTTACAACAGTGTTCATGCAGACAACTGGTCAGTGTGAAAATGACTAAATACATGAAGAGGTGTTTCTTGTGTTACAGTGGTGTTCATGCAGACAACTGGTTAATGTGAAAATGACTGAATACATGTAGAGGTGTTTCTTGTGTTACAGTGGTGTTCATCTGAAGGACTTGATCTCCTTACACATAGCCTTACCTGACAGAGTGGAGGGGAACTTGATCAACTTCAGAAAGATGGCTCAGTTATCCATCATACTGGAGGAGTTGACCAAACTACAGCATGAATCTGTACCTGTAGAGGCCAATATGGACCTCATCAACACCATCAAAGTGAGTCCACGATTATAACAGCAGCAAGCTTTTGTTGTTATGACTGTACAATTATTGTGGTACTAATGGCCCAGGTCAGAGAGATCAACACTCGGTACATTGGTCTCACGAGCAAATATGTTCCTACAATTTAAAGGCCTACAACTTTCACTTGTGTAAATATTAGTCTCGGCTTTCGCTTTGCAGTTTGTTATAGCTCATGATGGAAGTAGTATCTTTGAAAGTTTGAAGTAATGTCTTGTGTTCGGGGTTGAGGAGGCTGTTCACCACATGAACATCACATAACCAAGTTAAAAGATACATGAAAAGGAAGTCTAAAACAGCATTTGTAGTTTTAAAGGCAATGAAGCAAATTATGCCAAAAGGCAGATTTCATATAATGGACGTGTCCTGCAGAGGGGTTAAATTGCTTCAGACTCACTGACAGCATACAAATCGAAATGATGGTGGGGCCTCCATGGCCGGGGGTGTGATAGCACCCCAGCATGGCCTAGTGACCCAGGAGCCTTTCACCAATGCAGTCGCTGTGAGGCTCGTGCTGGTTTCCTCTCTGGTCATAAGTGAGAAGGCCTGCCAGTAACCTGTGGATGGCTGTTGGTTTGCCCTGGGCTGTGCTCGGTTTCCTCTCACCATAATGCTGACTGCTGTCGTATAAGTGAAATATTCTAGAGTACTGCGTATTACACCAATCAAATAAATAAATAAACGAAACTGACGTCCTGGGCTCCACTCAGTTTTCTCTCACCATAATGCTGGCTGCCATTGTATAAGGGAAATATGCTTGAGTACGGTGTAAAACACTAATCAATGAAATAAATAAACAAAATGAGGGATGAGAGAGTTGCAACACCAGTTTTTTTGTGTTTTCACCAATAATTATAAATAAAAATTAATGTTCTTCCACTCGGCTGCGCGTCAAAATTATAATGGTGAAGCCATCTTATTTGTGGTTGTGTATTTTCAGTTATCCCTAGATCTTCATTACACAGAAGATGAGATATATGAGCTGTCCCTGGCGCGGGAACCTCGTAGTTCTTTGTCCTCAGTGAGTAATCTTGTGCAATGACATTCCTTACGCGCCTCTGTTGAAAAGTGAGATGTATATAGTGGTTGCTTTTTTCTGTGTGTCTGTGAGCTTTACGTGTTTATGTGAGCCCTCGGGTCAAGTTCAGAAACAAGCCTGTAGCCGTTCGCAGTAGCCGTTGGTTTCTGAGAATAATGTCTGATTTATACAATATTTTGTTTGAAGGTTCCCTTTGTGTAATAAATAGCTTAAGGTTGCAAACTGGATCAGCTGCTTATATCTTAAGAAATAATTTGAGAGTCAGGAAACCCACAGATTACAGCAGTGTATAACCTTCAGATCAAATTCAAAAACCAGCCTGATCCATGCAAAAGTTTTGGATACATGAAACAGCTGTGTTACTGATTAAAAGAATTCTTGATTGTAAAGTTGATATGTGTAGATAAATATAGATATTATAGATGTACCTATCATGGACTGGAAGGTCATACATGCCTTATTTGGGATGCGATCCTTGTTGATAGGTTTTGATAAGATGTACCAAATTTGAGTGCCATTGTTTGTGTCATGAAGTCTGGTATACATAGTAACTCTGAATCTTTACCGCCGATCAAAGTAAACCACAACCATGTCCTCAGTATTTTGGGGTCGTAAATGGTGCCAGACGAAATTTATAAGACTTGTTATGTCTGCATAGTATTCATACGTTTATTTATTGCTTAATTCGCACGTAACGGTTTTGTTTTGCACATACCTAGACTGCTGTACCACAGGTTTATAGAGCAGGCTCTTAAAATTCACCTGAAACAAGCAGACTCCAAAAGTTAAGGTTGTCTTGTGGAATCAGTGATGGGATGTAAAGCCAGTGTAGAGGGCAGACATGCACTATTAGTAGTATAGACAAGTTACAGATTATTTATTTCTGATGAATATATGGTAATTTTTCTCCACGTTTGAAGTTCAGTAGTTTTTTTTTCAACACGGTTTATTCTATTGAAATGAAACCTTCACAACTCACAGATCATGTGTGAGCTGTGAGCGGTTCATTCATTTTGGACAAAAAATGTGGCCATTCCTTTTCACTTTGATTAAACAGTTTTCCAGAATTTGTTTTTTTTTTTCTTCAAAAAAGGTTAATCATATTGGAAAAGCCAATTCAGTAATACATATGTTCATTTCCGGCATTGTATTGTTAACATTCCATGTTTGGTATATAAGTGTTATGCTTTCTCTGCTTTTCACAGCCCTCTACTCCCACAAAACCAGTAGTGTTTGCTGACTGGGTTGCAGGAGTTAGTCCCCCTGATCCAGACACCATCAATAAGCATGTACACAATATGGTTGAGGTAAGTACTAAATTTGGAACTTCTGTTACTTTAATAATTCAGATTCATGACTGTCACTTATGTGGGTTTTTTTTTCCCCTTCACAATGTCCAAATGTTAATTACATTTTTGGGTTGGAAAGTTTTCAAAATGTGTGTAAAACTACACAGTGAGTCAAACGACAGCAGAGGCAACTGTGTAATAATTGGCAAATGGTCACGCATGACCGGTGAAATCTGGCTTCATGTCAGTTTCCTCATTTTTTATTCTAATTGTTCATGTTAATGCATAGATAGTAGCAGTATGCACACCCCCGGGCATCATAACTTAGGGCGAACTAGGTAAAACAAATTCAGTGATGGTAGATTATTAGGTGCCAGTGAACTAAAATTACTCATAATGCTGTGTTGTGATCACATTGAATATACAAACACATTAAAACAATATAAGGTATCAGGCCTCAGGGATACTTAGCCCATTAGCAGAATACTGGTTTATGAAAATAAAACACGAGTACAGGGAATAATCCCAGAGCGGCGACGATAGTATGGTAGTTAGCAAATTCTCATGCATACCCAAATTCTTGTTATTTATGGGACGCATGGTCTGCTCTTTTATTAGCCAATATACGTGTTATTGTAGCAGGAGTATTTAGTTTCTTTTTTTTCCACATGGTTAGACCATCTAATGATCAACATATTCATATCTTTACTTCTCAAAAACAAAAAATGGGAAAGACATTCTTTGCTTTCAGCACTGCTGATATCTATCCTAAAAAGCAGAAGAATTAGGGTAAGCATTTAAAATCCGACATCACGTCAATTTACCCCAGTTAGGGTTTTATTCTAACTGTTCATGTGCAGGGCACAAGAGGACAGGAGTTGCTGCCCTTTGTTTGGCTTGCATGTCTCAACTAGCCAATCTGACAATGGTTAAGATGTCTTCTGTGATTCATACTCTTTCTATACATGTGTTTGGCTTCAGGCTGTGTTCAAGAACTATGATCATGACAAGGATGGCTTTATATCCCATGGAGAGTTTGATGCAATCGCTGGCAACTTCCCCTTCATTGATTCATTTTGTGTTCTGGATGCCGACGAGTAAGTCTGTTTGATGGTATCAAATGACTGTCTGATCCTAATGTCAGCTATCGCATATTACACTGTTTTACTGTCTGATTATTTTATTATTTTTTATTTTTTTTATTTGTTATTCTCCTGTTGATTCATGAACAGTGGTTTTTGAAGTACTTAACATGTCAAGCTCTAGCCTTATTTATGTAAGGCTGTTGTTTCATAAGAAACCAGGTTAGATTCTGTACCCTTTAGCATTACGAACATAAATACAGAATCAGAAAGAAAGCATTAAAAACAGTGTTGAACACCCATTATGGCTGTGTCTATTTGTTTTCAGAGATGGCATGATAAGTAAGATGGAGATGAAGACGTATTTTATCCGAGCAAACTGCCATGCACTGAGAAGCAGCTTCAAGCATGATTTTCATGAAGCAACCTACTTCAAACCTACCTTCTGTATTCACTGCACAGGTTTGGTAAGTCTCATACACAATTTTTAGGAACAAACATGTTTATGATGTCCTTTTTTTATGTATAAATATTTCCAATATGTCCTTGTCAGTCATGAAAATGTATGTTAACCATACAATCGTGCAACACGCATTCTCTACAGCATGCGCCGGAAAGCATTGTAATCACTGGAAAAGTGAGGTGAACTGTACAAGAGCGGTCTTCTACTTCAGCCGTCCCAGATGGCTGTTACTTCTGTGGCGAGTGGCGTAAGATACCAAGGTTCAAAGACTGGCTGATAAAAGGGACAAAACCAGTAATCAGTGGTTTGGTGGCCATGGAGCTTCTGAAGTTTCCAGGAGTTGAGCATGGGCAGTTCTGCATCACACAGCAAAGGCTCAAAAGCTTAGAAGCAAGGAACAACTGCCCATGTCAAACTGAAATGATTTTCTCCAACTTCTGCTAGTTCTGTCCCAGCCATACATACATATATATATATATATATATAGAGAGAGAGAGAGAAAGGATAGAGTAAAAACTAAAAGAGCCTTTCAGAACATTTTGTTCTTATCATTCATTGTAGTATAAGAGTTTGTCAGACTTTATATATAGGCAGGTTTCCATTGTCTAAGCTGTCGACTAACAGAAACAAAGTTGTGATTTTCATTGAAAATTTCTTGTCTGTGTACATTTAGCCTGATCTTAAGTCCATTGGTTCGTTGATCTGTTGATCTATCTGATCAAGGTATTGTCTGCCATACCTCTGGCATACAACATACTTAGTTTTAAACGGCGTTCATTTTAACTGTGAAGGTGGTGGAGTCGGCTCTAATAACTTTAAGACTTGGATCTTCCAATACATGGATGCATGCTTATACGTTTATGGGTTTGTTATCTTTATTTTACTTATGCAATACATTCGCTATCGAAAAAACAAAAAAGAGAAAATATTTTCCCAGGGCTAGGCCCTGTCATTTAATGTTAATAATTATATGTGTATGTGTAAGGATTCATTGTCATTTTAAATATAGATACTTGATGTGGTGGTTGGAAAGGGGGATAATTGAAAGTCCTTGGAAAATCCTTGAATTTTTTTTTTTTTTTCTTTTTTTTTTTTTTTTAGTCATAAGGTGTGCAAATCCTGTTGAAGTAACCCTTGGAGTTGTTGTTAATTGCTGCTCATAAAATACACTCTTACACTACATTGTCAATAATGTATTTCTTATTTTTTCAGCTATGGGGGCTAATTAAGCAAGGCTGGAAATGCAAAGGTAATAGAATCAGGACTTCCTATGACATTTTGTAATATGGGGTAGTGTAATGTGGAAATGTCTGGACAGTGGAAATAAATCTAGTGCATTTCTCCAAATGTTCAATTCAGTGAACACGGTTTTAGTTGGTTTTATCCATGTGCTGTGTGATAGACTGTTACAGGTATGTAATTGTGGGTAAGGAATAAAGGAAAGCTTTATTTCTAATGCCTAAAAAGTTTATTTGAGTTTTTATGATTGTATCGAAGGGGAATTGATGTTTTACAACTGTAAATTTATCGTAAGATTTGTATGAATAAGCTTTTCAATGAGCTGATTTGTTGAGGAGGGCTTAGTCTGCTTTATGTTAAAAACTCCTGTATTTATACGGAAAAGTTATTAATCATATTACGTGATACAGCAGTCATATGAATGAAGACAACACAATCTGTTAAGATAATCTTGATGCAAGAGTCTGTATGATAAAGTGTTAACACCTATTCCTACTGTATAGTTATAAGGACTACATGTAACTACTATTCAGATTTGTCAAATGCTTTTTAAATATTATTAAGAAATAAATTATTTAAACATGTTGAATGATGGAACTGAAAAACTCGGTTAATATGAACTGTATATTCAGTTATTTAGTATTCAGTTTTATGGTTTGGTAGGATGCATTAACTTTGCAAGTGGTTGAAAACAACTGGTATTTTGAAGTAAAAAATTGGTAATATGTTTATCAATTTAAAAAAAAAAATAATAATTCGAAACAGTGTTGTTGACCAGAATAGAAATTTCAGTAGAATTGACTTGACTTAAAATATAAGGTAACGTTTGAGCTGTGGTCATTGATGTGTGTTTCAGACTGTGCCATAAATGCTCACAAGCACTGTAAAGACTTGGTAGTCATGGAGTGCCGGGGAAAGATGGGGTCAACAGGGAGGCGAACGGACTCCATGTTAAATGGTGAGTGCTAGAATAACGGAGACAAGAACTTAAATATGATGCCAAAATCAGATGAAAGAGTGTGAAAACTTTGTCTTCAATATTTTTTTTCTGATTTTTTTTCTTTCAGAAGAAAGATGTATTTTAAAATATTTTTGTATGGTGGGTGAATGGGGCCACCTCTTGAAATGTATATCGTCTTTGTATAATATGTTCTAAATAAGGATGTAATGCATGTCTAATAAATTTATTTGAATACAAATTTGTTTTTATGTCCAGACATAGATGTTTGATCTGAATTGTAATAATATTTATGAATATATTAAAAATAAAAATATGATCAATATTGAGGTTGATAACATTTGTTAGCTAAAAAGACCAGCTTTTAGTGCAAATATGTTTATTAAACATGTTGCATCCTCGTTCATAACTTCATTATGTGAAGACTATGTAGACAAAGCGGTTGTCCCAAATATCCACCATACAAAAATTGTTTTCAAGTGTCTTTTTCTCGTCAAAAATCAATGAAAAAAAAAATAATGAAGGCCACATTTACATCTAACCTTTTGCACTCTGTCATCTGAACTTCATGTTATTTTTATGTTTTCTCCACATCTAATTAGGAGCTGTTCATCTCATTGCTTTCTTAGGTCATGCTCAAGTTTTGATAATGCAAGCCTCTATTTGCTTATAGAGGTGCCCAAATGCATGTCTTCAAGTGTGTAAGTAATTTTGAGCCAATAATTTGCTATATACATGCACGTATGAAATTAGTTTCAGGTTTCTTAATAAATGAAAATATTTTAACCCAAATTAACCTTTCAAGGGATGCCCAAATGATAAAGCTGTTTATGGCCTTGTAATGAGACAGTAGAGAAGAACAAAGATCATGGAAAAAATGGCATTTGCTGCTTGTTGTCCTTCAAGAGGGTTTATGGTTGTCAGAATACAAGTGTATGTAGATTGCTTACATTATCCTCAACATAATCATCCAAAAAGTTCACACAATGACTTGTGGGAACAATTCGCGAAGAGAAATGCTGATGATTTAAGTTTGTAGTAAACTAGGTGAGATTTATGGAAAGCATGGTGAGGTGTGACGCAGAGGAGACTGAAGGTAAAACCGCGATAAATATGGCCTGCCTGGAGCTTATCACTGTAGAGAACAAAATTCTGATGTCTAAAGATATATTAGGCACAAGAAATTTGATTTCCCTTTGCAACTACATGCACACCTTTTGTAACAAGCGTGTTAACTTCAGTTTATGTGCAGTTTATGGTTGCCTTGTAGACTCAATGTCTCCAAATGACTTAACCAATTTATGCGCAGTTTATGGTTGCCTTGTAGGCTCAATGTCTCTAAATGACTTAACCAATTTATGCACAGTTTATGGTTGCCTTGAAGGATCAATGTCTCCAAATGACTTAACCAATTTATGCACAGGTTATAGTTGTCTTGTAGGCTCAATGTCTCCAAATGACTTAACCAATTTATGCACAGTTTATGGTTGCCTTGAAGGCTCAATGTCTCCAAATGACTTAACCAATTTATGCACAGTTTATGGTTGCCTTGAAGGCTCAATGTCTCCAAATGACTTAACCAATTTATGCACAGTTTATGGTTGCCTTGTAGGCTCAATGTCTCCAAATGACTTAACCCTTTCAACCAAGAGAAAGATGTCCCAGCGGCAGCGAATGCGGCGAATCGACCAATCCACACAGACAAACAGTCGAGACTTCAGCCACGATGGTGTCAGCCTGGCCTCGCACAGCAGTGGCAGAAGCTCTGGACATTTCAGCTCCTGTTCGTACAGTAGCGTCAGTACAGACTCTGGCATTGGGCCCATCC
The DNA here is from genome assembly GCF_032854445.1 of Liolophura sinensis. NCBI lineage: Eukaryota > Metazoa > Mollusca > Polyplacophora > Chitonida > Chitonidae > Liolophura > Liolophura sinensis. The sequence goes on along the minus strand of NC_088300.1, from coordinate 40,291,773 downwards.
CGGACGTGGAGTACTGCGAAGATCCCACCCAGCTTCATGAACGTCTGCTCAGAGCAGAAGAAGTAAGTGTCTGGTCAAATAGCATTACTCTTCAGCTTCTTTCTCTTCCCAGTTGAGTATTTAGCACAGTATAACAAACTACGTGTACGGGGAGGTGGGAGGTAATGCTGATTATGGCCGTGTGTCTATGTCCATTAAAGGAGGTATAAGTTTTTATCTGCCGGCCAACTGCCTGACGGGCATTGTTATATTACAGTTGACACAAGCTCTCACAAGCTCAGATTCCCACCATGTCCATTCTCATCAGGCTGAACTGGAAAGGGTATACTGAACCAGGTGATTAAACCCTCAGGTGACAGATTAAGGATGTGACATATATTCCCTGATTATTTAACTGATTATTGTCAACATTTAGAAATGCTTACGCCTTACTTTGTCGAGCAGATTTTATATAGAATAGGACTTGAAAATGAATGGGGATTGCCATACATTTACAGAAAGCATGCAGGGCAAGTACATTTCTTTCGCCGATCAGCAGGGTATCCACGTCCTATTTACTGATTTAAATCTTCTTGCGTATGGCATTAAGCATCAGTGTTATCAAATAATAGATAAATAAATTTATTGAAACAAATAGTCCACCGAGACATTATCAGAAAATATCTTTTGAAGAAAATGACTGTCAGAGTAACCAGAAAGAGGCTACATTTTGTGGTGTTAAAATCTACACTCTCTAGAATGTGCCACTGCACAGACTTGAGATAACACAGCACTGCAACATTTCACTGTCCTGGGAGAAGGGCCCTTTCATCTATTTTATACCAAATTATGTCCGTTCTTATTTTGTTTTGGATTTTCGCATAGCTAGTATTCTGAAGCGTCAAATCAGTAGGGACATGTAACATTATTGTAATACTAGTACAAGTAGTACTTCCGGAGTGCCTACTTGCCTGCCCTGCTGGGCAAATACATTTCTTTCGCTTGTTGCAATGAAGTACATGTATGTGTTGAAGCAAAACAGTAGGTTGCTTTTGTTCAAGTGAAAAATATTTACTATGGTGATATATACCAATGAAGGAACTAATTAAATGTGGAAATATTAATCTCTGGATCCACAACCAGGTTTTTGAGCTAGATTCGATTGTGCCTAGAGCAGCAAACTTCATACATGGATAATTCACTTCATGTATTTGCCCTGTACCTAATCAGGTTGTGATTAGAGCAAGAGATGTGTGATTTTTTCGGGTGACCTGCATATAATTTACTCTTTAACTTTTGTAAACACAGTGTCTCTAAAACTGTGTACAACAAAGGATGAATTTTGATTAGGGGCCAGAGAACTGAGGGTTAACACTGCTTGATGCTTCATTGTCTGGACAGCTAGAAAACTCTGGCTAGTGCCCATTATTGTACCGGAAGAGACTATATACATGTAGTTTAACACCACTGTTATGGGCCACATTGACATAGATACAATTCTCATGGCTCAAACCAGTGGGGCATACAACGCATTGCTTTGTCAATACTTCCAGAATGATTGCTATCTTGTATTTATTAGGTTGGCATTTTACAGTGCACTCAAAAACACTTTACATACATGTACGTGTGTTCATTATTTAAGAAAATTGAAGGTGTGCATGAAAACACACTTCTAAATTTGCAGAGAATTGTTACAGATTTCATCTACAAAAGTTTCCTGCCTTGAAATACATGAACTCTTTTATTAACTTATTTCTAGTCTGACCTTGCTGTTACACATGTAAACCGCCAGGCCACTAGGTGATGTGTTGCTTTGTCTGTTTTATAGACACGCCTGCACTCATGATATTTGCTCAAATGTGCCACAGGATGTATGTGTACTTGAATTGTATTCTCCTACATGTATATCAGAATTATGAAAAGGAAACAGCAGGAAATTGTGTGCTTTCTGGTCACAACCCAGCAATAGAAAACAGCATTAATAAGGGCAAAATGAATGGATCATCAACTGCATTAGACTGCTGCAAAACAGATAAGACATTAGTTGAGAGCTTGTATTAGTCTACAATCATGTGCCATTATGGCAGGTTGACAGCAAAGTTCAATGGATAGTGAGTTAAAGCGAGATGATGTTGTTTAATTACAGAGATTATTAAACTGGTTCACTTTTATTAGTGTAACCATCATGGACCTGGCAGATTGTCATGTGTTTCTGTCGTGGTATAAGTGAAATATTCTTGAGTACAGCATAAAATAGCAATCAATAAGTCAAGAAGTTTGGCTTCAGCTTTGGTCACATCTTTTAGCAAACTTGAAAATGTTCTACAACATCTACACAAAAGAAATCTTGGAAATTCTTGAGTATGGCACCTGACAATGGTCTAATAAAGAATTATTGTGTTGGTGCTTTACTTGTGTGATATCCAGAATTGTGGGAAATGGGAAAACTCCTCTAAGTTTCTAAAGTACTACTGAGCAGTTTTTACTTTTTTGCTGGATTTTGTACTTTTTCTAGTTTCTTCTGCGTTTGAATCTGTATTTTGGATCTTTTTCTTCTTTGTTATGCATACCACTTGTTTTGCCATCTATTCTTACATTTTTTATTTTATGGTAGCATGTGTGTTGACGTGACTACAAAGTTTGTGTCTGAAAAAGCAGTTGGATCACTCTTGGATTTCACAAGTTTTTATTGTTTTGGATTCTTGGATCCTTTTTGCCATAGTTTTGGTGTTAAGGAAGGAAACGAACTGCCCATAAAGATAAAATTGTCGTTTATATTTATTTATTTTTGTTTCAAAATGTACACCTGTTGGAGAAAAATAATAGGACATGATATGTGTAGGAACTGCTTCATGTTCATGTACGTGTAGGCACTGCTACATGTTCATATATATGTAGGCACTGCTACATGTTCATGTATATGTAGGCACTGCTACATGTTCATGTATATGTAGGCACTGCTACATGTGCATGTACGTGTAGTCACTGCTACATGTTCATGTATATGTAGGCACTGCTACATGTGCATGTACGTGTAGGCACTGCTACATGTCCATGTGCTTGTAAGCACTGCTTCATGCTCATGTGCGTGTGGGCACTGCTTCATGCTCATGTGCGTGTAGGCACTGCTTCATGCTCTTGTGCGTGTAGGCACTGCTACGTGATTATGTGCGTGTAGGCATTGCTTCATGTTCAAGTGCGTGTAGGCACTGCTACATGATCATCTGCATGTAGGCACTGCTTCATGCTCATGTGCGTGTAGGCACTGCTTCATGCTCATGTGCATGTAGGCACTGCTTCATGCTCATGTACGTATAGGCACTGCTTCATGCTCGTGTGTGTAGGCACTGATACATGCTCATGCGCGTGTAGGCACTGCTTCATGCTCTTGTGCATGTAGGCAATGCTTCATGCTCATGTGCGTGTAGGCACTGCTTCATGCTCATGTGCTTGTAGGCATTGTTACATGTTCATGTACGTGTAGGCACTACTTCATGTTCATGTACGTGTAGGCACTGCTTCATGCTCATGTACGTGCAGGCACTGCTACATGTTCATGTACGTGTAGGCACTGCTACATGTTCATGTACGTGTAGGCACTGCTACATGTTCATGTACGTGTAGGCATTGCAACATGTTCATGTACGTGTAGGCACTGCTACATGTTCATGTACATGTAGGCACTGCTACATGTTCATGTAAGTGTAGGCACTGCTACATGTTCATGTACGTGTAGGCACTGCAACATGTTCATGTACGTGCAGGCACTGCTACATGTTCATGTACATGTAGGCACTGCTACATGTTCATGTACGTGTAGGCACTGCTTCATGCTCATGTACATGTAGGCACTGCAACATGTTCATGTACGTGTAGGCACTGCTTCATGCTCATGTACATGTAGGCACTGCAACATGTTCATGTACGTGTAGGCACTGCTTCATGCTCATGTACATGTAGGCACTGCAACATGCTCATGTACATGTAGGCACTGCTACATGTTCATGTACGTGTAGGCACTGCTTCATGCTCATGTACGTGCAGGCACTGCTACATGTTCATGTACGTGTAGGCACTGCTACATGTTCATGTACGTGCAGGCACTGCTACATGTTCATGAATGTGCAGGCACTGCAACATGTTCATGTATGTGTAGGCACTGCTACATGTTCATGTACGTGTAGGCACTGCTACATGTTCATGTATATATAGGCACTGCTACATGTTCATGTACGTGCAGGCACTGCTACATGTTCATGTATGTGTAGGCACTGCAACATGTTCATGTACATGTAGGCACTGCTACATGTTCATGTATGTATAGGCACTGCTACATGTTCATGTACGTGCAGGCACTGCTACATGTTCATGTATGTGTAGGCACTGCAACATGTTCATGTACGTGTAGGCACTGCTTCATGCTCATGTACATGTAGGCACTGCTACATGTTCATGTACGTGCAGACACTGCTACATGTTCATGTACATGTAGGCACTGCTACATGTTCATGTATGTGCAGGCACTGCTTCATGTTCATGTACATGTAGGCACTGCTACATGTTCATGTACGTGCAGGCACTGCTTCATGCTCATGTACGTGCAGGCACTGCTACATGTTCATGTACGTGCAGGCACTGCTACATGTTCATGTACGTGTAGGCACTGCAACATGTTCATGTGCGTGTAGGCACTGCTACATGTTCATGTACGTGCAGGCACTGCTTCATGCTCATGTACGTGCAGGCACTGCAACATGTTCATGTACGTGCAGGCACTGCTACATGTTCATGTACATGTAGGCACTGCAACATGTTCATGTACGTGCAGGCACTGCTACATGTTCATGTACATGTAGGCACTGCTACATGTTCATGTATGTGTAGGCACTGCTAAATGTTCATGTACGTGTAGGCACTGCAACATGTTCATGTACGTGCAGGCACTGCTACATGTTCATGTACATGTAGGCACTGCTACATGTTCATGTATGTGTAGGCACTGCAACATGTTCATGTGCGTGTAGGCACTGCTTCATGTTCATGAACATGTAGGCACTGCTACATGTTCATGTACGTGTAGGCACTGCTACATGTTTATGTACATGTAGCTATGTACATGTACAGTGGTAGCCTACATGCTGGGTTTGGGAGTGATGTCATGTTGGCAGTACCAAAAATTCTAGCATTTTTCTTCCAAGTCCCAAATCTTAAAAAGTTAATTCATGAACCGAAACACCTATAGTGATGTACATGAATACAGTTTTTCAGATAACGAGGATTCTGTGTCGGACTTTGTTTTGATGCTATGATATCATTTTGACTCAAAAATATAAGATGAGTGCTGGTACCATATCAGATATTTTATTGTAAGTTATGGATGAAAATATGTGAAATTCATTCAACTCAGTTCACTTCAACTTAAGGTCTCTTTAATGGCTGCTGCAAATTGAACAGGTTATAAAAGAAACCTCTTGAAAAAATATCAGTACATGAGAAACCAGCTTACTAATTTCATCCAGGCTACTAATTTCATTCAGTTATTACATACAAATGACACCAAAACACAACTGATAGGTATTTAGAAGTCACTATGCTTCCTTGTCATATTGCTATGATGTTGTAACTGATGAATCAGTATTACTTGGAGAGAGATGATACGTCCAAAAGAAAACATTTGTGCTGACTCTGATTCTGAATCACCTGGGGACATATCCACAAAGCTAGTTTTGACATGCATGTATGTCAAAAAAGAAATCATATTAACACTTATTTTCGTATCCTTGAAGTTACAATTGAGAGCGCTGTGAGTTCAAGTCCAGCTCCTGCTGGCTTCCTCTCCGGCCATATGTGGGAAGGTCTGCCAGCAACCTGCGGATGGTTGTGGGTTTCCTCCTGGCTCTGCCTGGTTTCCTCCCACCATGATGCTGGCCACCGTCGTATAAGTGAAATATTTTTGAGTACGGCGTAAAACACCAATCAAATAAATAAATAAATAAACAATTGAGAGTAAATACTAAGAGTTCAGGATCAGGATATCAGTGTTACCTGTAAAACCAATTTTGTTGAGGAAAGTGTCCAAATGAAGGCGAGCTATTTTTGCTTATAACTGATGCCTTCAGCCTCAATTAAAATTGACACCAGAGTGTTTCGAGTAAACCAAAAGTCTTAGGCAGGTTACTGCTAAACTTTCCTACATGTTATCTGCTGAAATAGATACTGTATTGCTAGAAGACAAATGCTCCATGAACAGCAGCTGCGTCCACCCTTACACAAGCGTTATTGATGTCTGGGCAACTTAGCAGAAATTGTAATTAACAATCGGCTTGAAATCTTGTCCAATGTACGTGTAGCTGTGAGCTTGAGCCAGCTAGCCATGAGCTTGGGTGGGTTACATGTAGCTTTGAGCTTGGGTAAACTAGCTGTGAACTTGAGAAAACTACACATGAAGCATGATTTAGCCAAAGAGCTTGGGCAAAGTAGCCGTGAGCTTGGGTGGGCTACATGTAGCTTTGAGCTTGGGTAAACTAGCTCTGAGTTTGAGAAAACTACACATGTAGCATGATCTAGCCAAAGAGCTTGGGCAAGGTAGCCGTGAACTTGGGTGGGTTACATGTAGCTTTGAGCTTGGGTAAACTAGCTCTGAGTTTGAGAAAACTACACATGTAGCATGATCTAGCCAAAGAGCGTGGGCAAGTTACCTGTTAGCTTGAACATATCAGCTATGAGCTTGGGAAGTTAATCTTAAAGGTGAACTGCAAAGATTTTTGATTTGAAAGTAAAAACAAAATCCTTTGCAGGTTATCAATGATGTATGGGCGTGTTGAGTTAATACAGCACATTTTGAAGGTTTGTGTGATAATGCATGGAGATCAGTGTTTTTAAGTCTATATTACAAAGAGGAAAGACAAGATCAGCCATGGTTCAGCTGTGTCAGTCAATTTGTATAACTTCTGTTTGAAGTCAGTGCAAATGTCATCACATGTTATAAGCCACTCTGGCCCCAGGATCACTATTATTCCTGAACTTTTAAAACGGGTTCAGGTATTAAAATAAAATTCACAGTCACAACATGTAATTGTGGCAAACTGTGTGAATGTTAAGACTAAAACTGACTTGTGATCCTGATGTGCCTGGGGCCTAGTCTGGTGTCAGATGATCCTGATGTGCCTGGGGCCTAGTATGGTGTCAGGTGATCCTGATGTGCCTGGGGCCTAGTATGGTGTCAGGTGATCCAGGTGTGCCTGGGGACTAGTGTGGTGTCAGTTGTGGATGCGTCCACATGGTTTATGGGAACTCAGAGCAGCAGTTATCTAATCATCTCCCTGTTTTTGTTTGCCGAGCAGGCCAGTTGTAGGGAGGAGGACCTGGAGTAAGTCACTCTTCCCACTTCATTCATTGCTTTCTTTGATGCATTTTCATTTGCGATGTATATGTGTACTTGATATATAGTATCTAATTAAAATCAGATTTGGAGTTAATCACCATTCTAACAACTGTCTAACATACAAGCAATAACTCAGCCTGATAGCTCAGCGGCTGTTGCACTTTATAATCAAGTCACAGATGCACTTCTGTGGTACAATCTGATTTTAATTAGCTTGGAAAATGTAGTATTATTTTTCCTTATCAGCTACTTGTACATTGTGGACTCTTTTTTTGTTTGCATTTATTCTGTTTGTACAGTTATGTTTTGTCATTTTCTATTTTCTTCAAGTTATGCCTCACTGACTTGTGCCTGAAATTTGCTTGTGTTGCATTATTGCATGTGTCAACTGGTAACAATGTGCACACATATATTATGTAAGGTTCACATTCTGATGCCTGCACGGATGCAGGGCTGTTCATCTGAGACTGTCACATCTGAAACTCTGCCTTACACATTCTCTCATGCACTAATGATTACCTCTAAGGATTCCTTCGTCCTCATATGACTGAAAAACTGTTAAGTACGACGTTAATCCCCCAAGCACTCACTCACTAATGAGTACTTTACATGTACCTATTTTTGAACAGCTAGAAGTTCACTTTATCTGTATAGAGCTAGCATATTCAAAGAGCCGGTAAGCTAAGTGTTTGATGTGTCGATGTTGGGTTACTGCCTTCTGCCGTCTGACCATCATTCTATGACGGCCTTGCTGACTCTGTAAATCTTTACAGAGCTATTAGATTCAGACTTGGGTTCCTTCTTTAAACCTAGGATTATGAGGCATCGAATGTTTTTTACTGATGTAAGATATCTAAATAAATAAGTTTAAATTTGAGGAAGGGGGATCGTCATCCTTGAAATAAGTAATTCCCTTTAACTACACTTTTGACCTTACAGTTCTGTCCTGATTTAAACTGCATCAGAGATGGACTGGTATTACATTTCACATGTAGCTGTTGTTATTACAATGTTCTGCAAAATCTGATTAATGTAAAAGGGAAATATTTTTGCCGTAAAGGATTCATGAAACTCAGTATTTAAGCTGACACAAGAAAAGCAAATAAAATGATTTTATTTCATGATTGCGGCATATTTGCTTACTTACCTTATCATTAAAATATTCGGGAGTTCAAGAAAGTGAAATCAGGTGCAAATCAAGGTAAGACAATAAGCCAGTTGTAAATATAGACGTAGCACAAATCCACTTCCTCTCACCCTCTCCCACCCCATTATTCTTACATATTAGGACATATTTATGAATCCTTTACAGAGCATCTGTGGTTAGATTTATGTTGGTACTTTTTTGCAATATTTTGAGACAGTTTGTGACAAATTAGAAGAAACTGATGTACATGTATGTGAATATCATGCCTGATAAACTGTGACTATGGTTCATGTGATGAATGATGTGAACAATAGTGAAGGCAGTTGGGCACTATCTCAAACTATGAACCAAAGACAAAGGGCACTGTCTCACACTGTGAACCAAAGACAAGGGGCACTATCTCAAACTGTGAACCAAAGACAAGGGGCATTATCTCACACAGGTTGATGCCTGATAAACTGTGAATATGGCATATGTGATGAATGATGTGAACAATAATGAAGGCAGTTGGGCACTATCTCAAACTGTGAACCAAAGAGTGAGTGCTTGGGGTTTAATGGCAAACTAAAGACAAGGGGCACTATCTCACACTGCGAACCAAAGTCAAGGGACACTATCTCACACTGTGAACCAAAGACAAGGGCACTATCTCACACAGGTTAATGCCTGATAAACTGTGAATATGGCACATGTGATGAGTGATGTGAACAATAATGAAGGCAATTGGGCACTATCTCAAGACTGGGAACCAAAGAGTGAGTGCTTGGGGTTTAACGGCAAACTAAAGACAAGGGGCACTATCTCACACTGTGAACCAAAGTCAAGGGACACTATCTCACACTGTGAACCAAAGACAAGGGCACTATCTCACACTGTGAACCAAAGACAAGGGCACTATCTCACACAGGTTGATGCCTGATAAACTATGAATATGGCACATGTGATGAATGATGTGAACAATAATGAAGGCAACAATAATGAAGGCAGCTGGGCACTATCTCAGACTGTGAACCAAAGACAAGGGGCACTATCTCACATAGGCTGATGCCTGATAAACTGTGAATATGGCATATGTGATGAATGATGTGAACAATAGTGAAGGCAATTGGGCACTATCTTTGTAGAAACAAGGGCACTGTCTCACACTGTGAACCAAAGACAAGGGGCACTATCTCAAACTGTGAACCAAAGACAAGGGGCATTATCTCACACAGGTTGATCCCTGATAAACTGTGAATATGGCATATGTGATGAATGATGTGAACAATAGTGAAGGCAGTTGGGCACTATCTCAAACTGTGAACCAAAGAGTGAGTGCTTGGGGTTTAATGGCAAACTAAAGACAAGGGGCACTATCTCACACTGCGAACCAAAGTCAAGGGACATTATCTCACACTGTGAACCAAAGACAAGGGCACTATCTCACACAGGTTGATGCCTGATAAACTGTGAATATGGCACATGTGATGAGTGATGTGAACAATAATGAAGGCAATTGGGCACTATCTCAAGACTGGGAACCAAAGAGTGAGTGCTTGGGGTTTAACGGCAAACTAAAGACAAGGGGCACTATCTCACACTGTGAACCAAAGTCAAGGGACACTATCTCACACTGTGAACCAAAGACAAGGGCACTATCTCACACTGTGAACCAAAGACAAGGGCACTATCTCACACAGGTTGATGCCTGATAAACTATGAATATGGCACATGTGATGAATGATGTGAACAATAATGAAGGCAACAATAATGAAAGCAGCTGGGCACTATCTCAGACTGTGAACCAAAGACAAGGGGCACTATCTCACATAGGCTGATGCCTGATAAACTGTGAATATGGCACATGTGATGAATGATGTGAACAATAATGAAGGCAACTGGGCACTATCTCAGACTGTGAACGAAAGACAAGGGGTACTATCTCACACAGGCTGATGCCTGATAAACTGTGAATATGGCACGTGATGAATGATGTGAACAATAATGAAGGCAACTGGGCACTATCTCAGACTGTGAACGAAAGACAGAGGGTACTATCTCACACAGGCTGATGCCTGATAAACTGTGAACATGGTACATAACACATTCCATATACATGTATCAGTATCTTCTCTATTTGTAGCATCAAATCTCCCTTGAGCCTTCCCACAAAATGTCTGATACTCATTCAGTTCTAATTTATGTATGATTTTCCTGCTTTTCTCATATTTCTCATAGCTTTTTTTCCAGATATTCATTCAAATTTATTTCAGGGTTTAATGCCATAAGATGGCTTCCTGTGAAAAGAAGTTGATATGAAAAATTTGTATCCAAAGGCAGTGGGGCCTGAGCAGAGATTCATTTGCACCACCATGTAATATGAAAACACGCTTTGCCCTCAGTGGCTAGTTAAATTCCAACATTCACATGCTTGTAAACAATATGTTTTATGTTTTACATATTCAGTGACTGTGCAACCTTTCTGCTTTGCTTGTCTTTGTTGTACAGTTTCTGTATTTCATATGTGCTGTTGGTGTTCATGTTTAAAACAACTGCAAGTTAAATGTATTTGTATGTACAATTTGCAGTTATGAATTAAAGTAGGTTTTTTCTGATACGAAGAATGGATAGAAATGACAGAAAAAGAAACAAAAGAGCCTTCTCAACTTTCTATGCCTTTGTATTCCAGCTGAAATTCAAGCTTCTTGTTCTTATCATAGAAGGGAGTATAACAGTTCATCAGGCATGAAAGATTTTTATTTCTTGAGAAATACAAGCCTATGTTAATGGGAACCACCATCCTTAATTGAAATTTAACATATGCTTGACTTATTTAAGCCTGTTTGTTACACTTAACAACTTTCTAGGATTATCTCCCTTGGACTCTCCATTGTGTTAAATGTAAAGAGTTAAATTCAAGTCAGTACTCATCGCTTCTGGATTTGTGTGGTTAAGTGACAACTGTTAAGCAAACACTAACAGTACTGTATATAATCTTGATTTTACCCTGCTAACACTCAGTATCCCTGATGAGAACAAACATTCGAAACTGCAGTAGAGCAGTTTGAACTCTTTTATCGTTGAAGGTACAAAAAGTTCAACTGTGTCATATGACCTATCAATAATGTTAAGCAACTATTTTGGATCCCATTCAGTATAACACGGGTGTCTGTAAAAAGTGTCATAAAAAGTAATTTAGAGTAGACAAATGAAAGAGAAAATTGATAAACTGAACATTTTGTGAACTGGTAGAAGTTCCTAAAGGAAAGAGGTGTCATTTGTGCCTTTGGAAAAAGGTAAGGCAGGTAATCAGTTTCAACAAGGTTGCCTAACATTTTTCACCATTAACATTACCAGGAGGACTGTTTTTACCTTTGACGACAAAAGAGTTCCAACTCAAAACTCCTCTGTTGGAATACATCTTCCTGTCAGCAAGGTTGATATAGGCCTTGTAATCACCACTGGAGTACTATAGATATAAAAGTGTTCAGACACCTACTCTTTTGGGCCTGCATACTTCCGCCTGGGGATTTGGAGCCATTCATTGAGCATCCCTAATAAATGTGTGTTTCCTTGTATTAGAAGTAAATGAATATATGTTAGGATCTAATTTATTCCCTAAAGAGCTCCTACAGTGCGAAGACCTGAATGTCTTAAAAGGAGGGTTAAATGATAAGGATCAAGATAGTCTGAATTGCTTTCCTAAATTTTTAAAAAATATCAATGTATTAAAACCGCCGTCACTAGTTTTGGGGGATAGTAGGGAAACAAAAGTTTTCTGTCGTTTCCAATTTTGCCTGGTCTGACATCATGCAAGAACACTTGGCGTCACCCATTCCTGACGTATAGAAACAAATGACGTCGCACTTTCAAACGTACGTGACGTCATTAAGCAGTGCTGTGAACGGTAATGTGCATTAAAAGCAGAAGGTCACTGTTCTGTCGAGCAATAAAGGTGGTAGCGTAAGGGGTCAAGCAGTGTACTTGATGCTGTTGTTGTATCACCACTAATTTCTAGCCTCAAAGATAGCCTTTAGCAAGTCAGTGTGCAAGGAGTTATTTTTTTTTTATGCTAGCACCTCTTCTAAGAAAATAAATATGGTGAAATAAATTTATTGCGTATGTACTACAAAGTTGTCACTTACAATGACGGCACTTACAATGACATGATGTTTTAAACTTCTGTCAGTATTAAAATAAGGTGCAGTCAACATTTGTAAAGTGGAACCTGATTGGGCTGTGTATCATCCATATTTATGAAGGAAAGTTCTAGGCTTTGAAGACTTAATACAGTTTATTAAATCAAGGTAGATTAAATAAGGATATTGGAATACAACAATGTAGAAATTTGAGACCGTTTTCTTGTTCTTTCTTACACCTGTTCTCCATATCAGAACATTCATTTTATGTACACAGATGAGTACATGTGCGTATATGTTCAAAGCAGAATTTGCAATTCTCGTTTATATTAAAGGAGCATAAAACACCAGTCAGATAAATTAATGCTGTTATCCAACAGCATTGCTAGAGTCCACGCTACTAGTCTTTTAACACTTCCGTTAGTCTGACGTCTGTAAAGCTCATGATAATGAGAAAAAAAAACAAAAAAGAATGGCAAGGAATGTACTGGATTTGAATTCTAGACTGCCAAGCATCATTTACAATTGGCCAAGTGCTGAAGACTAGCATAGACAACAGGCGGCTTTGATCTTCTGCTGATAGCCCAGGACAGTAGACAGAATATATTGTTGGAAACTTGGTGCCTGACAGCAAAAGACAAAATACATTAAACTAATTAAAGTTGCAAAACGGGTGCCTGTTCCCACCGTAAACTGCAGTTTAGCACAAAGCTGCCATGATATTTATATAGGAAGGTTTTGTGAAATGTATTTTTTTTTTTTTTTTTTTTTGTGGTCATAACATGAAGACTATACAAGGTACAAAAATAATTCTCGCATATTTATAATCCTGACGTAAAGGGGCACCAGATAGTGTGTTTGATTAGTGATGATTTAGTCTGTAGTGCCGTTACAAAATCGGATAAATAATAGCTTTAACACGGCCCATGTTATTTAAATGGGGCATTTCTGGAGGTATTTTTTCCTCATTATACAGAGAACTATTTCACCTTGGGGAAAAACTAAGCACATGTGAACAGCATGGAAAATAACATATGACTACACTCCCTGCTCATTTAAATTTGATTAAATTTAATGCGTGCTCTTTTTTAGCATTTGTTACTTTGGCTGCCGGATGTAATTTGTAGATGGATTCCAATTTCTTTCTCAGACTTTGTTTCAGAGAAATTTACTAGCTCTTTTTCACTTAAAGATGTTTAAAACAATATCTCGTTTTTCAAAATGGCCACCATGTCACTTGACTTCTGGAAGCAAACTTCATACACAATAGATGCCATACATTTGTCTATTGTACAAAACAAAAGCCAATGCTTTTAATGGTGATGTTATCTGTGTATCCTAATTTGCATATTTAAACACACTAAAATTGTCATGAACAACTAATATTGAAGTTTGCAAACTGGAATGGTACACCAGTGGACAACATTCAGTGAAAATTTGAAGCAACTTGGCCCAGTTATTCTCCAGAATAAGATTTTTAAAGAAGGGTTGGGCTTTTTAACAAAATCCAATATGGCCGCCATATCACCTAACTGATGGCCACTAAAAGTTATGGCCTACAGGTTTAGGCCTAAACCTATCATGTGTTGCAATATCAGCTTTCTAGCTCTTACCAATTTTTCTACAACTCAGCGACAAAATCGTGAGGAATAATAATAACCATAAACAAAAATAAGAAGAATCCGAACAGTTGCAATAGAGCTGTCAGCCAGAGGCTTGAACGCCTAATAATCCAGTCGATTTCAGGAGGTGTCCTGCCGGGATACTAGCATAGACCCCTAATAATAATCCAAACGATTTCAAGAGGTGTCCCACCAGGATACTAGCATAGACCCCTAATAATAATCCAAACGATTTCAAGAGGAGTCCCACCAGGATACTAGCATAGACCCCTAATAATAATCCAAACGATTTCAAGAGGTGTCCTGCTAGGATACTAGTGTGGAACCCTAATAATCCGAACACGCGGTAAATCCAGGTTCAATCCTGGGTTGGGTCACCCCCAAGACCTTAACAGAGGACATTGTAGCTTCCTCACTTGGCATTCAGCATTAATGGGAAATGAAATCACTGGTTAAGTGATTCGGTAAGCTGTCTCATTGAAGCAGCATTAGATAAAAGAGCGGTGGAAATCTGCCCTGCAACAAGAAGGCACATTACATGCACTCCAAGGACTCCTTCGTCGTCATATGACATTAAACCTCACTCAGATTTACTCACTCACTCACTCAAATTTAACAAGCTCATTCAGTTGTGTGACAAGTCACTGGGGTCAGAGGTCAAAACTTTAGTCAGTCAACATTGGGTGGTGAGGTAAGAGGTCTTAAACTGGTCTACATTGGGCCTCCCACAGATGTACACGTGTTTAACTACTCTGCGAAATTGAATGAAACTTCATCACTGGAGGGTTTGGCAGAGTTTGGTATATTTTCTGGAGAGTTCCCCAGACCAGATTAGATTTTAGCATACATGGAATTACCAAACCGTTCCCCAGATCAGATTGGATTGTGGTATACATGGAATTACCGAACGGTTTCCCAGGCCAGATTAGATTATGGTATACATGGAATTACTGGAGGGTTCCCAGACTAGATTAGATTTTAGCATACATGGAATTACCGGATGGTTCCCCAGACCAGATTAGATTTTAGCATACATGGAATTACCGAACCGTTCCCCAGACCAGATTAGATTTTGGTATACATGGAATTACTGGAGGGTTCCCCAGACCAGATTAGATTATGGTATACATGGAATTACTGGAAGGTTCTGCACAACAGATTAGATTTAGGTATATATGGAATTACTGGAGAGTTCCCCAGACCAGATTAGATTTTGGTATACATGGAATTACTGGAAGGTTCTGCACAACAGATTAGATTTAGGTATATATGGAATTACTGGAGGGTTCTGCAGACCAGATTAGATTTAGGTATACACGGAATTCCTAGAGGGTTTCCCAGACCAGATTAGATTTTGGTATACATGGAATTACTGGAGGGTTCCCAGACTAGATTAGATTTTAGCATACATGGAATTACTGGAGGGTTCCCCAGACCAGATTAGATTGTGGTATACATGGAATTACCGAACGGTTTCCCAGGCCAGATTAGATTATGGTATACATGGAATTACTGGAGGGTTCCCAGACTAGATTAGATTTTAGCATACGTGGAATTACCGAATGGTTCCCCAGACCAGATTAGATTTTAGCATACATGGAATTGCTGGAGAGTTCCCCAGACCAGATTAGACTTTAGCATATATGGAATTACTGGAGGGTTCCCCAGACCAGATTAGATTGTGGTATACATGGAAATACCGGATGGTTCCCCAGACCAGATTAGACTTTAGCATATATGGAATTACTGAACAGTTTCCCAGGCCAGATTAGATTTAGGTATATATGGAATTACTGGAGGGTTCCCCAGACCAGATTAGATTTTAGTATACACGGAATTACCGAACCATTCCCCAGACCAGATTAGATTTTGGTATACATGGAATTACTGGAGGGTTCCCCAGACCAGATTAGATTTTGGTATACATGGAATTACCGGATGGTTCGCCAGACCAGATTAGATTTTAGCATACGTGGAATTACCGGATGGTCCCCCAGACCAGATTAGATTTTGGTATACATGGAATTACTGGAGGGTTCTGCAGACCAGATTAGATTTTAGCATACATGGAATTACTGGATGGTTCCCCAGACCAGATTAGATTTTGGTATACATGGAATTACTGGAGGACTAATTTGGAGGGACTTCTGATACCCCAAACTGAACATCATAACGACCTTGTTTAAAGATCTGATCATGCATTGAAGCCTCAACAATTTCCAGTTCAGAAATTCAGAAGATACATTTATTTGCATAATTCAAGCGAGTGTTGAAGTTTTTGGCAGAGGCCAATCCTTTTGCTGTTGTTTGTTTTTGGTTGTTATTTTTTTTTTTCAGTTTACTTCTATTTATACACATTTTCAGTGTCTTCAGATAGTGTTAAATAAAGAAAAACTTGTGGAATGTTTTGTTGTTTTAAGTCTCATTTGACTTTGCCTCATCAAAAACAACATGGAGAAAAGAAAAAGATGTACATAAGCCTCTGTAATGTTTCTGATAATTTGTTACAGTTTTGCTGTAGTTTTTTCTTGGTTTGGCCAAATGGTGGCTGTCATGAATTTGTTATTTGAGTCAACAGATATATTAACCTTGAGATTTCATTGGGATATAAAGTGAAGATTAAATATCATATTCATTGTTTGGGTGGAATGTTGAAAATAAATTTCAAACAAAACAATATTTGCAATTTTAGCTGTTACTGTGGGTTATTCTGTACATGAATGATTTTTCCCTCATGATTGTAGCTGCCTAACATTAGTCTGTGCTATACTACACTGTATGAACACTGTTAGTCCATTATTTCAATTTGGTATACACTGGCTTTGTTCTGCCAATATAGGCCTGGTTCAAACACTTTCTTTCGACCACTCAAGCACACACCGGGTTGGTTCAAGCCCAGAATTGGGCAGGGAAGATCGGACTTCATTGGTATGGTTATGTGGTGTTTGTATAAAGTTTGTTGGTAATAACTTGCCATTGATCACCTCCATGATGGCAATACACATTGAGCTGGCCCTGCGATTGACCAATCATCTCTGCTCTCTGCGTCCCATGTGGCAAAGTTCATATGTTACAAGTACTTGCCTGTAAGGCCTTTGGTGTATTCACAGTACTGCAGCTTATTCTTTATGCTGACAGTATACGTGAGATTTTTTGGAGTATAATTTTAAGCATCAGTCAATCTCTCCCAGTTACGTTCAGAACAATTTATTGTAAAGGGATTGACCGCAACGTCTTCCAGGATAGCCAACATGTATGTCGGGTCTTGGTATAAATTATTCATCTGTTTGTAGATGTCTTCCACATTCATATATATCGATGCATGTCATTCAAACCTTTCAAAGTAGATGAGTATCTACCCATTTTTTTTTTTTTTATCAGTGAGCATATTCATATGTCTGGCTCACCCATTAAGTATATAGCTGGACAAATTAATTATTTATTTATTTGATTGTTGTTTTACGCCATACTCAAGAATTTTTCACTTATATGACAGCGGCCCATATTATGGTGGGAGGAAACCAGGCAGAACTCCGGGAAAACCTGTGACCATCTGTAGGTTGCTGGCAGGCCATCCCATGTACGACCAGAGAGGAAGCCAACATGAGCTGGACATGAACTCCGGGACAAATTAATTTGTTTCATTGTACTTGGTAAAGAAGATGATGAATGGTGTCAGCAAATATCTGTGGAGAGATAATGTATTCAGAGTATTGTTATTGCATTGCAAAGTAGATATACATGTAAGTAGTGAAATATATGAGTGCTGTACCATAAACATTGTTTGACTGATAAGGTTGATTAATTGTTCTCCGTGAAAACCTTAAATGAATTTATATGTATTTTTTTTTAATGTTTCCTGTAGGCTAGAGAAAAGCTGATGGCCGAAAATGAGAAGCTGCGCTCCAAACTAGATGTGGCCACTGATAACATATTTACACTAAAGTCCCACATTGGATTGATTCGTCAGCACACCATCAATTTTATCCTCAACCAGATGGACACCTTGCACCTTCAGAGGGACACAGAGGTCTAACAGAAACCAGATGGACACCTTGCGCCTTCAGAGGGACACAGAGGTCTAACAGAAACCAGATGGACACCTTGCACCTTCAGAGGGATGCAGAGGTCTAACAGAAACCAGATGGACACCTTGCACCTTCAGAGGGACACAGAGGTCTAACAGAAAATACAAGTGCATAGCCATCAGGATTGAGTTTGGATCTTGGGGGAAGAGGGACAATGTTATATCAAATAAGGCAAATTGTTAAGGAAAACAATAGACATTGTGATGTTACACTGTGTGCAGTAACAGAAACATTGACACAATGTCCAGTACAACCCTCTTCATAATTCTTGCATGCTCTGATATGGCTAGTTCCATTAAAAAACCACATGAATATGAAGCATGTAGAATTAAGAAGATCACTTCTTTAAATTGTGCAATTTTCTTTCACACATTTTCACATTTTGGTTGGTGGGGGGTGGGGGGCTATTTTGGCTGGCCCAGTGTCCTGTTGTTTCCTGTGGTCAGGTCTACATATTGTCCTCTTCCTTGTATTGTCATGTAGGCTGTATGGTCTCTAGACTAGTCAACCTGTAGCCAGGTTAACACCACCTAAGGGCATCAACAACCATAGATTTAGAGGCTATAGAAATACTCTGAACAGCACATTGTACATAAGTGTTCGTTGTTATCTCTGGGTGAATCTAACAGCAACATAGGCCATTCCAGAGCAGCTGTATGTGTGTGTATGCCTGTAGTGCTGTTAGCAGCCTTTACTTCAGCAGAGCCACTGTCCTGGGGAGTAATTACAGAATTTAACATGGGCTAGCTCACACTCCTTACATGTACTTCAAATCCAGTTTACATAATTACCATAATGGTGGTGTGTGTTAGTTGATCCTTCAGTCTCTGAGCCAGTTTTATATGAATCTATATGATACTGTCTGTGTTTGATGGAACACTTGATGGACTTGCCAGTTTCCTTGGATCACTGTAGCCCTGGACCGGACAGCCTGCCTTGTCAAATACAACCTTTATAGCTAGTGCCATGTGAAGGTGTAGGTATACGACATTCTCATATCAACTTCTCGAATAAAAATAGTTCAGGTCTGTTTCATAAGCCGCATTCAGATGATGTGATTTGTTGATTAGTACAACCACAAGAAATAGTGCATGTTTTTATTTTTCATTTGACTAGTCGATTATGATAACTTAATAAGTGCATTGTGTGAACACAGCTTTCTTTAGCAGGCATATGTCCGCAGAACAAATGCTCCAAACTTCATCCCAGGATATACAGTGTAACCCTCTCGATACCTACCTGATCAGCTGGTGTCACGTGGTCTCTTCTTTCCGTTCTTTGTCACTTTCAGTTCGGGATTTCACATGTTGAGGCTGAACTGCATTAGAATCTCAAATACACAATAGATTTCCCTTATTGAGATACAGGTTCTCCTTAAATTAAGAATGTAAAACTTTTCACACCCTTTTCAACTTGATATTGAGCCAGCTTGACACATTATCATGCACCATATTCAGTGTTTCCATTAGAGGATGTTTCAAGCTGGGAACTTTTTCAATAGTTTAGGTTTATGGCTTCACAAATTCTATTATTCCATTTCCTGTGTGAAATGTTTCTGTACATAAAGATAATATTTCATATTACTGCTGATGGTGCTAGATGTTATGGTTTTATTCATTTTGTTACCAGAATGTTATCTAGTCTCTGACTGAATTAGGGGTCACTTTACCAGGGGATTGTTCAAACACTGTGGTAATTCTGTACATTTAATATTTGTTGCACAATTACATAATGTGTAGAGTGTGGGAAATTCACACCAAATGTTGTATATACTATATGCATGTTGCTTGTACATAATGTGTGTATATGTGTATACGCGCACACACACACACACACACACACACACACACACACACACACACACACATATATATATATATATATATATATAGGCAAGATTTTCTGTCTTTTTGTTATTTTTTTTCTGTATATTAATATTCTTCTCCACATTAGACAAACACCTGTTTGACCACCCTCCCCCCCACCACACACACACACACACACACACACACACATATATATATATGTGTGTGTGTGTGTGTGTGTGTGTATATATACATGTATATATACATACATACACACACACAAGGAGTTGTTTGTGGAAGATAGTCTGCATTGACTATTTTAGTTATAAATTGTTGTTAACTAATGACATAAATAAGTTATATACAATACTATGAAACTTTGTGAGGAATCACCAAAGTATGGCTGTGAGATGTTGTTGCTTATAAAAAATATATACCTGAAATGAAGACACTTGATATAAGAATATGTACTTGGCTTCATTCCCTGTAAATCAGCCGTAGAGGAGTTGTTTAAAGACTTGTACATGTGCACGCTGTCATTTAGATATCACTTTGGCATTCCAACATATACCTCTGTCCTCAGTGTTCATTTTAGTTGTGGGTCCGGCGTTCTGAGCTAAACTGAGTAGTGTGACAGTCAGCATGAGTACTGTTTCTGGAATATGAATATACATAATGGCCTGCTATCGGATTTTCTCTGCTAAACAGGGAAGTAAGAGATTTCTTTCTCCACCTGCCCCCACAATATCGTTTGTATTATACTGTCTGTACACTGTACATGTTTAAACTGTGGCATTCCTGTAATAATATTTTCTTTATTTGTAATTATTAATTGATCTGATTTTCTGTTTTGTAGTGATATAACCCTTGGGCTGTTACATGCATCATCTCATATCATCTCTGCATACCTGGCGACTATTATGAGTTTATTAAACATATACATGGCTAATGGTCATGTCATTGTATTATTACTAAAAAGAGATGAAAATCAAGATTTTAACAAGTTATTGCACCATGTCCACATGATCAAAGTACTAAGGCTTCCATCAATCAAAATCTAGTCTGACCCTTATTGTATGATGTACGTATGAAGGAAATCAATAATTTTTTAAATGATCAGTGGATTTTTTGCTCCATGTAATTTAAAGTGTATGAGCTATATATGGATGGAGGGTATATGGATAGCCTATTTTGTTATGTTTATGGATAAGTTCAGAAGTTACGCCTATTTTATTTTCTCTGACAAGTCATATTTCATCTTTGTTGTATCAATCTAATGGTTAGCAGTGGTTGTTTTAAAAATTGAAGAGCAAGCAGTGTAATATTTTGCTATCCTGCTGACTGAGGTGAGAGTGGTCACGTTACATCCTGAGCGTGTGTGAGTGTTGACAAGTGAGTTAGTAATGACATCATCACCATGTTATACCTGACACTAGCTATCCTGCTGACTGAGGTGAGGTTACAGCCTGAGCGTGTGCGAGTGATGACAGGTGCATTAGTAATTACATCATCACCATGTTATACCTGACACTAGCTATCCTGCTGACTAAGGTGAGGTTACAGCCTGAGTGTGTGCGAGTGATGACAGGTGTATTAGTGATGACATCATCACCATGTTATACCTGACACTAGCTATCCTGCTGACTGAGGTGAGGTTACAGCCTGAGCGTATGTGAGAGATGACAAGTGAGTTAGTAATGACATCATCACCATGTTATACCTGACAATAGTGGTCCTGCTGACTGAGGTGAGGTTACAGCCTGAGCGTATGTGAGAGATGACAAGTGAGTTAGTAATGACATCATCACCATGTTATACCTGACACTAGTTATCCTGCTGACTGAGGTGAGAGTGGTCATGTTACATCCTGAGCGTGTGTGAGTGTTGACAAGTGAGTTAGTGATGACATCATCACCATGTTATACCTGACACTAGTTATCCTGCTGACTGAGGTGAGAGTGGTCATATTACATCCTGAGCATGTGTGAGTGTTGACAAGTGATTTAGTAATGACATCATCACCATGTTATACCTGACACTAGCTATCCTGCTGACTGAGGTGAGGTTGCAGCCTGAGCGTGCGTGAGTGATGACAGGTGTATTAGTGATGACGTCATCGCCATATTATATCTGACACTAGCTATCCTGCTGACTGAGGTGAGGTTACAGCTTGAGCGTGTGCAAGTGATGACAGGTGCATTAGTAATTACTTCATCACCATGTTATATCTGACACTAGCTATCCTGCTGACTGAGGTGAGAGTGGTCATGTTACAGCCTGAGCGTGTGTGAGTGATGACAGGTGCATTAGTAATTACATCGTCACCATGTTATACCTGACACTAGCTATCCTGCTGACTCTGAGGTGAGAGTGGTCATGTTACAGCCTGAGCATGTGTGAGTGATGACAGGTGCATTAGTAATTACATCATCACCACGTTATACCTGACAATAGTTGTCCTGCTGACTGAGGTGACTTTACAGCCTGAGTGTGTGCGAGTGATGACAGGTGCATTAGTAATTACATCATCACCATGTTATACCTGACACTAGTTATCCTGCTGACTGAGGTGAGGTTACAGCCTGAGTGTGTGCGAGTGATGACAGGTGCATTAGTAATTACATCGTCACCATGTTATACCTGACACTAGCTATCCTGCTGACTCTAAGGTGAGAGTGGTTATGTGTCAGCCTGAGCATGTGTGAGTGATGACAGGTGCATTAGTAATTACATCATCACCATGTTATACCTGACACTAGCTATCCTGCTGACTAAGGTGAGGTTACAGCCTGAGTGTGTGCGAGTGATGACAGGTGCATTAGTAATTACATCATCACCACGTTATACCTGACACTAGCTATCCTGCTGACTGAGGTGAGGTTACAGCCTGAGTGTGTGCGAGTGATGACAGGTGCATTAGTAATTACATCATCACCACATTATACCTGACAATAGTTGTCCTGCTGACTGAGGTGAGGTTACAGCCTGAGTGTGTGCGAGTGATGACAGGTGCATTAGTAATTACATCGTCACCATGTTATACCTGACACTAGCTATCCTGCTGACTCTAAGGTGAGAGTGGTTATGTCAGCCTGAGCATGTGTGAGTGATGACAGGTGCATTAGTAATTACATCATCACCATGTTATACCTGACACTAGCTATCCTGCTGACTAAGGTGAGGTTACAGCCTGAGTGTGTGTGAGTGATGGCAGGTGTATTAGTGATGACGTCATCACCATGTTATATCTGACACTAGCTATCCTGCTGACTGAGGTGAGGTTACAGCCTGAGTGTGTGTGAGTGATGACAGGTGTATTAGTGATGACGTCATCACCATGTTATATCTGACACTAGCTATCCTGCTGACTGAGGTGAGGTTACAGCCTGAGTGTGTGCGAGTGATGACAGGTGCATTAGTAATTACATCGTCACCATGTTATACCTGACACTAGCTATCCTGCTGACTCTAAGGTGAGAGTGGTTATGTCAGCCTGAGCGTGTGTGAGTGATGACAGGTGCATTAGTAATTACATCATCACCACATTATACCTGACACTAGCTATCCTGCTGACTGAGGTGAGGTTACAGCCTGAGTGTGTGTGAGTGATGACAGGTGTATTAGTGATGACGTCATCACCATGTTATATCTGACACTAGCTATCCTGCTGACTGAGGTGAGGTTACAGCCTGAGTGTGTGCGAGTGATGACAGGTGCATTAGTAATTACATCGTCACCATGTTATACCTGACACTAGCTATCCTGCTGACTCTAAGGTGAGAGTGGTTATATTTCAGCCTGAGTGTGTGCGAGTGATGACAGGTGCATTAGTAATTACATCATCACCATGTTATACCTGACACTAGCTATCCTGCTGACTAAGGTGAGGTTACAGCCTGAGTGTGTGCGAGTGATGACAGGTGCATTAGTAATTACATCATCACCACATTATACCTGACAATAGTTGTCCTGCTGACTGAGGTGAGGTTACAGCCTGAGCGTGTGGAGTGATGACAGGTGCATTAGTAATTACATCATCACCATGTTATACCTGACACTAGCTATCCTGCTGACTAAGGTGAGGTTACAGCCTGAGTGTGTGCGAGTGATGACAGGTGCATTAGTAATTACATCATCACCATGTTATACCTGACACTAGCTATCCTGCTGACTGAGGAGAGAGTGGTCATGTTACAGCCTGAGCGTGTGCGAGTGATGACAGGTGCATTAGTAATTACATCATCACCATGTTATACCTGACACTAGTTATCCTGCTGACTGAGGTGAGGTTACAGCCTGAGTGTGTGCGAGTGATGACAGGTGCATTAGTAATTACATCATCACCATGTTATACCTGACACTAGCTATCCTGCTGACTCTAAGGTGAGAGTGGTTATGTGTCAGCCTGAGTGTGTGCGAATGATGACAGGTGCATTAGTAATTACATCATCACCACGTTATACCTGACACTAGCTATCCTGCTGACTAAGGTGAGGTTACAGCCTGAGTGTGTGCGAGTGATGACAGGTGCATTAGTAATTACATCATCACCATGTTATACCTGACACTAGCTATCCTGCTGACTGAGGTGAGGTTACAGCCTGAGCGTGTGCGAGTGATGACAGGTGCATTAGTAATTACATCATCACCATGTTATACCTGACACTAGCTATCCTGTTGACTGAGGTGAGGTTACAGCCTGAGTGTGTGCGAGTGATGACAGGTGCATTAGTAATTACATCATCACCATGTTATACCTGACACTAGCTATCCTGCTGATCGAGGTTAGGTTACAGCCTGAGCGTGTGCGAGTGATGACAGGTGCATTAGTAATTACATCGTCACCATGTTATACCTGACACTAGCTATCCTGCTGACTCTAAGGTGAGAGTGGTTATGTGTCAGCCTGAGTGTGTGCGAATGATGACAGGTGCATTAGTAATGACATCATCACCATGTTATACCTGACACTAGCTATCCTGCTGACTAAGGTGAGGTTACAGCCTGAGTGTGTGCGAGTGATGACAGGTGCATGAGTAATGACGTCATCGCCATGTTATACCTGACACTAGCTATCCTGCTGACCGAGGTTAGGTTACAGCCTGAGCGTGTGCGAGTGATGACAGGTGCATTAGTAATTACATCATCACCATGTTATACCTGACACTAGCTATCCTGCTGACTAAGGTGAGGTTACAGCCTGAGCGTGTGCGAGTGATGACAGGTGCATTAGTAATGACGTCATCGCCATATTATATCTGACACTAGCTATCCTGCTGACTGAGGTGAGGTTACAGCCTGAGTGTGTGCGAGTGATGACAGGTGCATTAGTAATTACATCATCACCATGTTATACCTGACAATAGTTGTCCTGCTGACTAAGGTGAGGTTACAGCCTGAGTGTGTGCGAGTGATGACAGGGGCATTAGTAATGACGTCATCGCCATGTTAAACCTAACGCTTGCTGTACCCTATTTTCCTCAGTCCATTCATTGCTATGCACAATGACGTGATTTCGCATACATGGAAACACTTTAGATGTTTTAAAATATAGTGCATTAGTAAAATGGCAAGTAATGGAGACAACAGGACATTTACATGCTCAGTAAATTGTCTATCAATTCCTTAGGCAAGCTGCTGTACATGTGCCTGATTTGTTTATAGTTGTCTGTACGTGTATAATTTTTCAGGCATGATTTGTTTTAGGATGATCTGCAAGCTGAAGTTCTGGTTTTATCGAATCTCTTATTAGTTACTACTGTGGACAGTTACTTATCAGAAAAGCTTACACATACATGTACATTTGTATCTGTGGAGGAACAGGCCTTAGCACTGTGGAGGAACAGGCCTTGGCACTGTGGAGGAACAGGCCTTGGCACTGTGGAAATGGCACATGCTGACTATTAAACGGTCACATTTGGTAAATTTGTCAATATCACGTTGTTCCCAGGTACATGTCTGATACAACAATATGTTTTATTACTTCATGTAAAACTACATGAAGAATTCAACTTTGATAGTAAACTATGTAGGTCACACAGGCTGGTAAATGTGGTGGGCCTAATTTATAGCCAATGGTTAAACCATTGATTTTTACCAACATTTAATTCCAAGTTTTTCTTGAAGTGACCAACATACACGCATGTGTAGTTTACTGCAGGGAGTTACAAAGAACAACTGATTTAACTCATGTATTTATATTATACCTATTATGTTAGAAATCTTCATACAAATGCTGGTGTTAAGCAATTTATCTTTCTGGCCTAAAAGTTATCACATGTAATAAACATAAGATGTAAAACAGATTTAGGATATGTTCTCCACATAATACCCTTTGCTTTCCATCCATAATCAAGTAGTAGTCTTTAAGAAAACAAAAACATTTGCATTTTATCTGATAGACACGATCACTGTGCCTCCATTAATCTCCAATTTTATGGACTCATTTGTGACAAAAAGCAAACAGTGGAAGAAAGTTGCCAGCCAATTACATATACAAAGATCCCTTATTATTTGGGTTGACTCTCACACTCTTGTCTTATACACTGTGTGTATACAGAAATGCAGATAGCATTTTACTTAACTTTTAATCACTTCTGTACAAAGTACAGGTGTAGCTTATGTCATACCCTGAGTCTCATTGTTGGCATCCAATAACAGTGAAAGCAATGTTAAAATAAATTTTAGGGCTACTGCAAGTATTGAGCGTTCATTTTGCACATAACAACTTGAGGAGGCATGTTTCAGCGCTAATGCGCTGTGCGCTTATTAATTACAAACATTCATGACTAGTGCATTGTGTATACGTATTAGAATCAGTGTTAAAGTAAATGTTAGGAAGGGGATCTCATAAAGTATTGCATGTATGGAGCTGATGTTTTGCATGCTCATAAAGCACATTGACACAATGGGGGATGTACCATCACTGATGCGTTTGTGCCCATATTAATTGCCATAAACTACCAAATTCACAACTTCAATACTTCATGTATTGAGCTGAAGTTTAGCATTCATGTGTTTCCTGCAGGCCAGTTCTTTGGTAACCTTTGCTACTAAATCTCATGTCTTAGATCTTTTTTTAGAACAAAACTATGTTTAACTATTGTTGTATATTATTTATTCTTGTTTTTTTTTAAAATGCTGAAGAGAAGGTGCATTTTGTTAGCCTGATTTACTGGGGACAACTACAGGTGTTGTTAATTAGCATAACATTCAAGACATATTCAGTCTAAAATGTATCACATGCATTTTATTTTCTTATGTAATTCCACTGATTTTTGGTGTGATGAAGGAAGCAAGGAAAAGCCAGAACAATCCAATACATTGTTACAATTTGAAATTTAACCATATCCCATTGTTTCTGATCCCATTTTCTTTACAACAACCAACCTCGTAAATATAATACCGTTTTGCTTAACCAGCAGCTATTCCATATTGGTTTTTGGGATTTTATGCCCCCCAAAAATTAGTTTTATGGATAATACAGAGATAAAGAGAATTACACCTACAATTTAGGCCTCAGAAGCTTGGGAAGATTATGTTCCAATAATTTAGCTCAAACTTTGTTGTAAAAAAAAAAAAAGTTTTTAGTTTTATTTATTTATGTTGATATGTTCTTATACGCTGCCCAGTTTTCTTTAATGACGTTCAGCGGAGATGTTAATATTCATATGGGGCAATGCTGAACACAATACTGGGAATCGTCTGTAACGACGAGGTTTTAAGGAGGAACAACTTAGTGCTAGCAATCTCATTTATGGGGCTAATAAACCTCTATGTTTTATTTTATGATGAAGATTTGGTTTACTGTAACTGAAATAATGTATGTTTAGGACAGTGTATTATATATTCAGACTTGTCAGTTCCCTAGCATTCCTATTGTTTGTGGTCCAACCAGAAATTTAATCATTTCTATTCAATCTCACAATGGTTTATGAATAGTTACTGGTGTAATAATTGGAATCGTATTTTATCATTCTTGCTCAAATATAACTATATTTTCAGAGTAGTACATCCCCTCTATTTCCTGTTAAACTCCAGAGTGCATGTTTCAGGTATTAACAAATTAGCACTCTTTGCCAGTTATAAATTGACAAGAATAAAATCTATATTAATCGATTAACGCAAATTAAGTTTTTGTCTTTGTTTTACCGTTATATGTCTTTTACCAAATTGTTTCTATTTTCAGGATTCACACTGGACAACTTTGATTAGAACTGTGTCTATTCAAATGACATGTCCAAGATGCCTCATCTTTGTCACACTGACTGTCTGAATTTTTTAATCTTGTTGAATTCAAGACTAACTGCTACTAGCACTCTTAGTGTGTATACAACAACCTGTGGTTGTTTGTGGGTTTCCCCTGGGTTCTGCCTGATTTCTTTCCAAAATAATGCTGACCGCTGTTGTATAAGTGAAATATTCTTGAGTACGGCGTAAAACACTAATCAAATAAATCCCACTGTGTATGTAAAGCATGGAAATGTCAACTTTAAGGGCCCTCAACAGTCAAGATGCTTGTCGTTAATTGGTTGAACACTATCAGTTGAAATGTTGGTTCAACCTTAACCTGGCGCTGGAAGCTTTGGTAGCATCTGACCAGAGCTCAGGGATAAACCTTAACACACAAATACTCCAAATAACCTTTTAAATACCACAGTGGTACTGGCGTTCTCCTGGTTTCCACAGTGGTACTAGCGTCCTCCTGGTTTCCACAATGGTACTCATGTTCTCCTGGTTTCCTCAGTGGTACTAGCATCCTCCTGATTTCCACAATGGTACTCGCATTCTTCTGGTTTTCACCATGGTACTCGTGTTCTCCTGGTATCCACAATGGTAATTGTGTCCTCCTGGTATCCACCGTTTTACTCATGTTCTTCTGGTTTCCACAATGGTACTTGCATTCTCCTGGTTTCCACAATGGTACTCACATTCTCTCGGTTTCCACAGTGGTAGTCATATTTTCCTGTTTTCTACAATGGTAGTTACATTCTCCTGGTTTCTACAATCATTGTCACATTCTGCTGGTTTCCACAGTGGTATTCACATTTTCTGGGTTTCCACTATGGTACTCACATTCTCCTGATTTCCACAGTGGTAGTCACATGCCGCTGGTTTCCACAGTGGTACTCGTGTTCTCATGGTTTCCACAATGGTACTTGCATTCTCCTGGTTTCCACAGTTGTACATGAATGCTCCTGGTTTCCACAATGGTACTCGCGTTTTTCTGGTTTCCACCATGGTACACACATTCTCCTGGTTTCTGCAGTGGTACACGTGTTATCCTGGTTTCCACAGTGGTACATGCTTTCTCCTGGTTTCCACAATGGTAGTCACATTCTCCTGTTTTCAACAATCATACTCACATTCTCCTGGTTTCCACAATGGTAGTCACATTCTCCTGGTTTCCACAGTAGTGTTCACATTTTCTTGGTTTCCACAATGGTAGTCACATTCTCTTGGTAACCACAATGGTACTCGTGTTCTCCTGGTTTCCACAGTGGTACTCGCGCTCTCCTGGTTTCCACAGTTGTACTTGCTTAGTTTTGTCAGTTGTTAAGGCCACATGCTCTTAGTTTTGTCAGTGGCTAAAGACACATGCTCCTACATGTAGTTTTGTCAGTGGTTAAAGTCGCATGCTCTTAGTTTTGCCAGTGGTCAAAGGCACATGTTTCTCGTTTTTCTCAGTGGTTATTCACACATACTCCTGGTTTTGTATGTGACTGAAGGCACAAGCTCCTGGTTCTGTCAGTGGTTAAAGGCACTTGCTCCTACATGTAGATTTGTCAGTGCTTAAAGCCACATGCTCGTAATTTTGTCAGTGGTTAAAGGCACATGCCCCTACATGCAGTTTTGTCACTGGTTAAAGCCACATATTCTTAGTTTTGTTAGTGGTCAAAGGCACAAGCCCCTGGGTTTGTCAGTAAAGCCACGTGCTCTTAGTTTTGTCAGTGGTCAGAGGTACATGCTCCTGATTTTGTCTGGTTAAAGGCACATGCTTGTTTTTTGTCTGTGATTAAAGGCCTGGTTTTGTCACAGATCCAAGTCATATCGTTATGGTCAGCACGACAAGTAATCAATCTTTACAACAATGAAAACGCTTGTACATGTATACAGAGATCGTGACAGTTTCCATTCCTGGATCCATAAAGACCTTCTGAGATCAAGTGTGTACACTCATTGGCCGCCAGAGCCCCCTGTGTACTTAAGGCATATTTTCCTGTCAAACACACCGGTGGAACAGCCAGTGTACGGATCGTTGTAGCAAAAGCAGCCTGGGAATGTCAAACAAGCTGAGCCTGTGTAGACTATCCCAGCCTGAATCTCAGAAAGGCTTGGCACAGTTTTTCACGGGTACCACTTACCTGTATTACGTCTGCTAGGGCAATTGTCTGTTCCCCAGCTTATCTGCCTTACCACAACTGTCATCCCAAGGTTCACTTTCTAAAAGTGGTACTAAACTGGAATTTCTTACAAATGGAGCTACAGTTACTGATGAGTTACCTCCTGGTATGCTAGATTTTGGACTTTCTCGGATGTGCTGTTGACAGTGGCTGCTGTGAGACTTTCGCGGAGAATGAAGAGAGGCAAGCGCGTCAGGGGAGGTACACCTTTCATTTGTTTATATTAGAATTAACTCGTTGTATAAATGTGCTTTCTTTCCTTTTTTTTACCTAAAACAGGTGTGTCTGAAAAAAGTCAAGCCTTAGTTGAACATCATTCATTACTTAGGCCTGTCTTTGTAATTTCCCCACTCTACATTGCTGTACGCATTGATTGCGATTCAGTGTTTCCATGTACAGGCCTTGTGCCATGTGTCATCGACGACGAAACATAAATATTATCAGCAACACCCGTTTCTTAGACATAGATGTCTGAAGTATAGCTCCATTTCCATGTATAGGCCTACATGTGTTATCGACGACGAATCGTAAATATTAACACTACTACTCGTTTTTCAGACATATCACATAGATGTCTGACCAGTGGAATAGTTGAAGTATAGCCCCATTTCCATTTATAGGCATACATGTGTCATCGACGACGAAACGTAAATATTATCAGCAATCCCATTTGGTACACATATTACATATATATATGAGCAGCAGAGTAGAAGTAAAGCAGAAAGAATTGCTGTAAAAGATGGTGAGCACTTTAGCGTTGACATATGGCCACGGCTAAAGTGAACGAGGTGTAGCCTAGAAAGCGACAATTTGCGAATTACGGTCTGAACATTTTAGGCAACCTATTAACAAAGTCAAACTACATATACGTCAAGTCAAGTTATTAAAAAGGTCAAATTATACACCAAGTGAAATTATTAACAGTCAAACTACATGTGTTAACGAAGTCAAGTTATTAACGAGGTAAAGTCATAAATGAAGTCAAAATATTAGTGAAGTCAACCTGCATATATTAACGAAGTCAAGTTATTTAAGAGGTCAAGCTATAAACGAAGGCAAATTATTAATGAAGTCAAGTTATTAACAAAGTCAAACAATTGATAAGATTAATCTATTAGCGAAGTCAAACTATTAATGAAGTAAAGCTATTAATGAAGTCAATTTATTAGCGAGGTCAAACTATTAATGAAGTCAAGTAATTAAGTCAAGTCAAACTATTAACAAAAGTCAAACTATTGACAGAGTCAAATAATTATTAATGAATTCAAGGTACTAACTTAGTCAAACCATCTACTGGCGAGTGGAGGGGGCTCGGGGAAGGGGGGTGGGGGGTCGCCGTGGCCCAGTTGGTTAGCCAAGAGCCTCTCACCAATGCCGTCGCTCTGAGCTCATGCTGGCTTCCTCTCCGGCCGTACATGGGAAGTTACCACTCCAACCTGCGGATGGTCATGGGTTTCCCCCGGGCTGTGCCCGGTTTCCTCCCACCATAATGCTGGCCGCCGTCGTATAGGCAGAAATTGACGTAAAGCACCGATCAAATAAATAAATAAATAAATACTGATAGGTAGATATCATATTTTCAAAGTATTTGTTTTACCACATATTAGAGTGAAAGCGAGCACCACTTTAGATAGATAGCTGAACGATCAGAAATATTGGTCGCATTTCACAGACTGTTCACCGTTGCTAGCAAATTGCTGACAAGTTGGATAGCTGTACACAGTTGGATAGACGAAAAATAGTGATGACTGCAGCAAAGATTGAGAGGTATAAAAATATCTGGGCCAGTAAAGATGTATAGCAGAACTGGGAAACTGTTAAACTATGAAGAAGCTCGCTCTGGCTTAATATTCCGTTGGTACGTGGGAGGATCTGACAGCAATCTGCGGATGGCCGTGGGTTTCTCCCGGGCTTTGTTCTGTTTCCTCCCAGCATAATGCTGGCCGCCGTTGTATAAGTGAAATATTCTTGAGTATGGCGTAAAACACCTATCAAATATATAAATAAATCAAGAAACCTCTTCTGGCCTAGTCTCTTGTCGTAAGTATGAGGGTCTGCCAGCAAACTGTCGATGGTCGCGGGTTTTTCCTGGGCTCTGCCCGATTTTCCCCCATCATAATGATGGCCGCCGTCCCACTAGTGAAATCCCCCCATCACAATGATGACCGCCGTCCCACAAGTGAAATATTCTACTGAACGGCATAAAAATCCAATGAAATAAATAAACACATAAACATGAAGTGCAAATGGCGGCAAGCGAAAAACATAAAATATACTTTGCGGATGTAGAGGTCTGTCTGAATCCGCAGTTAGTATCGCGTAGGTTTGAAGTTGGGTAAGAGACAATCTGAAAACAACTTAGGAGTGAGTGGCTGTCCCATTACACATTATCCCGCCTATAAGTGTTCGGCGTTTTCCTGTACACTTTCACCGACATGTTAGCATTAGCAATCGTGGAAAAGAATGATGTTTATAGGGAAAAAATATAAGACCAGCTGAATCTCACAATAATTTTCCAGAGTTCTCATCTGACAACAATCATCGAAGAATTAAACTCAGAGAGCATTGCTTAAGACACCAAAGTGACCTGAAATAAACTCCCTGAGTATACGCTGTGTTGATCCACATGGTGACATGTTTAGCAGCCAAACGTCCATTTTTAGTCAACCGCAAAACATCTTGACTAAATTAGATTCACGTATAGTATTGACGCGACTCTTATTGTGTGTTATTGTTATTTCATGTACTACCTAAAACTCAAAGCATGCACACGTACAGACATACAGACTTTTTATGTGTTTATTTCAATATAAAATTCTGCTTTAATTTCCATTACAGACTGTTTTAAATACAGGTGAATCACTCTTGGCGCATTTGTGCAAATCTCAGGGTGCAGTCACTTTGAAAGATTTCCGTAAATCAGGGAATTTTCGCACGGAATGTCGGCGAGATGCATGCGTGCATACCTTGTCAGTTTTAATTAAGAATACTGTATGGTACCCGATTTCCCTATAGTTAACATATCTGGTTGTACGTGGAAATATCTGCCAACAACCCGTGGATGGCCGTGGCCCTGCCTGGTTTCCTTCTGTTATAACGCTGGCTGTCGCCGTATAAGCGAAATATTCTTGACACCAATCAAATAAATAAACATAATTAGTAATCATCAATGTTCAACTGTTAAAGCTGAACATAAATGACCCTGATACCTTAAAAAAGATGATCTTATTAAAACTTACTATAATCTTTTGTCAGGTGTTAAAATATTCGCATCTGTTTTATTTGTTAGCTATATGTTATATCTTACAACAATATATCTTTTATATTAGGTGTCAGACGACATCGAGCCCGTAATGGAGTCTGGGATAATTCCAGTGGACCAGGGAGCCATGTAAGTACACCTCGTGGGATAATTTTATGTCATTTAACAATGTTTTGTTGCAATTTGGATTGTAACACCACAGATTCTGACATAAAACGTACACGGTTTGGAACCAGCGAATGGATGAATATCATGTCTGGATCATGCCCCCCAGCAAAAGTGACAAAACACAGAGAAATATATATCTGATAACTGATTATGCCATGCAGAAACTGGGGCTGTAACTGGTTTTCTTTACTAGAAACGATGTTTCATCCAGAAAGTGCTTGTAGCACAGTCGTTTTAAATATACCGTTAGACTGTATCTAACTGGTAGTCTTACATACACACCATTGCACAGAGCCGTTTTGACTGGACTCACTTTTATAGTTCACTGATGGCCACGGATTATAGATTGGTGTCCGTATCATATATTCCTGTAAAATGGAAATGTAAGTATATTGGAGATGGATCTACCGAACATCACGTGCCCCCAAGCTATCCATTATATACGTCCATCGGATCGATCATGCATGCCTGCATAAAACAACAATCAAATATATCAATAAAAAAGTTCAATCATACTTTTATCCATCTTCATTTAATGAAGGTGGGGATGTCCAACATCCTCCACCTTATTCAATTGAGCCATAGTAACTCTTCAAAGCCTGTGAAGAGCTATCCCTCATACATATATATGATTCACTGCCCAATGAATTTCCACTTTACCTTAGTTATTGACACTGATAGGAGTTTAAAAAACAACACGGCCTGCTTGACCTCTTTCGCTTTGACATGTTTTGTCTGGTTGCACAATGACTTCTCACTGCCTGTTCGTATCGCTAAATAGAATATCAATCTACGTGTTGAAGCAAACATTAGTATACTAGCCGTCAACCATTAGGGACGTTCCAGGTCAATAATCGCAAGGTCAATTCCCAAAGCGACGTATACATGTAACACAAACCACCAAAGAACTAAGAAAATATGTAAAGTACGAAAATAAGACAGAATATTTTTTTTTTCATATTTTTCAGCTATTGATTTTTTTTACGCCGTACTCAAGAACATTTCACTTGTATGTGAGGTTAGGTTTATAGGTACAGAAAGCCGAACAGTGCATAGGTCAACCTCTCCGAGGTGTTCGCAAATCTCCTAGCTTTAGGTGTCAGTTCAAGAAGTTGACCTCGCGACATCATTGGTGAAAGCAGGTATTATGAGACCTCACCAGCCAACCTATGCGTCAAAACAGGCATTCATATACCAGCCGTCAACCAATAAGGAGGTCCCATGTCAATAATCGCAAGGCCAATTCCCCAAAACGCTGTAAGAAAAAACGTACGTAAGAAAAGTATATGGAGTACGAAAATGGGACGGAATCATGCAAAGAGAAGCAGTCAACAGCTTTCAATGATGTTGGAAAGATGCAAGGCATGTTCTAGGCGACTGAGTAAAATCGGTATTCAAATTGTGTGCCATGCCAGAATATAAGTTGTCGATAAAAAACACATATATATCTCAGTTGCGCTTTGATTGCGACTGTTCATATATCATCGTGTATCGATGAATGTACAGCCCATGGCCTCGGCAGAGCGCTAGAGATTCTAGCCGCTCTGTCCATATTTACTTTCAAGAGAATTATACTCATTGTGAAACTTAAGAAACTTAGAGTGAAGGCGTTTGATAGAGTAAACTTGAGACACATGTGTTTGCAGTAATAACTTGTGACGTTGTTTATTTATTTATTTATTTATTTATTTATTTGATTGATGTTTTACGCCGCACTCAAGAGTATTTCACTTATACGACGGCGGCCAGCATTATGGTGGGTGGAAACCGGGCAGAGCCCGGGGGAAACCCACGACCATCTGGACAATCTGTGGTTTTCTTTAACTCCAGCGAAGCTAGCAGATCACCAATATACATTTTAGTGAAAGATCGGGCCAAAAGGAGGAGGTGGGGTGGGGGGTGGTTGGTGAGGTGTGACAATTTGTACCCATCGGAATACCTATAGAGAGTTGATATTGTTTCCGTATTAGCTTATTACTGTTATATATTTTTTCTTTTAATGTAATGTCAAGGAAAGAATTCAATCAAACCCTGCAAGCATTTGTTTTTAAAACAACGAAATACACGCTGATAACGTACCAACAATAATTTGTTGAAAATTCCCTTGCCGAAGTATGTGGGGCTCCCTGTCATTGGCTGTCAAAACAAAAGGCTTCTGCACATTTTCACATGTGCAGCTAAGCATAGGAGATTACGAAAGTTGTATCGGAGGAACAACCTTGCTGACAACAACATGAGTTGTATGGAGTGATGGGATAACAACTCCCTGTTGTTGTTCTCTGTCGTATTCCAACATGTATGGCGAATTTGACTCCTTGTTTACTGTGCCCTTGTGTAGCTGGTGATCATGCTTGCCAGTTCAGAAGCAGGGCTCTGACTGCAAGTTTTATGTTTTATGTGACTTGGTGAATGTGTTCGACAGCTTGCAGTAAACTGGGTCATAGGAATATACATCGTGTATTACCATCTATCAGCAGAACTATTTTGTCGCTTGGGCCCATCATATCGTACGAAATAGTTTTTAAAAAAGGGAAAATTTGGCCTTTATTAAATAAATAAAAAAAGAAATTCCGAGGATCGGCTCTATACGTAATTGTAAAAATATTATTGGTAATAGAGTAATAATAAAACGGGAATTGGAGAAAAAAAGTTAAAGAAATTAAAAGGAATGTCGAGGATTTGAACCCGAAACTGCCAGGTATGATACTATTTAATATTTGAAAAATTTATATCTAAGCGTGTTACAAAGATTGCTAAATATAATGTGTAATCTGCATGGGAATAAATAGAGTTAAAACTACATCTTTATGGGAAAAGGATAACTGGCCGGCACAAAAAGAAATAAAGCACATCATCATTATGTGAAAAACAAACATAAGGAAAATTTGAAATAAATAAACTGCTCGGAACCGAGAGGAGATAACAACATAGCTTTACAGTCTCATACTGCATAATCCAATGATATGAAGGACACGTATCTGTCAAATTTAGATGAATTCAGACAGTGTGCCGGACCTAGCAAAAGCTATCTGCCTTTGTTGACGTGAACGTGTCTATGATTAATCTGTGGGCGCGATTAACTCTCCGTTGTCGATCGGCCAGTTATTCCTACCCCATAGATTTTAGAGTGTGGACATAACCTTCGTGGAAATGAGGGGGGAAAAAGCTTGACATACACGTACAATGCTGGTCTCCCGGGCAATAATGTGACAAGTTTAACTTTTGTTGTTTTAGTTGATTTTGCTGAGTAATTTTTGGGTGTATTTTTTTAACCCTCCACTCATATCACGCAAATGGTTTTCGAAAAGCTATATATGCAAGTTAAGTAGACAAGTCAATCACTGGATAGCGATAAACGCAAATCCGGGATTAAACAAAATGAACTTCAGAGCAAGTTACCACCAGACAAAAGCAGTACAAGAAAAAGAGAACGATGAGGAAATACGTCAGGTAATCTGCCGTGAATTCATTCCTCGAACTCCGCGAATAACTGAAGGACTATAAAACACTAGGGGCCTCCGTGGCTCAGTCGGTTAGCGCGCTAGCGCAACGTAATGACCCAGGAGTCTCTCACCAATGCGGTCGCTGGGAGTTCAAGTCCAGCTCATGCTGGCTTCCTCTACGGCCGTACGGCCGTTGAGCCGTGTTGAGTGGTCTGGATGGGTTCTTCAACTTCGTTCAACAACACTCAACACCATCCGACATTGCAGAATCGGAAATGTGCATGTGTATTTCTTTTCAATAAGGTGAGTCAAACTGAGTGAAAGTAGCCAGTAAGATGACGTGTAGAAATAACGTGACCGTCTCAATGTACGTGACCTGGGAAAATGGCGGCACCAAAGGCAAAAGAGAGAAACCTGTCTCACAATGAGACAGTTTCGCTGATACAGGAGTATAAAAGATACCCTTGCCTGTACAACACTCTCTCTAATGGCAAAAGAAAATCATTGTGTCTCATGCACTGTAGAGAAAGTAGGAAATTACCCTCCAATTTATCGAAAGTTGACAACAGTGTTGGACAACGTTGACCTATCTGGTTTGTAGTGTGGACGGAACACCCAGTTTACCTCAGCAGCATTCATCTTGATGTTCAGTGAAAGTTGAACGATGTTGGATAGTCTGGACGGAGCTTTATACCACGTGTATGTAGTTAGAGTAATGGGCGAGCTGCAGTTTTGTCAGCCTTACATATATGTCTAAATACAGTCCACAAAAAGGTGACCTAGCCTAACTATAGGGCAGCTTAACCCGTTATGACCAAAGTGTTGAAAACAAAGTCTAATCTGCATAAAGGCAAATTGTGTAAGTTGAAAGAAAGGCCATTGTAGGGGTTCCATATGCTGTGAAGACTTTGTCATTGTCGGGAATGACTGTGTTTGCAATGGATGAGTTGATAATTTCTACTACTGGATAACGAGAATAATCATCCGTAATGACGAAGATAATTAGCTGAGGCTAGCTGTCCACGGTAGTCCATTAAAACTTCTTACCAAGGTGGGTTGGGTATATCGTTCAAGTTGAAGGGCTGGTGATGCTGATTGCGTGATCCGCCATCTTGTCAGCTCGTGTGAACCGGATTGATTCTCTTAAAACGGTTTTGGCCTTGACAATAAATTGTTAGCCCTCATAGTTTTCTTCTGAAGAGATGTTCGAATAACGAGTCGATATCCTCTCAGTATAACATTATACGTCCTTATTAGCAGATTTCAGTTCTTCATACCATTTTGGTGATGCTATACACAGCCACTGGTTGACTTTATAGAGCTATAGGATCGGATCAGCTTTGGTCGCTTCTTTAAGATTGTTTACACTGATATTGTTTTAGGAAGGAAAACTAACATACTTTTTCGGTCAATTTCCCTACTTGTGTTTCCTGTTTGAAGTGATTGGGTGATGACTGAGGTGATGTCTACGGCGATGAACCTTGCATGCAATCAAAGTTCCACAGATGCAGAACCCATGCATGGCTCGATTCGTGCTGGTGGATTGGTTTTAGATGAAGCGATGAAGAACGGTGCTCCCTTCGTAATTAAGTAGAGTTTGAAATGTTCACATGCTCACACCATCGCGAGAGCTTCATTTTCAACTTAAAAGTACGGCAGTTCCACCGGTGATAAAGCACGGGAAGTATAAGCATTGACTTTAACTGTGCCCGCTGTCTGCTGAAGAGACCTGTTACTTGGGGTAAAAATAGCTGTTAACCCAACCGAGCTGGCCTTCTCAGTTGCTCTGTTTCTTGACGGTGACGATGTCGCTTTTCAGGCTTGAATTCAGCGTTTCAAAGGCAGCTTAATGTTGATTTGGCCTTTCAGACACGTGGTTTTCTGCTCAGGTCGCATTATAATTGTGAATACATCTAGAGAAGAATACAAGTTGGCGATAGGTTTTATTAAGTCCGAGTGGCTGATTCCAAATGTTCAAGCTACTGTTCTACTTTTTTTTTTCCAAGATGGCAAGGTATATGCATTTGTGGCTACTGAAAGCAATTCACACGTACACAGGTGCAGAAAACGGCATCACTCGCGGTCGACATCGGCCGCCTGCCAATTCCCTGCAGATGTACCGAAGTCCGACAAAACTGACAGCAGAGTTTAATCTGTGGTGATCTAGTGGTCAGAGCGTCTGCGTCGAAGTCGTATGATCTGGGATCAAACCCGTGTCTGGTAATACCATATTTAATAAAAGATTTACACCATAAAGAGTAAAACTAGATCATCGACAACAGTGTGATAGTTGTCTGAGAGATTAGAAAGGAACTATAAACAGGACTGATTGACCTGGTGTCAATATGTGACTGAGTTGGGTGTCGTGCCTGGTGTTTTAGGAATGATTCGTCTATGGAGGCAGCACTGGTCCTGCCGCAAGACGACACATGCACTGATGACTCCTCATCGTCATATGAAAAATTGCTACGTATGACGTAAACACCCAAGCATACATGTGCGTACATGCATACTCAATGCTGTTGCGCTCACAGTCAAC
Organism: Liolophura sinensis; assembly: GCF_032854445.1. Lineage (NCBI taxonomy): Eukaryota > Metazoa > Mollusca > Polyplacophora > Chitonida > Chitonidae > Liolophura > Liolophura sinensis. Next base: position 40,251,815 of record NC_088300.1, on the reverse strand, counting down.
GTCTCCAGCAGAACACAGCCATCGCATTTACGTGTCAACGACAGAGTGTACGTCGTAAGCTAAACACCTTACCCATCAGTCAGCTAGGGTTCACTCACGAACCGCTTCTGACACCACTAAGTACCGCTTCTGACACCATTAAGTACCGCTTCGTATAATATACGGTCTTGACAACTGATGTGTTTACCTCAGGTGACATGTTGGGTGGCAATGAATGAAATAAAGGAATGAGTATGGTTAATTGAAGCGTAACGGGCGGTGCACTTTACTGCCGTAAGTTAAACTTTCATAAATGATATGTCACAATCGACAGCATCAGGGAGCAACACAGCTCCGCGCGAAGTCATTTAAGTGGTGAGACTGGTCCTAAACAAATCACATGTAGGTGTGTCCAAATTTGTCCAAATTCGACTAGTTTTATGCTCGTGTGGATTTACCTGTGATGACACATGGTGATAGCTACGTACCTGGAATTGGCAGCTGAATTCTGACAGACACGTACGTTTCGATGGCTCAAGATCGATCACGGGAGCTCTTTTATTCCCATTGTCCAATTAGTCTGCTTCCTAAACACATGCTGTAAAATCATATAGGCCTAGTATTCTACGTGTTGAGAGAACGATTTGAACTACGGACAGATTAATTAGGGCTCACGTCGATCAATTGTACCAAGACAGCAAGGTAAGCTTAATACGGAGCAATACAGGTTTGTGGTACTTCTAGTATGGTATACACCGTTCGTAGCCCTGCATCAGAGCTTGACCTGTAGACCGAGGATGTACAGTACATACCAGTACGTAAACCAACAGTCAACACTGACTGGGATCCTTAGTTCTCTGTATGTTATATTGTTGGTGTGTTCAGACAACGCAGAGCGCAATCAAAGCGTGATCATTGTTTATCATTAAATAAAACAAAGGCTGTGGAATTCGCTGGCTGGGTGAGCTTAGGCTCGTCAAATCACAGCCTGTTGAATGTGTGCTACGTGGTTAAGGTTTTACCCACAGTTACAAACTTTCTTCCACAGTTCTAAGCTGCCATAAACTGCACCCCTCTCCGTCTCAACATTTTGGGAACAGCCGGTCTATTTTTAGCCCGGAGGAAGTTCTCAATTGAAGCAGACTGGACGGGGACATCCTTAGGCTGTGCGACATGTTACATTCGAATGTTGCCTCTTCTATGTAGTTAGCGAACTGGATGAACAAAACTCTAGCTACTGCGTCTCGCTGAGAGGGCGCCATGTCCCACAACAACGTACGCTTTCAGTCTGAGGTAAACTTTACTTTCACTCCCGCCATATATCCCAACTTTGATATCCCACAGTAATGGCCAACACAGTTAAGGCCTTGTTCACTAACAGTCCACGCTGGTACAGCGAACGACCCATTGCGTGCTGTGTGTGTATATATTGTGAGCTTCTGTGATTCACATGTTGGCCATAACGATTAATGGAATTGAAAATTGTTTGTAGAGACAGCAGTTTGTGGAATATGGACAGTATGGCTCGAGAGATCTTGTAGCCTACTCTCTGTACAGTATGTCTGAATGCAGTCGGTTATTTTGTAACTTAATAATTAGTTTCGAATGCTGCGTTTTTGTCTTGAAAATCTGAAGACCTGACGAAATTGCACATGAGCAATTTCATCTGGCCTACACAGTTTATTACATGTGAGTGCGGTCTAACAGCCAGCCGACATCAAATCATACGCAGCAGTGTAAATGAATAGAGATCTCAATTTGGAAACTCACAAGACATGGCAGACATGTCATTCATTCAGCATACAGCTGTGTCAGTTTGAGCCAAGAGTTTACGGCCCTTTAATGGAGAAGTTTTGCAGTGACAGCTCAGAGCATTCCTATGCAGTCATATGGGAAAAAGTTGGATCGCTTTGTTTCCTTGTCCATTCTTGTTGAAATATCAAATCACGTGGAAATATGAAGGAGCTGACACCTGATAAAATCCCACTTTTTTTTGGAAAAACTAAAACTGGCACAACAAACCATCTCTGAATGTAGAAAAATATGTATGAGTGAATGGTTTTTTTTTCTTGAACTAAGAAAATAAAAATGGCACTGACTGATAAGTTAAATACAATTGGGTTTGTCACTATAACGACCACGGTTCCCTGGACTCAGAGCACTTCGGAGTCTTCACCGTGTTCCAAGGAAGATCAACGATGATGTAATTTATAAAATAGAAGGGTAATGCATAAAATAGAGGGGTAATTAACAGGTGTAAAAAAAAATATCCCAAAATGAAGATTTTAAAAAAACACTTCGGCATAATTTTCTTCATTTGGGTTTGAAACATAATCTTTGTTGTAGAGATCTTTTTCATGTAGCCTTTAACAATGGTACTTGTTGCTGACTCAACACTCAGCACTGAGGGGTTAGAGCAAGGACACCAGACTGGTTGGCACAGCGTCAGTATAATGTGACTGCCGGGTGGGGTGTCTTGTCTGGTGTCTTCGACATGATACTTCAATGGTGGCGGCACTTTGGCAGCATGGACTTGCCCTGCCGCAAGAAGACACAATACGTGTACACACCTGATGGCTCATCATCGTCATATGACTAAAAATTTGTTAAGTATGACATTAAACCCCGCGCATTCATTTGATCGTTCATTTATTCCACTGACAGGAAATATGGTATGTGTTTCGAGTCTCCAGTTTTGTATCAAAGTTTTGATACCTCCGATACACAAAGAGTTTAGAAAATCCAACATTCCGACATCCGACATATCCTGAAAGTAACTTGATTAGCAGTCTGGGTTTAGGACATGTGTTATGTCATGTGTATGAATAATCTCCTGATAATGAAATTCACGGCATGATTTGATCATATCTGTGTCCAGTTTATCTATTCATATACTGTATACTCATATCCTCAGCTTTATTTTTAGCTTCAAATTTAAATTGCATTCTTCAACATTGCATGCATTGCATACATTGCAATTCAGTCAGTTGAAATCAGAAGGAATATTTTCAAGGCACAGAAAAGCTGCTTGGCACTGCTTGTATTAATACTTGACTGTCAAGGAGAGCCCTGTTCTGTGGCCCTGCTTGCATTCAATTGACTGTTTAGGATGAACTGGTCTGGCTCTGCCTGCATCCAATTGACTGTTTAGGACAACCTGGCCTGGCTGTGCCTGCATCTAGTTGACTGTTTAGGACAACTGGTCTGGCTCTGCCTGCATCCAATTGACTTAGGACGAACTGGTCTGGCTCTGCCTGCATGCAATTGACTGTTTAGGATAAACTTGTCTCAGGCTCTACCTGAATTCTGCTTGAGCTTCATGCCTGCAACTTGTCTGGGAAGATTCTGCTTTCTGGCATTGACTGCACATCTTCTTAAGCTTCATGCCTGCTACTTTGTCTGGAAAGGCACTGCCTGCATACCAGTCATGATTGGAGTTTGATGGGAACAGCTGTGTTTGGGAACTGTTGTGTAGTCCATGGCACTGCCTGCATACTAGTCATGATTGGAGTACGATGCGAACAGCTGTGTTTGGGATGGTTGTGTAGTCCATGGCACTGCCTGTATACTAGTTATGATTGGAGTTTGAGGCAAACAGCTGTGTGTGGGATGGTTGTGTAGTCAGTGGCACTGCCTATATACTAGTCAATCTGTCATGATTGTAGTTCGATGCAAACAGTTGTGTGTGGGATGGTTCTGTAGTCCATGGCACTGCCTGCATACTAGTCATGATTGGAGTGTGATTTGAACAATTGTGTTTGGGATGGTTCTGTAGTCAGTGGCACTGCCAGCATACTAGCCATGATTGGAGTGCGATGTCAACAGCTGTGTTCAGGATGGTTCTGTAGTCAGTGACACTGTCAGCATACTAGCCATGATTGGAGTGCGATGTCAACAGCTGTGTTTGGGATGGTTCTGTAGTCCATGGCACTGCCTGTATACTAGCCATGATTGGAGTTTGATGCAAACAGCTGTGTTTAGGGTGGTTGTGTAGTACATGGCACTGCCTGCATACTAGTCATGATTGGAGTTTGATGCGAACAACTGTGTTCAGGATGGATCTGTAGTCCATGGTACTGCCTGCATACTAGTCATGACTGGAGTGTGATGTGAACAGTTGTGTTTGGGATGGTTCTGTAATCAGTGGCACTGCCTGCATACTAGCCATGATTGGAGTTTGATGTCAACAGCTGTGTTGGGATGGTTGTGTTTGGGATGGTTGTGTAGTCCATGGCACTGCCTGTATACTAGTCATGATTGGAGTGTGATGTGAACAGCTGTGTTGGGATGGTTCTGTAGTCCATGGCACTGCCTGTATACTAGTCATGATTGGAGTTTGATGCAAACAGCTGTGTTCAGGATGGTTGTGTAGTCCATGGCACTGCCTGCATACTAGTCATGATTGGAGTTCGATGCAAACAGCTGTGTTTGGGATGGTTCTGTAGTCCATGGCACTGCCTGCGTACTAGTCATGATTGGAGTTTGATGCAAACAGCTGTGTTCGGGATGGGTGTGTAGTCCATGGCACTGCCTGCATACTAGTCATGATTGGAGTGCGATGTGAACAGCTGTGTTCAGGATGGTTGTGTAGTCCATGGCACTGCCTGCATAATAGTCATGATTGGAGTTTGATGCGAACAACTGTGTTTGGGATGGTTCTGTAGTCAGTGGCACTGCCAGCATACTAGCCATGATTGGAGTGCGATGTGAATAGCTGTGTGTGGGATGGTTCTGTAGTCCATGACACTGCCTGCATACTAGCCATGATTGGAGTGCGATGTGAACAGCTGTGTGTGGGATGGTTGTGTAGTCCATGGCACTGCCTGTATGCTAGTCATGATTGGAGTTTGATGCAAACAGCTGTGTTCAGGATGGTTGTGTAGTCCATGGCACTGCCTGCATACTAGTCATGATTGGAGTTCGATGAAAACAGCTGTGTTTGGGATGGTTCTGTAGTCCATGGCACTGCCTGCGTACTAGTCATGATTGGAGTTTGATGCAAACAGCTGTGTTCGGGATGGTTGTGTAGTCCATGGCACTGCCTGCATACTAGTCATGATTGGAGTGCGATGTGAACAGCTGTGTTCAGGATGGTTCTGTAGTCCATGGCACTGCCTACATACTAGTCATGATTGGAGTGTGATGTGAACAGCTGTGTGTGGGATGGTTGTGTAGTCCATGGCACTGCCTGCATAATAGTCATGATTGGAGTTTGATGCGAACAACTGTGTTTGGGATGGTTCTGTAGTCAGTGGCACTGCCAGCATACTAGCCATGATTGGAGTGCGATGTGAACAGCTGTATGTGGGATGGTTGTGTAGTCCATGACACTGCCTGCATACTAGCCATGATTGGAGTTTGATGCGAACAGAGAACTTCTGACGACTTAATGTTTTACGCTTTTCTCATAACTCTTCTGTTTTGAAGGTATTAAAGTAACCAATAAACCTTAAGTGACTGTTATCATTTTGCACTGCCTGCATTCATTTGAACCTCCATGCTGTCAAATGGAAGTGGAATCTCCATGTTTTCCGGGGCTGTTTGCATTCAGTTGACACCATGCATGTGTCTCTGTTGGGTTATACCGGTAGTTCTTTACTGTGCCGCTCATATAACCATTGTCTGACTCAGTTACATAATGTGTTACATGTATAGATTTTGTTGTGAATATATATACATTTTTATGTGATACCAGTACATGTAAATACTGTATGGTATGTGATAATTATACAGTTTTTAAAATTACCATTGTGCTCTGTTGAATTCATCAAACCAGTTCAGGTCCTACCAAAATGGTAGTTGTTTCTCGCTTGGCGCCCAGAACTGAGGGGTGAGATAGGAAACAGGACTGGTTAGTCCAGTGTCAGTATAATGTGACTGGGAGGGCTGTAATGTCTGGTGTCGTCTGTGTGATACTTCGATGGTGGCAGCACTTTGGCGGCATGGACTCGCCCTGCCACAAGAGGACACCGTATATATGCACCCACCTAATGACTCATAGTCATCATATGACTGAATAATTGTTAAGTATGACGTAAACCCAGAAGCATTCGTTCATTCATTCGCTGTAGTATCTGTTTGGATTTTGTTATTCTTACTAAAATTATGGGTTATTTTAATAGAAAACAGCTGATCAGGCATTTATGAAACTTCAGTATGTTTTCGGACCTGAAGTTGTGCAACTTAAATTTTGGAAACTTTTGGCAGCCATGTTAGATTTTGTGTAAAATAAAGAAGTATTCTTCTTCAGAATGGCTGATGTGATTGAGCTAAAATTTAAACTGCAGTTACCCAAAGCCTAGACATGTTCAGTTTGTTGAACTAGAAGAGACATCCTCAAAAATGGAGTGGGTATTTCTCCTTAAGAAATGAATCAAGAGATACAGTTTTAATGTCTAACATCATCCCAAGGCAAGGAAAGAAATTTTATGTAAACTTACTGGGCAGCTAGGTTGGGTTCAAATGAAACATTTGAAAGTGATTTTCTTCAGAAGAATGTCCGATTGGCTTGAATTTAGCTCTTGTAACAAGGTTCTCTTCATTAAAAGCTATGTGGAAAGAAAAAGAATGCAATATGTGAACATATTAGGTTTTATCTGATACAGAAGAAGTGACAGAAAACTGTTATAGATTTGAAGCTCAAAGCCACTGATTGAACAGGACTTGCATTCCTTCGAAAGTCCTCCAAGCCAATTTACAAGCTAAAGTTGGTACATTTCCAGGTACGTGCTATATAGTGCACATACAGCATATTGATGACTAGGAAGAATGTATGCTTGCTAATTAAATTAAGTTTGTATCCCAGTGCATAAAGGCAACAGTCAATAAACCGGAAGTGAGGCGGCATAGGCTGGAAATACAGTCTTGAAACCAGGCATTGCGGCTTTAGCAGCTATATTTTTGAGTTGATTTTGTATTATTTTATGCATTTTGTCTGTACTTAACCTGCTTGAGTTTTTTGATTTACTAATTGTGTTTTGACGAATTGACTGTTTGGAAGCACTAATGGCGAATCCTACGCATCAGTGACCAGTTGTAAATGAAGGAGTGTGTCCATTAATAAATTACAGCCAGGGGTGAGGAAAGATTCGTTACATTATTACACCCTGGGGGCAACCCTATACAGGAGGGAAGTTGTTGGCGGTGAAGCAATGCAATATTGTTTACATTTATAGATGCAGTGAATATGTACATGTATGCTAGAGCAGAACGGTATGATAACACCAAGGGTACAGAAACAAATAATGAAAGAATCTTCTTTGTTCATAGGTTTAATATCACATGAGAATGTCCTGACATGACAACCAAAATCTCCTGACTTTCTTGTGACTTTCAGTGAGAGCAATAATTTGAATAATCCCAATTACTGAGTTTGTTATAAATTTCAGAAGAAATTAAGCGAAGAGCAAATGGTACAGACATGCCCATTTGACCAGTGTGCAAGAATATTAAACTGACGGTGGGTGTTACAGTTGCAGTTATTGACAAGCCTGATAGGTCTGTTGTCTGGGGCCAGTTTGGCCAGGTCCCATGCACATGTAGCGGAGTACACACACATTATACATCATTTGCTCCCTAATTGAGTCTTAGAAGTACACAGCTAGCTTGAGGGTGTAAATCATGAAGTGATGAGGAAACCTGCCTCATCGATCTGCCTAAATTTCCATAGGGATAGTCGATGTAGACAATTGTGTGCAGGTACTTGAGTTGAGTGTTGGCAGCTCTGTTAGACATGGGACAATGCCATACTGGAAATGCCACTCCAACCAGCAACTCTCTGGTGAGAAATTTTCACTCTATTATCCCAAATATTAGCGAAGCTTTTTTTTTTTCAAATCCAATTCTATATACAATTAATGTTGTTGTTAGTTATATAAATTAGCTGGGTAGAGTCGTACAGCTGACGACAAGGAGAGTTGTACACTTTCCACCTGCAACACTTGTTCTGGCTAAACACCAGTTTCTTGGATAAGGTTTGAAAGAGTGAAACATTTGGAGTTCCACTATCTTTCACAAGGTTAACAGTGTAAACAATTTTGCTTTGGCAGCCCAAAAGCTGTTGATATGTGGACAAATGTTATAACCCACTCTCTTGGATGTTTTGAGATCTAATTGCCAATTTGTGTTGCCAATTTGTGTTGCCAATTAAGAACCGGGCTTTAGTCAAAGGTCATCATCAGAGCACGTTGTATAATCCTTAAAGGACAAGACATCACCTGCCTAAAACATATTTCAATCGAAAGCGGGATAGTCCAGCTTTCTGATAAGGGTCATGCTTTATTATTTTGATGAGATTTCACTGCATAACTTGCAGAACAAAATGGCTGCACAAACGGTCTGATGCGAGTCGACAGAGACATCTGCGGAATATTATCCAATCAATGTTGCTCTAAGATTTCGCTGTCTAAACTATGATGTAGCCATTACCCATTCACTCCCTGAAGTGACATATGATAACACAGAACTACTGCATAAGACGTCATTTTGAGATCATTTGCAATGATTGATTTACGTGTAGTTGAAGGGCCATTTGGTAGAGCGTCTGCTTCGGAACGGCAGATCCAGGGCCAATCCTGAGTCGAGTTACATCTAAGACCGTAAAAGAGGAAGTTGTAACTTCCCAGCTTGGCATTCAGGATGAAAGGGGATAGTGCAACCACTGGTTGACCTGTATCAGTATAATGGCTCAGGCCGGGTGGCTTACTTGCCTTCAGTAATACGTTTCAGGGAAGCAGCTCTAGATAAAAGAGCAGTGTTGTGGGACAGATCTGTGTCATTTACGGACCAACACGGATATAAAATCAGTTGATTTACAAGCCGTGTAATATTCAATTGCGGTATAATGATGTCTGATAGTAGCATGTACCGTCTTGGCCCAAATAGCATTCATCTCCGCAGTAGACCTTAGTCCTACTTAGGCACACACTGTTCAAATTATAGAAATAGTAGATTTTTTGTCGTTCATGTCTGCGTTATCCTGTCTAAATAACAGATATCAGTCAGTGAGAAATTCATTAGGGATGCAGAAAGTTTACAGTGTATGGAAATGAGAAAACGGCATCCCAACCGACATTGCTGTGCTCCCACCAAATGTGAGTGGTTTAATCTGGTGACTCCTCTTGCTGTGCTTCCACCAGACATGGATGGTTTAAGCTGGTGACTCCTCTTAGTATGTTCCCACCAAATGTGGATGGTTTAATCTGGTGACTCCTTTTGCTGTGCTCCCATCAAACGTGGGTGGTTTAATCTGGTGACTCCTCTTGCTGTGCTTCCACCAGACATGGATGGTTTAAGCTGGTGACTCCTCTTAGCATGTTCCCACCAAATGTGGATGGTTTAATCTGGTGACTCCTTTTGCTGTCCTCCCACCAAATGTGGGTGGTTTAATCTGGTGACTCCTCTTGCTGTGCTCCCACCAGACGTGGATGGTTTAAGCTGGTGACTCCTCTTAGCATGTTCCCACCAAATGTGGATGGTTTAATCTGGTGACTCCTTTTGCTGTGCTCCCAATAAACGTGGGTGGTTTAATCTGGTGACTCCTCTTGCTGTGCTCCCATTAAACGTGTGTGGTTTAATCTGGTGACTCCCCTTGCTGTGCTCCCAATAAACATGGGTGGTTTAATCTGGTGTCTCCTCTTGCTGTGCTCCCACCTAACGTGGGTGGTTTAATCTGGTGAGTCCTCTTGTTGTGCCAAGACCAAACGTGGGTGTTTTAATCAGGTAGCACAATCGTATTGTGCTCCTACCAAGCTTGGGAGGTTTAATCTGGTGAGACCTCTTGCCGTGCTCCCACCAAATGTGGGTATTTTAATCCTGTGCTACCTCTTGCCAAGATCTGGTCTCTTCCTTCCATAAAACTGACTTCAGTCATGTAAGTTTAAAGTACTACAAGACAATGTAACTGTATTTGAAGGTTAGGTACATTCTAATTACTTTTCCAGAAAAAATTCTCACCTAAAAGCCAGATTTTTTCATTATTCATTCCAAATTCTTATTCAAGACCTATCTCGCTGGGGTTAGATTCTTTTTGTTTTCACCTTCGGTGATCTGGTCATGTGACAAAAGAGTGTGGTGATGATTGTCTCAGAGCAACTATGACATCACTTCAAAACAGTGAATTGCATTCTTTGTATCAGTCAGTATAATGCGCATCATGGTTCTATACTTTGCAACAGTAGTAGTGAATGGAGAAGATTTGAAGAAATTCTATACAGTGGCTTCTCATGAATTACAATTAATATCACTGCATTTTTTTGGGGGGGGGGGTTTGGTTTATTTAATTCTGCTCAAGTCATTGTGTTAATTAGGGGACGTGTAATTAGCTACTATTTAGGTGATTACATGAACTGTTTGAATAATTCCTAACTGAGGTTACCTGACAAGAGGCCGTATTTTACTGATTACATGTGACCACTTGCCAGTCATCATGCTGTTGTCACTGCTCCGGTTTTACTCTCTATGATGTAAGTCTTTTATTATTGTAAGACCTCAGCAGTGGTGGAGGTATACATAGGCCCTATATGTATTACATGGGCCTTTCATGGCTTAGAGGTTAGAATATTAGAGCAGCACAATGATAAAGGAGCCTCTCACCAATGTGGTCGCATTGAGTTCAAGTCCAGCTCCGGCAGCCTTGCTCTCCAGTCATGTGGTCTGCAGGCAGCCTATGAATGGTTGTAGGTTTCGCATTTTCACTAAGATGTAGGCTTGACAAGTTACATTAGTGGAGTGAGGAAGTGCGGTATGGCTAGAGATAGAACAGTAATTCTGTGATGACAATTGTACATTGTCTGAGTTGTCTGTAGGATGGGCTACAAGAAGACCAGCTGTAGAGCTTCTGTAAGCGGGCATTATAAACTGAGAAGAAAACTCTGATTATCTCCCTGGAAAACTGCAAACATTCAACCAAATAATGAAGACTGCTTCAATAATATCATTCTGTGTTTTTTAACCTGTAGTAGGTTTTTTTTTTTTAAATGAATGCAATTTTGTTTCCATAATAGCACCTATAAAGTTTAGAGAAATTGGAAAAACAGGTAAAGATACTCTGTAACTTCACAACTTTTACATGTGCATACATTGATGCATATGGTACATCTATACAAGATTTCTAGACATGACATAGTAGTAAAGAATGTTGAAAACTGTTGTTGGTCAATGTTTCACTGACCTTTGCACTACCTTGGTCACCTTGCATGGTCAGAATCCGTGTTCGGCCCAGGAGCATTACCATGGACATATATTTACAGAACTATATATTTACCCCATGTCAGGGGTGGCATCTGAAAAGTACTGCACGCATTGAGCTCTGCATTTTAGAGCACAATAACATAAAGGGGATGATCTGAGGCATTGATTAAAAACAGTAAATTACTAAATTCATGACTAGGTGTGTTGTTTATTATAATCAATGTTAAACAACAAAATGTTAGGTTGGAGGAGGGAGTGGTATGTGTAGAGCTCAGGTTTTAAATAAAAATTTTTCTACAGTCACTTTTGTCTGATTTCCCGAAAAACATGTACTGCTCGTCACAAATGGACTAGTAAAGTGCAGGTGAGTAGTCAGCAGGTAATGTCGAACATTTAATCTTCAAAAGAAAAGACTGGCCAGGATAGCACAGTTGGTAGAGAGTCTGCTTCGGGAGCAGTAGATCCGGGATCAATCCTGGGTCGAGTCACACGTAAGACTTTAAAAGAGGAAGTTGTAAATTCTTTGCCTGGTGTTTCCGCATGAAGGGGATAGTGCACATATGGTTGACCCGTATCAATATAATGGTTCAGGCGGGGCGGCTTACTTACCTTCAGTAAGTCGTCTCGGTGAAGCAGCACTAGATAAAAGAAGGGTGGAAATCCGTCCTGTTACAAGGGGACACATTACATACACCCTAAGGATTCCTTCGTCGTCATATCACTGAGAAATTGTTGAGCACAACATTAAACCCCAAGCCCTCACTCTCTCATTCAAAAGAAAAGACAACACTAGACCAAATGTGGATATGTTTCGATAAAGAGTAACTTTCAAAGTTACTTTCAGAAAATGTCACTTTTTATTTTTGTGATGTAGGATAACCAAGATATTGAAGTTCAGTGGAACACCCATCCATGCTCCCAGTTTAAAACTGATGAATGGTATAGGACATCACCTATTCCTGTTTCACCATTTCATCATAGACCTCTAGTGCTAAATTAGCTGTTTTCCTTCTGATTGGGAGACAATTCTGATATCCCCTAAGGGAATTTCCATGAGAAAGAGTTCGTGGCATACATCTGGTGTTTTTCCCTAAGGAGGCGACAGTGCATGGCCTTTGGTTGTAATAATACGGGGGATCATACTTTGCAAGACAAAGGAACGTCTCACCTCTAATGCTGAAGAGCATGTGATACAGATGACATTACATAGTGTTTCTTGTTTCTCTAAATAGCATATCCCATGGCCTGGAAAGAATTCCAGATTAAAAGGTGCTTTATTGAGTTACTAAGCATATAATTAAAAAAAAAGAAGTCTATGCCTGTTTTGGTGTGTATGCACCCCTCTTCTAAAATAACTTTGGCTATATTTTTGTTGGTCTTTTTGAAATCTATTTGATCTTTTTCAATGCTATGTTACTTTGTTCAATGCTGTAATCTGGTTGTAGGCATTGTAACATGATGTCTCCAGTGGTGGGAACCAGAGATGGTAGTCTGAACATGTGGTTAAGTTTTATTACCATGTAGTTCATTAATATCAGCACTGTGTTGTATATTTAGTCTGTATGAATGAAAACAATGCATGGTATTTGACTGGAAATGTTTGATGTGAATCTGTGACATGAAACTACCTGCACAAGTGCTACGCCTACGCGTGTTTGTCACGCAGCCTTTGAATGAAGACAGTGTCTGCCTCTACATGAAACAGCCACGTCATTCACGCAGCGGTATCGCATACAGCTTCACTCCCACTGATTGCATTCACTCAACAATGTAGGTATAGTCTCAAACATTTCTTCTTGTCCTGGAAAACTAATTATAGCTAGCCTCAGGGAACATCATTACATGTAGATCTGCGTGAATGTAGTACATACAGCTGCGTGCATACTGTATATGCATCTAGGTTAGCCTTAGCATATTGTGTGCGCAAGATCTAACACATATTTTGTGCTTTTTTTTCCAATTTATTTGTACCTTTTGCTATTCAGTAATTAACATGCCTTTGTAATTTGAATTGTTCGAAGAAAAGCAAGCATTAGGCATTGTGGCTATGCAGATGGAAGTATGCGCACTTTTAAATCATGCCAGGTGTGGGAAATTCTGTGATGTCTAGTATTAAGCATTGATGAGGATTGTCATTTGGCTGCATAGTTGGTTTTCAAGTGGGGGGTTGTATGCCCATGGTGAGGATCCATCTGGAGTCCTCACTGGCTTAGGTATTGGAACCTTTCCCAACGAAACACCAGTCTTAGCTGTGTAGTCTATACTTGTAGCTGTCAAAACAACTTTGTTGGGGGAAGAGTTGGAATTATGAGTGATGAGCATGTTCCTGCATTCACAGTTCTTGCCATGATGACGTGATTTCCAAATATTTCTGGCTGTTGACGGAAAATATCCATATTAAAATAGAGAGGTTATTAAAAAATATAAAATACGCCTCAAATTCAATAATGAAACAAATTTTCTAATTTTTTTTGGCACACCTGTCTTCATGTTTCTAAAACCAATACTTTTTATTTTATAGTATAGTATCATATATACCTTTTCATGTATCCTTTAAGAATTTGTCACAAATAAATACAGTATCTTCAGAGTGAATTTTGGGGCCTCAGTGGCTCGGTTGGTTAGCGCACTAGCGCAGCGAAATGACCCAGGAGCCTCTCACCAATGTGGTTGCTATGAGTTCAAGTCCAGCTCATACTGGCTTCCTCTCCGGTCGAACTTGGGAAGGGTCTTTCAGCAACCTGCGGATGGCCGTGGGTTTCCCCCGGGCTCTGCCTGGCTCCCTCCCACCATAATGCCGGCCGTCGTCGTATAGGTGAAATATTCTTGAGTATGGCGCAAAACACCAATCAAATAACTAGATAAAATACATCAGAGTGAATTTCATTGTACAAGTAACATCTCATGGTTTTCTAGTTTTCCGTGTACTGTTTCTCACTAGCTCCTAAAGGACAAAGTGGCGGGTGTGTGTGACTCACTTGTGAGTGAAGTAGCCAATTTGATTTCCCAGTGTTAGGGATCTAGCAGTTACTGAATGTTAAAGCTAGCTGGTGATGATGGAGACTTTGTATCGCACAGAATAAAAAGTAATACATTTCTTTGCCATTCTGATGGCTGCATAACTGAAACAGATTTAGAGATGATGGTCAGCATTGAGAGATTTCCAGTTTATCTACTCGGTTAATCTTGTATTTTTTATTCAACTCTAGACTGATTCCAGAATATATGGGATGATGATTTGTGTCCACCATAGGCATTATGAGATTAAAAGAGATTAGTGCAGATTACAGATTACGGTTTGGTAGAGCTTTGTGCAGAGATCAAAAGGTAGTGTTGTGAATTGAGGGCCACAGGGCATACATGTTATGGCCTCTCAGATCAAGTTTGAAAACCTGAGAGATAAATGCATGGGTTTTGTATATTTACCAATTGCTTTTCATGGTGTAACTGCCTCAGGCCTTGTCTGATTTTGATAAAATGTTTCTGTGGTTTGGCTATGTGGGACCTCCAATCAAGTTTGAAAATCAGTTCAATTTTTGCATATTTAAAGATTTCCTTGATTTGGATTGGTTGTTGCTTTGGCATGTTATAACTGTTCATCTCATCGCGATTATGGATGAACTATTGCTGATGTTGTGTTAAATCATCGATTCATTCAGTAATTGTTCCAAATATTGTTGGTTTTTGATCACATATATGTATATTGTGTGCAAGTTTATTTTATGTATATTTTTGCATATGTAATGATTTTTTTTATTCCGATTGGTTGTTGGTTTATTTGCATTAACTGCTTAATAATATTTTCCGATTGTGATAAATATTTATGTGCAGATCCATTTTGTAGATGACATAAGTTAAAACTAGCCTTATCGCTATATTTATATGTTATGTTCAGGCATAAAATCTACTTGTATGAAAATTACACTGTGACTTGTCCCTTACTTGCTATGAGAAGGCCATAATTGTAGCAGTTGCTGGTCATGTCTCCAAAGCTATTTAGAGGAGAATCGTGAAGGTGACAGCTTACATTATGCCAAAAAAAAAACCTATAGACCTACTTATATATTACCCTTTAAATGCACTTGAGTGTATGTATGAATGATATGCTCTACATGTAGCTGTATGATTGTCAAAAGCAGGGTTTGGGGTATTGATACTCAGTCTTTGATTGTAACTCTTCTTGTTCAACCAGAATTTTGGTGATTAAGATTTCCGTCACAACGTAATATTTTGCTAATATTTTATTTTATGCGTGGAAACCATGTGAACAAGAAGTCATTTTTTTTTCAGACAGTCTAAGGGTTACTGTTTAAGTTGATATATAGGCTTACAGTAATTGACATGTACCTTATTGAACATTTGACCCAGATTTGTGGCATTATGTTAATACATTAGTATTCAGCAGGAACTAGTGGGTAAACATCTGGGACTAATTATATTAAACATGAACTGTTGCCTCACAGTTTCAGATATTTACCCTCAACTTGAATTAAAATAGACCCTGATTTGGAAAGGGGTCAGTTTGGGCCATAGCTGGTACATTTGATGGCATTGAAAACACTGCAGCCGCTATGTCCTCTCGCCATAAACCTGACAGCCATTGTATTTGTAAGAAATTCTTTACTATATGTATGCTATTCAATGAAAAACAAAATGAAATAGGGCATCGTTTCAATTGCAGTGTAATAGTAAAACCAATACATGATATAGATACTTTATAATTTATGGAGAGGCCATTACTGGGAAGTTGTACGACTTTGAGGAATGTAGCTATATTTCCCCCATGTACCACACAAGAGAGGCCATATTCCGGTTTAATATGAAGTCTCATGCGGTGTTCACTATTTATTTATTTGATGGGTGTTTTACGCCGTACTCAAGAATATTTCACTTATACGACGGTAGCCAGCATTATGATGGGGGGGAAACCAGGCAGAGTCCAGGAGAAACCCACGACCATCTGCAGGTTGTTGCCAGACCTTCCCACGTACGGCCGGAGAGAAAGCCAGCATGAGCTGGACTTGAACTCCCAGCGACCGCATTGGCCGGTGTGAACTAAATTCCTGTTCAAACATTGCAGGGTCATACATGTACAAGTTAGATGTCTGGATTCATACTAATACTGTTACTGATTCACAGTAACGGATTTACAGTAACCCGTTACTGTTTCTCTAGCTGTGTTATAAGCTCATTTAAACTGGTTGGCAAATAATTATGTTAGTACCAGGTAACAGGTACATACACGTACAGGTAATTACATCCACACATTTGTAGCATCCCCAAATATGTCATGCTATTAAAATACTGCTAACACTAAATTGTTGGGTGGGGGGGGGGAGGCGGTCACAGTCACTGATCTTTGTTTTTATGCTGACTGCTGATGAAACACCTTCATCAGAGTGGGATAGATACACCTTCTTTACCTAAGTGATGAGAACCTAGCTGTTCAGAGCTAATCTCTACTACCACCTCAGTTGTGATAATGTAGTCAGGATTTAAGCAATGACATTTTGCCTGGGGGGTAATTGGGTTAAGATTATACTGATATAAAGGGGTTGGGGTGTGTTGGTGGCGGGTGGGGGGGCAGGAGGGGGGGAATACACCAGATGACCCTGGCAAGGTACAGCTTAGTCAGCTATGAAGCTGGTCTGCATGTAATACACTGCAGTAGTGTGTCACATTCAGAACTGGGTGTGGATCTGTGAAGGCAAGGCAGGCTGGCTAGGGGCAGGAGGGTGGGGGCAGGAGGATGAGGGCAGGAGTAGGGGGAGGAGGACTGGTATTCAATGACAGTGTTTTCCCAGAGGAATGTCAGATATGTGGGAACCTAGGGGAATGAGTGTTCCACATTTCCTTGAAGAGATAACCCTTTGGGTCATTCACAGCCCTGGCTATTTTCTGGATGACCCAACCTTGAATTAAAGACAATGGTTTCATTTTAAAATCTACTTCGTTCTCCATGAAGAATAAAATGTATATGAAGACCTCTATCCTCGATAGGCGTCTATCTTAATTCCAGCTGAGACAGCTGTATAATGTGTGTTCATGTAGTGTCTATATATATATATATATATATATATATATATATATATATATATAAAGGAAAAAAATAATAAAATGCCTTCTCAACATTCTGTTATATTCCAACTGCAGTTTTAAACTTCATGTTATTTTGAAACTGCCGTTGGGAAATAACAGAATGTAGAAAGTTGAGAAGGCGTTTTATTATTTTTTTTCCTATGTAAATTCTCCTCACCAGGGGATTTTTCTCTATTTCTTCAAATATATATATATATATATATATAATATGTGTGTGTGTGCAGATAATGTACAAATTCGTACATTGTTAGCATGAACTAAACTAATGTGTATTTGTTTGGAGTGCTAAAAAATAGAAAAATGTAATGGAGAAGTTCTTTTCAGAGAATTTAGCAAAATTTACATTGCAGCTTTCAGCAAGTAGAGATGCGTTGTATTATATATTGAAGTGGTTAACTACTAATTAGGTCATGTGTAGAAAGAACACATGGGCTATGTATTGCTGATATGCAGATAAATAATTCACATCTTTACTGACATGATATATGGTATTATGCCTTAAGTCATGTAGATACATGTACAGGTAGATGAGGCTCGACAACTGTGGTTAAGAATAAAATGGTGAACTTCTTTCACGTTATGTGGCTGTACTTAAACATGCCACCATTAAAGACAGCTCAGGTGTGATATGTGTGATTGCATGGACTTACAGTACAACTGTGTTTTTGTATACAGTGTTACAAAAGCTGTGGCCAGGTATTTAGGGGCATGTGAAGTAACCTTGAATGTTTATTTCTATGCCTTCACACTGCATTTTTACCTGCCCTTTTCCAGGCAGGGATTTACTTTACCTGTTAATTGTCTCTGAAGGCCTTTTATTGTTTGCTTGGCTAAAAATAGGGGTCAGTATTGTGAGCCTCATGCCCTGGAGTCTGTTGGATTTGGGGGCAGGGGATGGTCAGTCCCACCCACACACAGCTGGTATATGAGGTATGGTAGTGCCTTGGGGGCAGGGGTTGATGGTGTAGTAGAGGTAAGGTACTTCCTGCTGGACTGATCAAGAGGAGGA
Source organism: Liolophura sinensis (assembly GCF_032854445.1). NCBI lineage: Eukaryota > Metazoa > Mollusca > Polyplacophora > Chitonida > Chitonidae > Liolophura > Liolophura sinensis. Next base: position 40,233,538 of record NC_088300.1, on the reverse strand, counting down.
AGAATTGAGCAGGCTGTTAGGCACACATGTGTGGCCTCTCTTCTAGCTGGCCATTAGTCCCCTCTGCATACCTGAGATTATCTGCTGCTGGCCTCTGATTGGCTGAATCTGTATAACGGCTTGCCCTGACCTGCACACTGTACCTGTGTGTGAAGGTGTGTGGGTGAGAACCTGTGAAGGTCAGGCTAGCTTCAGGTATTCTGCCTGTTACAGAGGATATATCTACAGATAAATTGCCCAGGTTAATCTGACTAGGAGAAGACACATGTGTTTATGGTGAGGTTGTGATCTCAGGGGACAGTTACAGCTGATAAACGCCATTACTGAGGGGTGTTGGATTAAGCATTCACCCCTGCTGTTTCGTTTGTGCTAGTATGTGGTGGCTGGGAGTTGTGTAGTACCCCTATACCAGAGCTACACTAGTACCTGTGACTACCATGGCAGTGTGGGTAGAGGCGAGAACAAGTACATGTATATGTACTCAGGTCTTGTAATCAGGGCTGTGTTGAGCAGGACCTCTGGGTAGCTACTCAGCTATAGGACAAGCACTTGGTCGATGATTCAGTGCAACTTGGATCTGTTTCCGGCATAGCGTTGTAAAGATAAAGAAAAGTTGATGAGCTTGTGGATTTGACACCTGTGATTACTGTGAACGTGTGTATTGTGATGTTAATGTGAAGGGTTACATACAGGAAGGAAGTACAACGCAGGTGGGGTGTTGATCCAGTTGATAGCCTCGCTATAGCTACCATGGCGCTGGGCTAGCATGGCTGCTCTTCCGGGAAGGCGCCCAGGATATTACATACCACAGGAGAACTGGGATATATCTATTCTGCAACAGGTCAACGCTCAGCTGGAAATGTACCTCAAATCGGTAGGTACTGGACACACAGTACATGTGTATGGCTGGTGTGGAATGTATACTGTACGGGTAGGGTCAGCATTCAGGTATAAGGCCAACATATATAACACATGAGTGTGTACACATCATTGATTTTGCTTGGTGTATCAGCTAGACTTTGTGCATTGTGTATAGATATACATATAAACATACATATTTATGCTGAGGAAATATACATGTACCTATAATTGTGGGTGATGTGATTAGTTTTGATATGTTGTTTGCACACTCCTTGTTTTAAGTATCTGTTTGAAATGCACACATACCATGCATGCATGTTGCTGGCACTGTGCTTATAGTTATAAATAAACCTTCATAACTAACGCCAAAGCATTACCTTTTAAAATCCTGTAATATCATAGGATATTATATTTTAGCGGGATAAAATTTTTAATTCCATTTTATATAGTGTGACCATCTATGATGATCACCTGGTGATAGACACAACCTGAGTTATATTTAAACATGGTGACTAAAAAGCCAAGGGTGTATTTCATGTATGCTTTAAGCAAGGCTGCTATGAGATCATAACATGCAGCTGGAGTGAGTAAGTGGCGCATGGGACTGTGGAATATTGCATGACTTGCTTCACCACCAGTTTAGATCTGGCCAGTATATGTATGTACAGTATTATGTGTTTGTCAGACTTGTGTTTAATTCTGCCAGTCAAACTGACCCTCGAGCAAGTGGAATGGTAGAGTCAGGGGTCACCATAAACCCAGCAAAATGGTAGTTCTGGGCATACAGCCAGATTTTCACTTATGCCAAACAGGCTCCTACAATGCCCCCCTCCCCCTCCACACCCACCCCCAGCACTCAATAAACAGCTCATAGTAATATATAGAAGGCTTATACTACTTGTACCCTAATTCTTCTAATGTTCTGCTCTATTTATTTGTATTTGTTTTTTTTTCCTCCTCATGATTAGTCCATCTCTTGAGCAACATTTTCATATCTTTTCCAAAAAACTGGGAGAAAAATGTAATTCTTTGCTTTCAGCACTACTAAAATCTCTCTTGAAAATTCAAAGAATTAGGTATTTATGAATATTAGAAATGATAGCTCGAGATCTGCATGGCTGTATTTTATCATGAAACCTATGTGAGTGTATTTGATCTGTGTTGAGCATACATGAATATCCATAAACTAATATCAGGCTGATTCATACTTCTATATGAACCAATTTTGCAAACGTTTAGAATACCCTGTAGGTGAAGCACTTGAGGGTGTATTGTGGAGACCCCATTACTGAGTCAGGGTATGATCATACATTCCCACGGTGCATGTCTGCCAGAAATAGGCTGATTTATAGCTTCAGTGCTCACTGCAGATGACAACTTAACCACTTGGGACTGAATACCTCACAGCTCATTCTGTCAGTCAACTCTACTGTCAACTGTTAATATCTATTTTTGTATCAGAAGTGTTTTAATTATTAGACGAAGATCGTTTAGAACACAACAAATGTTTTTCCAACATACACATGTACATGTGCATTTATCATAAGATAGGACATAATCCCATTAATTAATGCTTTATTTAGAACACTATTTTTTGGTCTTACAAAATAGCTGTTCTTGCAGATTGTATCAGTTGACCACATGCATGTTTATCATGATTAAGGAATATATATATACATACAGAGGGGGGTGCAAGGCTGGTCTCGTGTTCTCAGTAAGCTCATTGATGATGTCATTACTGTAAATGCCTGACTATTGACGGAAAATATGTGAAAAATAGAGACATTATTAAAAAGGTATTAAATATGCCTCAGACATCACAGGTTTATGACTTTGTTTATCATATTTGGCATAATTATCTTTCATTCCGATTCTCATAAACCATAATCTTTGTTTCAGAGTTTCTTTTCATGTATCCTTTAACATATCCTTTAACATACTCAGCCAGAGATTCGCTGTGGATCTTGTTGATCTGATTTTGTGATTGGCAAATGATGTTGATGAATTGAACTCCTTTGGTCTGATTTAACTGAATGTTATTAAGTGTGGAAGTTTGACATGGCTTTTTGATGGGTTGGACCAGCCTGTTATACTCCTGAGTGCAGTTGTTCAACTTCTGAGGGCAGTTGTTCAACTCCTGAATGCAGTTGTTCAACTCTTGAGTGTGGTTCTTCCAAAGTGTACATATAAGCTCATATCAGTATTGTCACTCAGATTTTATTGTCAAAACTTTCAGCAAATCCTAGCAGCCAGTGCGTGTTTTCCCAGCAGCAGATTTAGTTCATAGGTAGCGTAATGTTTTCACAGAGATGTTTGGGGCTAAGTACAAAATCGAAAACTTGGTTGAAAGTCAGGTCTGGTATAAATTCTTGAGACAAGGTTCGAACAACCTGGCCCTGCACCAGTAAACCTCATCATGCTTACCACACTAGTATTTTTGAATATGGCATTGACACCCAGTTAAATAAATAAATGAATAAGTAAATTTTTCGTCAGCAAATTTGATGGCTGAAATTTTTGAGATTGTACCATTATTTCACTCTATAGGCCTTGAAATATTGAAAAGTGCTTTAAGATGTATCCCTATATGAAAGTAAGGTGAATTTTCAACAGAGGAGACTAATGGACTGAAACTCAGCATGTTGCACCTGATGTCACCAAATGTCATCATTTTATTTTTAGAGTGATGTATGCTATATATTGCAGTTCAAAGTTAGCCGAAACCTGCACAATCAAAAAATTGAAAGCATAGTTTTAGCCAATCAGACGAGAGTTACTCCTGCAACTCGAATGCACCTGTTTATGCTGATGTCATTCAGACCCCGTTGAACATGTATATGCGGTATGAATGATGCAGCATTGTCTTCACAGTTTGTCCCACAATCTCATAAACCCATGGCCGACTTAAAATCCCGTATCACCAAGCTTGTTAGCATGAAAAAACTGGCTGGTATAGGTCTGTTTACACGCCTCATCCAAAGCATCTAAGGGTTATATGATTTGTTATCTTTTCTTGTAAGTTATTTATTCGTACCTAAACCACAAAGTTTAATTGAAAGGTTTATTAATACACTTCCTCACTTGTCCTGCTTAGTTTTGGGGCTTAAACATGTACATGGAGTTACAAGTCACTTAGATCCAGTTAATAAGCTCTTTAAAACAGCATTGGATTTGCTATTCCTAGCTTCTACTAGAACATGTATAGTGAAATGTTTTACCCAGAGTTCCTTACCTGTACCTCCTTTGCTGTCTGACTTTACACATGAAAAAAAAAAATCCCAAAACAAGGCATAAGTTGATCAGTATAAATGAGTCACTCCAGTTACCCTAGGTAATTAACTATCTAATTGTTAATGTCTGTGATCACTTAAAAGCTGTCTCAAAAGGTGGTTGAGAGACTGTATGTATAACCTTGTGGGTGTATATTATAGTATATATATATATATATAGGTGAGGTATGATAAGAAGGGGTGTTTTTTTTTTCATGGACCATGAAATTGTTTTGTTAACTGAGATATCCAACATGGACACTTGTGCTAGTCATCACATACATGCAGTAATTGTGTTTTTCAACTTGTTGGGGTTTTGTACAGCTTTCTGACTCACAAACACATATGTATGTCATCAAAAAGCGGTATTAATTAGCAAATTATAAAAGATAACAACCATCTTGTTTCAATTTCTGGTAGCATTGGCATGTTCAGATACATGTATTTTATGTAGGTTGTTGTTGATACATGTACTAACTACGTGTGTTTTGTAGTCTTGTCTTGTGATTATGACTCACAGTATAATGTGTGTCCAAAGAGTTGTTTCAAAGAGCAGGCCCTGGGATGAGGTCTTAGACGAAATTTCAGTCATTAAACTTGGCATGTTCCTTTCTGTTATTTTAGTTGAATTTTGTTTAACAAGAACTAATCCAGAGTTTTACACTGTATTTTAAGCAATATTTTGAGATCTTATCTCAGTATTATTAGAATATATAAAACTCCTTCCCTTCTTTCTGGTTTATGTATTATTGACTCCTTATGGGTTGAGAAGGTTGGTAAGTTGTTAACAGTTAGATTTGTACTTCAGGGTTAGCCAGTTATACTCACGGCTTCCGGACAGTTTAGAAGACTGATCCAATAGGATTTCGGGTCATTATCTGGTCAGCATATTATACCAAAGGGATTCATTGTCTGTATAGACAGGGTGAAAAACATACATTTGGCAGCCATACTGTTAGGAACTTCAGAATGATGGCCATCCGTCTTGGGTATCTGTGCATCTATGTGCACCATTATAGAAAGTTGTGAAACAGACTGCTGCTTCAAGTAATTTCTTCAACATGTTCTCATGTGGGTTGTATACTTGTGAAATCCAAACAGTTATGAAACTTACAGGTGCATGTTATAGTTTATAAACAAGTGATTAGAACTGCACAAAAAATAACTATGTAAGATATTAAGATTTTGGTAAGCATAACCTTTGACTTTCTAATTTCTAAGTTCATATCAAGGGATTTGGTAGGCATTCCGACAAATCCAGCCACACTACCTCATACAATGCGCCGTCGTCATATAAGCAAAATATTCCTGAGTATGATGTAATAAACCAATCAAATAAAGAAATCGATCATACAGTGCCTTTGTTACACTTCAACAGTATTGTTTTTTTTTGTTTTTTTTTTTATATTTTCCCTGGCCTTATACTTGGTAAAGTGTGAAATCAGTCATTAATACAAATGATGCCACTTGTCATTGACTCTGTAACATCCCACCACTAAAGATAGAGGTGAATTCTACCAGTTGGACAGTGAATTTGTGGCATGCTAGGGACACAAATCCATATACAGGTAACACGCCACACAAAATACTGGACAGTAACTGTCACGTTTGGAGACATGTATATCCCTATATCCTGCTGCTGACATCTGCTGACTAGGTTATCTCCCTTTGTTCAGGTGTGAAAACAATGGTAACATGCAGGAAGTGATTTGCGGAGAACATCTTCTGCGCTGAATTGATGGGTCTTTCGTGAGATAAATTTGTTACATGATTACTCAGTCACAAGACAAGAAAATATACAGTCCATAGCGACTGAGTAAAATGACCTTTCTGTTTCCCCAAAACTTTGTCTGCAGGATAGGCTTCCACTTAGCTCAGATCTCTACATTCACCTTCTGTAGTCCTCACACTGACTGATGGTTTTCTGTTTTTCCAGCTGCCCGCGGGGTCGGAGCTCTCCCTGACAGAGCTTCAGGACATCGCCTCCAGACAACAGCTTCAAATCGACAACCAACAACAGGTGCTTGTAGCCAAAGAGCAGAGGCTCAAGTACCTCAAACAACAGGAGATGAAGCACCAACAGATGTCAGCCGAGAACGAGCGCCTACGTAAACTGAAAGAGAAAGTGGAGAGCCAAGAAATGAAGTTAAAGAAGCTACGGGCTGTAAGGGGACAGGTGGAGCAGTACAAGATCAACAACAACAGTCTCAGTGAGTAATATAATTTTTGTTTCTTGTAAGGAGATATAAACAGGGGAACAGCAGCTGGAGCATTAACTTCAAATACTTAAATAAGACACATTTTGACATTTAGTGTGGTTTTACTCTCTGTTCTGTTCCCTTTTACATTGTATTCCTGCAGTAAGCATCCCCGAGGCTAGTTAGTCGGTTTACATTGTTTTAATGTAACTGTACATTAAATGTGAACACAGTATTGTGAGTAATTGTAGACATGTGATGTAAATTGCAACTAGCATAGACTGTAATCTTTTAAAAATACTTCTGCTCAAGCCATGGTGCTAGGAAGCATGTATTTTGCTACTTTTAAAGATAATATATATGAAGATTTGGAATAAAACCCACACAGACAGGCAAATAGGCGCAGGAGGCTACTGTATTTACATGTGTGTCACTGATGTGACTGACTTGTGACCTAGAGACAGAAGTCTGGTTGACAGGAACTACTTAGGTGCAAAAAGCTGTACGTTGCAATGTTCAAAAGCAACTTTCTGAAGGTCTAGGGTTTCCGAAGGACATTGACCCTTACCTTGTTCAAAATCGGGAGAGATTCTGTCAAGCACTTGAGTAAACTTATTGAATAATGCATATATCTGGTATAGTCAATGTTATTACATTACATGAAAATTTTTATGATTTTATTTGAGAACTGGTGTTATTACATCACATGGCAAATTTTATTACATTGCGTGGTGATATTATGCTGCACTGAAATTTTTATTACGTTTCACAGTGGTTGTTACATTACTTGTGCATTATTACATTACTTGTGCATTATTACATGACTTGTGCATTATTACATGATACGTCACATAGAAAAACACTGTCAGTACATTCTTTAGGAGGCATTAGTTTACAGGATTAACAACTACTAATTTATTTTTGTACATTCTGATATCTGTCAAGCAAGTCACAGCAATGTTAGAATGTATATTAAATTGTTGAAAAAGTTACTAAAGTTACATACACTTCATATATTTAAACAAATTTTGTTTAATGTTTCAGCCTCTGAACTAGAGGGTATCAAATCTTTATTCAATGAAAAGGAGAAGGAATTGGCGATGGCGGTGGCCAAAGTGGAAGAGCTGACTACTCAACTAGAATCCCTGAGGGCAGGAAAAGCCAGCAGTATGAACAACAACACCTCCCTTGCCAGCATAGAACTGGAGAAATTACGCAAGGAGCTCATTGTAAGCTCTCTAAGCATGCATTGACCACATTTGTTAATATGTGTGCCCAGTCTTGCAGAAATGCTGTGTTCAAATTCTTCTCAGGTGGACTAGAAATAGCGAACTTTCTCCTTTATCTAAGTGTTTTTCAACATTTTCATATTCCTGTATGCTATCCTAGGGCTTAAGATGTTTTTTCATTTCATTGGCATATTGTGAACAGATTGTCAAGGGGCTTGGCCATCCAGCTTTCATCATAATCGAGATGTTAAACCGGTTCAACATTTCATATTTCGTATTCATGTTCATATCGTGGTGAACCAGGTTCCTAATTTCAACTGGGGCTGTTATGGTGAAATTTTTGGTTTCAACGACTTCCATGGTAAAACAACTGAAAATAGCAACTTTCGACTGCATGATCGCAGTAGAAAGTTAAAGCACTTCAGAAAGGGATTTCATATTTTGCATACTGGTGAACTGGGTTCTTGTTACACAAGTCATGCTACTCCAAAAAAAACGAAAGCTTCAGTCTGACTCAGTATTTCAGCATTTTATTTTGCCATTATCATCAGGAGTGATATAAGAGGTTTACATCACAGCTGTTTATATCACAGCTGTGTACATCAAGAGTTGTTTACATGGCAGCTGTGTACATCAAAAGTTGTTTACATGGCAGCTGTGTACATCAGAGTTGTTTACATCACAGTTGTATACATCAGAGTTGTTTACATCACAGCTGTGTACATCAGAGTCGTTTAGATCGCAGCTGTGTACATCAGTCGTTTACATCACAGCTGTGTACATCAGAGTTGTTTACATCGCAGCTGTGTACATCAGAGTTGTTTACATCGCAGCTGTGTACATCAGAGTTGTTTACATCACAGCTGTGTACATCAGAGTTGTTTACATCGCAGCTGTGTACATCAGTCGTTTATATCACAGTTGTGTACATCAGAGTTGTTTACATCACATCTGTGTACATCAAGAGTTGTTTACATCGCAGCTGTGTACATCAGAGTTGTTTACATCACAGCTGTGTACATCAGAGTCGTTTACATCACATCTGTGTACATCAGAGTAGTTTAGCTCACAGTTGTTTAAACATCAAACCCCTGTGATTACAAATGCATGTAGAAACAAAATGAGAACTAACAATGTACCATTGATCCTTCACTGTACTTAGAGTATAGCTATGGTCTTCATTCCTGTGGCATTAAGGCATGTTTCAGATATATTGTAAGTATATCTACTGTTTGCAATTCAAGTTCACTGAGAATTATATTGACCAGGACAGGAGTAAGGGAAGATTGCCACTCCATCAATCTGTTGATAAAGTTTGTCGTTAGTAGAAAATGTTGCTCTGATATAAGTGTCTTGATAAGTGTCTTCAAAGAACTTGTCTTCAGTTTCGTGTTCAACATGAGTGGCTTTAACCATTAGGCCAGGTACTTTCCTACATTTCATCATAATTCTTGTGTGCTTTTATTTGAGAGAATGTGGGCTCTTGCTGGATTGGCAGCACTTGGTGGCTGGATTGGCAGCACTTGGTGGCTGGATTGGCAGCACTTGGTTGCTGGATAGCAGCACTTGGTGGCTGGATTGGCAGCACTATTTTTGCTGGATTGGCATTACTTGGTTGTTGGATTGGCAGCACTTGGTCGCAAGGTGTGGAATTCATCTTCAGTCATCTTACTTCCTTAAAGAAGGGTGTAAAGGTAGAAGTGAATTTTGCTTAGTTGGGTCATGGCGGGATTATTTAATTTGCGAAATATCATATTGTCTAATTTTTTGGTTCCTATTACTTATTGTATTCTAGTTTCCATGGCAACTGACTGTGAACAGAAAGTTTTAATGGTGCGAATACAATACATTTGGTAGTCATTTTGTTTCACACAGGCTTGGAATAAAAGGGCTCTTTATTGTACTTGTGTAGTTTTGCAGATTTCTGATTTCTGATTTCAATGGCAGTTCAGGGTAATATGCAGTTTTTATGTTGTGAACAGTGTGAGGAGTTTCATCCCACTTTTGGCATTCTGGTTCATTTGGGGAAAAATTACTTCCTATTTGAATTACCTCAGTGCTAATAAGACTTCTGTTTTCTGAAGCAGCCAACTGAAAATAGCATATTACATGTATTTTTGTTACCTGTGATTAGCTGGTCGGACAGGAAAAAAAAATTTTCAGCAACCAGTTTGTACTGATTTCCTGACAGTGCTGTATTACTGGTGTTAATTGCTTACACAGTTTGTCACCAAAGCACTATATGTGCTAATGTATAGAGCTTGCGCATCTTAGATTCATTTAGTCGCTATATATGAGAGGTATGGAAATCTAGAAAATTTTTCTTCTCTAGAAACATTGAAAATTAATACATACATGTATGTGCAAAACTACTTGGGGTGCGAGGTTTGCAAATTTTATTCAGATTGGTCAAGACCTATGGTAGTTTGCTATTAATCATTTAGGTTCAGAGACAACCAATTTTTGAAGATTGAAAACAACCTAGAAGTTAAATGTAATTTTTTTTTTATTTCATGGAACCATACTCCTGGCTGTGATAATTTTTTCATGGAATGAGGCCATCCAACTTTCATCTCTCTCTGATTATAATCTAGATGTTAAACCGGTTCAGTTCAAGATTTCATATTATAGTCGGGATATATTCACAGTGATGTTACATGAGTTTTACCAGTGACAAAGCCTGAGGACTAGCATGGCTCCAGCTAGTAGCCTTCTACCTGGGCAAGGGCATGCGCTGTCCGATTATGCTAAGGTAGCATTCGTGACACTCGTCACTCAGATAGAAGCTTAATGTTGGTGACTGTAAAGATGTGTGTTTGATGTTACTTTTAGCTTGAAAGTGGTACTGCTCTGAATGTAAGATGAGAATATGTAATGGTCCAAAGACAGCAAAATAACCCAAGTTCTACCTATAGCGTTTAATGGGCGTAAAACCGGGAAAGCAAATTTCAATGCAATTTATGCACATTCTTAATGTCATTTTGAAAGCAGAAGTACATTGATTGGGTTGGCCGATTTCAGGGCTTCACAAACAGTATATTTGCATCAGTCAACACAGAATGATTCCTATAGAACATCCTGCAAAAATGTGAAAAGGTTGAAGAATTATAGTATTTGTAGACGAAGGAGAATGTGCTGCTTCTTATTAAAGTGTTGTAATTTGTGTTGTGTGTCTGTAACAGTGCCTGTGTGAAGAAGACATTGATTGAGTCAGAGAAAAAATCTCAAAATATGAACAGACCATCATGTCCATCTAGCTCTGTCAGGTTCAGCCCATAACTCACTGAGTTATCTTCCCTTAGACAACATCCAGATGCTGCTATGCATATACTAGTCTTTGGGGCATAAGTCATTCTCATTATCTAGTGGGCAAAATATAAGTGGGGTTGATTTTTTTTTTCTGTGTTGTAATCACTAATGGTGCAATATTTTTTTGATTTGTATGCTTTCAGTTAAGAAACAAGTTGAACGAACAGCAAAGTGTGAAGATTGTAGCTAACAGGGATTTGCTCCAGCAAAGGAAGGGGGAAATACTACAGATAGATCAACGAATCAGTGATCTACAACAACGTCTGAAGAAGAAAAAAGCTCAAAATGCATCAGGTCACAACTCTTCACAAAACTACAATGATAATTTCATGCACAGTAGACAGACGACTGGGAACCACAATGGAACTAATATCGCCGCTATAGAACCCTACATGAAGCAACCTCCAAAAGATGTCACCAAGGATGATTTGCATACAAACTTTGGCTTTGACAGACAAGATCCCAAAAACCAGACCCTTCCACCAAATTTAAAATTTCCACACCCCGAAAAAAGTAAAGGGTTGGAAATTAGGTCTGATCATATGACCAGTGATCCAAACAGTAATGCTTCGGTTGTCAGCAAAAATTATGCTGTGCCTTTGGTTGTTAAAGTGAATAACTCAAAGAGCCCTCCAAATGGAGATCATGCCCCAGTTAATACAGAGAAGATACCTCCTCCTAAAGACACTGATGACGCACGGGTAACAGCAACTTCAGCCATGAAATATGCTGGCTCTGGGACTAAAGTGGGCATGGGTATTGTAAATTTGGCTCCAAAACCATTCGGGTCGACATACAGTACATCTATGCTGACAGGTAGACCATTTGTTTCGACATCATCCCAGCCTACAGCTAACATACAAGATGAAGTTCGTACAGGGGGCAGTGGTCAGAGTTCTCCTGCTACCAGTGATAATTCTTACCCAGTGTCCAACAGCGCACAGCCTGTACTCACCGGTCAAAATCAAGGGACAATGCCTCATAAGACTGGCCTGGCACTTAACAGTAAGCCAATGTACAATACTGCTAAGTTTAGTCATGTGGGTCCTACACAGTCCGGGGCCAGTTCTGGCCCTAAAGTCACAGCACCTGTTCCATCCAGAGATATTAAACCCACACCGCTAGTATCAAAAAATGGCAATCATGCTAGTTCCAGTGCTGAAGTCATAGTGCCAAGTATACCACCACGCCAGACCCCGACAAGTACATTTCCTTCCTCAAAACACCCTATGCAAACTCCTCTTCCTCGACCATCTCAAAAGGTGTCTGTTGCCCAGCCGACAACCAGCAGTGGGAGTAATGTCAGTTCAAATAACACTGCAGCTTCTTCACATTCAAAGATTGTTTCGGCACTCAGTTCCTCGAGTTCAAAGCCGGGGCATTCACCTGTAGAACAGCCTATTTCAGCTTCAAGCAGATGGCCGAAAACTGCGGTCACATCTGCTTCTATCACTTCTCAAGACAATTCTGATCATGGCCGAATGCACTCCACTAACACTGCACACACCACCAGTATCCAGGGTGAGAATGGCGGTGCTGGTATGCAAGTTGGTACAGCTGCAGGTGTGGTACAGCCAGCTAAGGGAATACCCAGGTATGCCCCCAAAAGCGTCATCGCCAACACCTACACCCAGAAACTCGGGTCTGGAGCAATTGAACAATACCGTAAGAATATGTCCATGCTTTATCAGGGGTTTGGTGATAGGAACAAGAAACAGGACAACAGTGCTACTGGATCTAGTGATGGTGTCAAGTCAACTAGCATGAAACCCTCAGGCCCTGAGTCACAGGCTGCCTCCAGTCCAACAGATGTAACGGACAGTAGACTCAATTCTACCTCTAGTCTCTCGCAGTATGCTTCGGACAAACCCAGTTTTAAAGCGACGTCTCCCAAGCATCTGCGACGCAGACATTCTGATAGCAGTGACAATGAAGAGGCACAAACTAAGCTCCTACAGACCCAGCCCTCACAAACGGTGTCCCCTCCCAAACCCTCTGCCCCTTCATCTGTGGGTCAGACAGAAAACAAGTGGACAGCAGAGGAGAGCAGTGGAGCAGAAGCTATTCTTGTTATAGACAATTTGGGTAATGTGCTAGAGATGAGTGATAGTGCTGACTTGTCCGTGACCTCGGCTCAGAATGAAATGTTTGGTGAACCCGGTGAGCAGGGGACGCATCCCAAGGCACCTATTGTAATAGAGACAAATAAGGTGAAGCATAGGTTAAAGACTAACTTAAAAGAGAAATCCTCCTCCAACCGGTCCAGCAACAAAAGAGTTAGTTTTGATCCATTAGCATTGTTACTTGATGCTTCCCTGGAAGGAGAACTGGAGCTTGTTAGGAAAACTGCCACAGAGGTACGTTACATGTTTCATAATGATGCCATTTTGTTTTCAGCAAAAATGTTTTTCTGGATAAAATCTGCTTTCCCTCGGGCTCTGCCCAGTATTCCTGCTGCCACAATGCTGGCCATGAACCATTGTATAAGTGAAACATTCTTGAGTAGGACGTAAACAACAATCAAATGAATATATCAAAAAGATCAAAGAAAAGATCAAATTCTGGAGTGTTCTGAACCAATCCACTGTGCCAGCTACACGTAGATGTGCATATTTATCCCCATTTGAATGATTAGTGCTCCTTCAATGAACTCACAATTACCCTGAGGCACTGTTGTTTGTGTAACAAATAATAACCTTTTAAGAATCAACAGCATGGTGGTCTCCTTTCAGATATTGTCATCCCATTTTTCATAAAACTATGATTATTTATACTTGAAAATCAGATTTCATAGATTTGTGGCTTCTAAATTTATGGTTTGGGGTCCTCTTCTGTCACTTGACTGTTTTTGGCTGATCATGACAGCTTCATTTTACTGACAGCTGTATGCTAATGTACATGCACTTTTGTCCTCCATACAAATGGACTAAGTTGAATTGGCTCCATTTGCCTTCAGTGAGACAGCACCAATGTAGTCGCTGTGAGTTTAAGTGTCAGCTCATGCTGGAGTAATGGACCAAGCTATGGATGATCGTGTGTTTCCCTGGGCTTTGCCCAGTTCCTCCCTCCATAATGCTGACTGCCGTCCTATAAGTGAAATAAGGAGTGAAGCACCAATCAGATAAATGAAGAAATAAAATCTATGAGACAGCAACTGGTGACATTTGTCACAGCATTCCATCTTGTATGTGTTGGAGGGGAGAGTTGGCAATTTTTAATGATACTTTTGATATGTGAAGAAAGAGTAAAGGTGCAACAGTACAATCCTAGATGTCTACAAGTATTTGTGTGGAGACTTGGCTGACGTGTAATTGCCATCTCCTATGTGCTGTTTCTCTTTGCAGGTGACAGTGTAATTGCCATCTCCTATCTGCTGTTTCTCTTTGCAGGTGACAGTGTAATTGCCATCTCCTATGTGCTGTTTCTCTTTGCAGGTGACAGTGTAATTGCCATCTCCTATCTGCTGTTTCTCTTTGCAGGTGACAGTGTAATTGCCATCTCCTATGTGCTGTTTCTCTTTGCAGGTGGCAGATGTTAGTGCATCGAACGATGAGGGCATAACCGCTCTACATAACGCTATATGTGCTGGGCACTACGAAATAGTGAAGTTTTTGGTGGAATTTGGAGCGGATGCCAATGCCCCTGACAGTGATGGCTGGTGAGTAAGACAGTTATATAGCACCAGGATTTATATACCTATCTTGTCTTGTCGATGTTAAAAACATCCACCGGGCCCTATACAACATCAAACATTGGACTTTTAATTGTGCCAGAGGTCCTGTACATGGGTAACACATTGAATCCATTACATTTTCCATAGTGTTTACAACTTTCAGCGTCATTTAGAAGTTGATGAGTAAGTATGTGAACAAGATTTTCCTTATGGATATTGAAGTTATTCACACAACATTTTGATGTAGATACGAACACTATTATGATGGTAGTGATCTGCGTCAAAATGTTGTGTTATTAAAGGAAGAAGTTGTATACTTTTCATGTACTCTTGCCAATAGGTCGATTACATTCCATGACTAAACCAGCATAATTTTAGAAGCTCCAGAAGCAGAAAGGTAGGCCTTGTGGTTCAAAAGCACATGGTGGGGAATAATTGTTACATTAATATGCGGAGGGGCATCAGTGGCCCAGTGGTTCGTATGCCAGTGCGACGTAATGACCTAGGAGCCCCTCACCAATGCAGTCACCATGAGTTCAAGTCCAGCTCATATTGGTTTCCTCTCCTGTCATGTGTGAGAAAGTGGTCGCTTGTATACTGACTCGCTCTTTCCAGAGGTGTAAAATCCTCTTTTTTCTTTTTTTTTAAAATCTGGTCAAATTGCAATGATTGAGATAATCTGAATTTTTTTAAATTGTGCACTTTCGACTGGTCGTTTCATCTTCTGTCTGGCATGATGTCACATGGCACAGTTGCCTGAATAATCATCACTTATGCAAATTTTTTTAATTTTGTTTTTGAAGGCTTTTCAACTATAGAAGGTCAGAAGTGCTATTCATAATAAACCCTTATAAACCACAGTGTTAGCTCTGTTCCGCAAGATTTCTTTTATCATCTGTATATTTCGAACCTAGTTTCTGTGGGAACTGCAGTAGCACTGTGTAGGTGCTCTGGTATAATATTATACTGTATTTGATGATATTTGCAGGACCCCACTCCATTGTGCTGCCTCGTGTAATAACCTGCCCATGGTGAAACTGCTGGTTGATCACGGGGCCTGTATATTTGCTACAACGATCAGTGACCAGGAGACGGCTGCGGAGAAGTGTGAGGAAGATGAAGACGGATATGATGGCTGCTCAGAATATTTATACAGTAAGTTTTAAGTTTGCAATAATTGTTAAGTCTTGAGGAGGGTGGGGGAGGCTTTATTGGTATTATTGTTGAGGAATACACTACAGAAAGTCAGAGGGAAAACACTACAGCGTGTCTTGGTTTCCAATCAGTGTTAGGGAAAACACTACAGCATGTCTGGGTTTGCAATCTCTGTTAGGGAAAACACTAGAGCATGTATGGGTTTGCAATTAGTGTTAGGGAAAACACAACAGCATGTATGGGTTTGCAACTGTGTTACTGGGTTTTACATGTACCCCTGGGTTAGGGAATACGCACCACTATGTTACTGGGTTTTAGATGTACCCCTGTTTTAGGGAATACACACCACTATGTTTCTGGGTTTTACGTGTACACCTGTGTTAGGAATACACTGCACTGTGTTACTGGGTTTTACATGTACACCTGTGTTAGAGAATACACTGCACTAGGTTACTGGGTTTTACATGTACACCTGTGTTAGGGAATACACTACAATAAGTCATAGGGGCCTGGGTGGCCAAGTGGTTAGCATGCCTTCGTGGCATAATGACTCAGGAGCCTCCCCCCAGTGAGCTGTCAGTTCAAGTCCAGCTCATGCCGGCTTCCTCTCCGGTCCTATGTTGGAAGGCCTGCCAGCAACCCGCAGATGGTCATGGGTTTCCCTCAGGCTCTCCTTTGTTTACTCCCACCATGTTGTTGGACACTGTCACAAAGGTGAAATATTCTTGCATACTGCATAAAACACCAATCAAATAAGAATAAACAAACAATAAGTCACAGATTGTGCCATAATTACTAAGCTCGACATACGTGAGAGACCCGTCTCAACTCGACCTGACTGTTCATCGGGTTCTAAACACTCATTACAAACTGATGTGCCAAATAATAATGCAACTCAACTGAAGTTCTACTCCAGTCTATGTCTTCCAATCTTAAAATTTTATGGCAGGCAGTCAGTCACCGGCACTTTATCCCTACCACCAATTGAGTCGCGTCTTTGAGAAAATTGAGAAAACATGGAAATATCGCACCCTTTCCTCTGAACTTTGCATAATTTTTATAATAACCCCCATTTAGAACTTTGCGTAATAAGGTTTTTTCCATGTTTTCCATGTTTAATGACAAGTGGATAATTATTTTCATAATTACTCCTTTTCAAGTACTAAGTGCATTAATGGATTTTCATGTACACTGTATTCTCTTCTGATTACTACATTTCTCCTTTCAGACTGGATGTACCAGTTATGCAATCAAAGCACATCACAAATGGCCCATGAAACAATCTATATGAAGCCAAACTAAGCAAAATGACGTCCTGTCATTTCTTTTAAGGTTTTCATAGTTTTGTTTCTTTTATTGTTGGAATTGTTGGAGGATGGAATGGGGGTACTTCAGTTTCAGATTGGATAATCTAAAAAACAATTCATTGCTTTCTTGTTATATCATGCTCTCATCATGATATTAACTTACACTCATTCATTTATTGCAATCTGAACTTATTTTTTTAATGCTCTTTTATGCAGGCATACAAGAAAAACTAGGTATTATCAACAATGGTGTGGTTTTTGCGGTTTTTGACTACAAGTCCCAGAACTCAGATGAGCTGAGTTTCCGTGTAAACAGTTTAATGACCATCCTGAGGAAAGGAGACGAGAAGGAGAAGGAATGGTGGTGGGCGCGGATCAGGGACCGAGAGGGTTATGTGCCCAGAAATCTGCTGGGGGTAAGCGAAAAGCTGTAAGCTGTCTCACTCCTGTTACACACAGGGGCCTGATTAACATTTGTTGGTCATATTGTATGCAATATTACATGCCTCCAGTTGTTAGGGATATTGTATGCAATATTACATGCCTCCAGTTGTTAGGGATATTGTATGCAATATTACATGCCTCCAGTTGTTAGGGATATTGTATGCAGCCATCCAGTAGCGATAATGCATGTCTCCAGATGTTAGTGGTTTTTTTATGCAGTCATCTCTCAGCAATAATGCATTCCTCCATTTGTTAGTGATATTGTATGTAGGTGTCCATTAGCAATAATGCATGCCTCCATTTGTTAGTGATATTGTATGTAGCCATCCATTAGCGATAATGCATGTCTCCAGTTGTTAGTGGTTTTTTTTTATGCAGCCATCTCTTAGCAATAATGCATTCCTCCATTTGTTAGTGATATTGTATGTAGCTGTCCATTAGCAATAATGCATGCCTCCATTTGTTAGTGATATTGTACGTAGCCATCCAGTAGCGATAATGCATGTCTCCAGATGTTAGTGGTTTTTTTATGCAGTCATCTCTTAGCAATAATGCATTCCTCCATTTGTTAGTGATATTGTATGTAGCTGTCCATTAGCAATAATGCATGCCTCCATTTGTTAGTGATATTGTATGTAGCCATCCATTAGCAATAATGCATGTCTCCAGTTGTTAGTGGTTTTTTATGCAGTCATCTCTTGGCAATAATGCATGCCCCTGTTTGTTAGTGACATTGTATGTAGCCGTCCATTAGCAGTAATGCATGTCTCCAGTTGTTAGTGGTTTTTTATGCAGTCATCTCTTGGCAATAATGCATGCCCCTGTTTGTTAGTGACATTGTATGTAGCCGTCCATTAGCAATAATGCATGCCTCCAATTGTTAGTGATGTTATTTGCAATAATGCACTCCTCCAATTTTTATTGAAATTGTATGAAATAATATATGCCTCTATTTGTTAGTGATATTCTATGTATCCATTCATCGATTTTGACACTTGAAAGATACACCCTTTACAGTATGATATTTATGTCGTTGCAGCTTTCCAGACGAGTCCTGAGTGAGAAGGGGAAGATTGAGAAGAAGTAACACAGTTGCTGAAAGAACCAGGTTGCAAAGTTCTGCCTTCTCAAATGTTTCGTGATGTTTCGCCTTTGGGGGGCCTTGTTCCTTGTTGGAGAAGGTGGAACAGTAAGCTACAGTTTGGCCAGTATTCACACAAAATGTGGTGCTGTATAGTGCAATAGAATTTTCAGTGTTTTAGTAATGTAAAAGATGGTCATCGGACTATTAAAATATGCATACGAATTAATCACAGGTGGGTCGATGCAAGATGGTAGAAGATTTATTTGGGATGCATGCATTGACTTCCTGATGTGAAATCAAGGAGAAGTATGGGTGTTTTCCACTGTACTGCATCATATGGGCGCAGTACACCAACTGTTCAGATTGTCAAAGGTTATCAGTACTGGTTATACAGTAATAAGTTCACATACATTTTATACATATGCACGTAGCAAAACGTGTTCTTAATATCTTGAATTATTAGAAATAAAAGAACTTAACCCAGATTCATTGTATTCCTGGATTTATGATTGTGGTTTCAAACCAAGCAGCACTGTCCATTTGGGAAATTCTCAAGGGACAAGTTTGTATGTGAGCACAAAGAGTTGCCTTACTTTTAACACCGATGTGAAACTGTTTGCCTGAGATTGGATTGACTGAGCATACTAATTCTTTTAATCTATTGTCATTCACCATTGTCTTATGTCTCAAACATCAACATTCAGGAGGACATCACATATACAGACTTTGAGAGATTACTGCAGGTGTTGGCAGCAGTATTAAATTAAAGGTTGGCATGTTTAGTTTACACATGTAGGCGAAACCTGCGGTCAGAAAATGTAAGACCATGTAATAAACCTGTGGTCAGCACATGTAATAAACTTGTGGTCAGCACATGTAATAAACTTGTGGTCAGTACATGTAGACCATGTAATAAACCTGTGGTCAGCACATGTAATAAACCTGTGGTCAGTACATGTAGACCATGTAATAAACCTGTGGTCAGCACATGTAATAAACCTGTGGTCAGTACATGTAGACCATGTAATAAACCTGTGGTCAGCACATGTAATAAACCTGTGGTCAGTACATGTAGACCATGTAATAAACCTGTGGTCAGCAAATATAGACCATGTTAGTGCTGGTGTATATAATAGTGGTGAATAGTTTTGGACGTGCGAATCAGTGCGAATTATTTCTTCTTTGTTTTGTCACTTGTTTGGATTATTCAACTGTTAACCTGAGGATTATCATTGCTCATCAGCCTTTCACAATAAATCCCGATGCTATGATAAAATGTCTTACGACTTTTTTGTGCTTTACATCATAACAGAAAGTCAGTTTTTCATTTTCATTTGGATTGTTGAACACTCTGGAATTTTTCATTGATATGGCGGTGTCCAGATTTATGAGTGATGGAAAACGGTAGCAGAAATACAGCCTGTCCTTTGTATAAGTTGCTAGCAAGTCTTCCCATGCTGTCAAAAAATGTTAGATTTTAGCAAAAAGTGGTTTGTCTGAGTGATGCTAGAATGAATTCTGCTGTTGCACTAGATATGCAAATTAAATACAGCTAAAGATAAAAGATTGCATTCAACTAACATCACTCTACTGGCTCGGGCAGGGTGGCTTACTTGCCTTCAGTAAGGCATCCCAGCGAAGCAGCACTAGATAAAAGAGCGGTGGAAATCCATCCTGCAAAAAGAAGGCACATTACATGCAAGGATTCCTTCGTCGTCATATGACTGAAAAATTGTTAAGTATGACGTTAAACCCCAAACACTAACAGGATGTATGTTGAAGACAAAGTATAAGTGGAATATTCTGGGCATACGATGTTAAATGTATGTGTCATTTCAACAGTCTACACCGAAACCATTATCTTCACAGTCTAGGAGTGCACATGCATCGGCCAATGTCATAGGCTTCTATTACTAATATATATGTGGATAACTTTCTTTAGATAATGTGTATACCAGAGTTATGGAGTTTCAGAAGTTTTGGGCACAAAAGGTCACAAATTTATTATTTACTTGGTGTTTTACTCCGTACTCAAGAATATTTCACTTCTTTGAAAGCGACCAGTATTATGGTGGGAGGAAACAGGGCT